>NC_136791.1:50870985-50965061 GCF_951216825.1 Electrona antarctica
AGATATTTTGTTTTGTTACAAACACATACCACTCGCCCTGACTGAGAGTAATCTGGAATGTGGAGGCCCATATCACATTTTGTTCTACATGACAGCACTAGCATTGTATTCTACATCGTGTACGTATGACCGCAAAATCTGCAGAGGATTTATTCAGTAGCTGTTGAAACCCAACACTGTTAGGAAAAAAATAGCCAGATTGTCTGTATACGGAAGATGGTTTACCAAGGCATTACTGCTCATAGCCTGTTTTGCAGCCTGAGTTGGTTTGATAAAACATTCATGTATACATTGACGAGGGCTGAAAGTAAGTCCCTGTCATACTCCATTAACCCCTTCTGGGCGGAAACCCCTGTTGATGTTAGCATTATGTTATGCTTTAGCTATTGAAAAATAGCAGATCTACAAGCTCATAGCGCGCCACCGAGTGGCGCGCTACGAGCTTGTAGGTCTGCTATTTTTGAAAAATCGTGAAAATGTGGCATAAATCTTCGAATATAATATTCTTTCAGAAGACTTTTTATTTATTTCGACGTCAAGCCTGAATTGGTTAACACTGAAGGAAGCTGAAACACTATTGCCCCATTTGACCTGCATAGTCTGGGTGGCATACCAGTAGGCTATGTCTTCTTATCATGCAGTCAGGCGTTATTTAATTTCAGAAACAACTTTTGGTGATTAACTCAGTCAGAAGCTTTTAGAGACTTCAATAAAGCCAATTAAAACTGAGGAGTTTAGTCTTTTTATATGTTTCGGCTATTTCTTTCAATCAAGGCTATAGATTCTGAACTGGTATGCCTAACCTCGAAGCCAAACTGGTTGTCTGCGATACCAATTCACATATAGATCTTGTAAATCCTTTCCAGGACTTTAGATATTGTCCTAGGTCTATTATACAATGAGAGGGATATTGATGAATGTATAAATTGAGACCAAATCTGTTCCTCTCTTTTAAGTTAGGAGCCTCTCGCTGGTTGTAAACTATCATTCAACATCAGCATCCGTCTCCTCTCTCTCTCTCTCTCTCTCTCTCTCTCTCTCTCTCTCTCTCTCTCTCTCTCTCTCTCTCTTTCTCCCTCTTTGGCCCACTTTAAAATCCCTCTGAAGTTCTAAAAAATGACAATCTGGCTGGGCATGATACGGCTGTTGCTTTTTAAGACTAGATTATGATGAACCTTATGAAGGCTATTTCTGGTGGGCTACTATATATATGCGGTTTGATCCATTTTTATACCATTGTTTAGAAAGTATTAACACACTTTTTTTTAACACTTTATTTTTATTTTTATTGATGCAGCAATGAATAAACATATATACATGTACATTTTGCTGTATGCGACATGTAAATATCCCCCCCTCCCCCCAATCAAGGTCAGAACAAGACAAATAAAACAAACAAAGACAGACAGACAGTACAAGACACTAAAAGTAAATAGTAAACTAGTATTGAAAGTACTAATGAACATAGTAAGAAAAAGAGACTGTTAACTGTGAGTGGACGACCCAATTAAGCATTACACTTGTTTACAAGAGGGTCCATCATGTTCAATTCATCAAAACATTTAGAGACGTACAAATAGACACTGATGGTATCTAGGTTACATACATTGTATCCATCATTCAGATACATAGTAAATTGCTATATCCAACTGTCTACTCTGAGGGCCTCTAACCAGAGGTCACCCAATGTCAGATGTGGTGTGAGGTAACAGATTGTACAAGGGAATATCAATATGTGTATTAACACACTTTTGATTGTAAAAGTGAAGACGTGGCATTTGCTGTGTTTATGTTCATGGGTCCTTTAGACATCTGTTGGAAATCTTGTGCTGGCATTGGATCACACACACACACACACACACACACACACACACACACACACACACACACACACACACACACACACACATACAGGGATGGATTAACCCCCATGAGGGCCCCTGGGCCGGTCATTTTTGCAGGGCCCCCATAGCTTTTTGTGTTTTTCCGTGTTTTTATCATGTTTTTGACATAAATTTAACTAAATCAATGGCCAATGCAGGGACCCAGGAGCCCTTTTCAGGGCGTCAAACCTAGTACTGAGCGGTCCAATTTCCCAGAAGGGCCCCTGAGAGCCAAGGGCCCCTGGGCCACGGCCCCACTGGCCCAATGGCTAATTTGTCCCTGCACACACACACACACACAAACACACACACGCGCATGCACGCATGCACATGCACTCACACACCACAAACGCACACAAAGATACAGTACAGGTCATCCCTCGTGTTATATCTGTGCCACCAGACACACACACACGCACGCACGTACGTACGCATGCATTCACATACAGTACACTCACAAACCACAAGCACACACAGAGATACAGTACAGGTCACCCCTTGTGTTATATCTGTGCCATCAGTATTGGCCTTAATATTTCCTTTGATCTCACAAACACACCCCCATCCCCACCGCCCCCCTCCCACCCTCTGTGTTACCATTTAACCCATTCAGGCCTGACGTCGAAATTAAAAAAAAAAAAAGTTTTCTAAATCATGACAATTTTCGGAAAGATTTGAGGCACATTTTAACGATTTTTCAAAAATAGCAGACCTACAAGTTCATAGCGCGCCACTCGGTGGCGCGCTATGAGCTTGTAGATCTGCTATTTTTCAATAGCTAAATTATAACATAATGTTTAAAACGCTAACGCTAACGTGACATGAATGCGTTCCAGGTATCAATTGATTAATAATTAATCTACAAACAAGTCGCTGGACAAACTCCATATCCGCCAAGAGAGCAACAGAGAGCAAGAGTAAGATTTTTTTTACTGGCATAATTGCATGAAAAGAAACCACAAAACTGCCACCCCTGCATCCATTATTGATGTCTTGCTTACGAGCCATGCATAATGCAAGAGGCTGTCTTTATGATGGTCATGTATTAAATATCATGTTTTTGGGGGGGGGGGGGGGGGGGGGGGGCTCCGTTGATTGAATGCATATTTTTCCCTCCCACTTTTCAGCAATGCTTCTTCGTGTTTAGTCGGACATATTCTTCAAAGTGCCAATAAGGTGTTCTGTGAGCAAGACGGAGAAACCGTGCTATACACCAAGTAGAGAGAGACGAAAACATATAGTCAAATCGTTAGTGTTAATTTTCCTCTGAGAAGATTTTGCCATGCATGAGAGGGACGTATGGGGTGAGAGGGAGAGAGAGTGCTCTATAGCTGATGACGGGTTAACAGGAATCTTTATTTTTAACAGCGTATCATCACCAGCCGCCCATCTGCTCCTGTGCTGGCAGCAGAGGATCCCCTGGGACTGTGTGTGTGTGTGTGTGTGTGTGTGTGTGTGTGTGTGTGTGTGTGTGTGTGTGTGTGCGCGTGCGTGCGTGCTTGTGATGCGTGCGTGCTTGTGATGCGTGCGTGCGTGCATGCTTGTGATGCGAGCGAGTGAGTATATGTATATGATATAGATATGGAGGGACGCACCATCACAGAGAGGATCACTGATCAGGGGGAGGGGGGGCGGGGGGGTTGGACAAGGTTAGTGAGTGGGTGGTCATCGCCATAGAACCGAGCACATTTGATGCTGCGTGTGTGTGTGTGTGTGTGTGTGTGTGTGTGTGTGTGTGTGTGTGTGTGTGTGTGTGTGTGTGTGTGTGCGTGCGCGCGCATGTGCGTGAGTGCACGTGTGTGAAAGAGAGTGAGTGAGACAGTAAAATATAGCTGGTTCACAATAGATGAGGATTAGACATTAAACGGTGTTAACTGTCCCTCTCTGTTTGGACACTGGGTGGGGGTGGGTGGGATGGTGACTGTCGTCTCGAGGTAGTGTGTGTGTGTGTGTGTGTGTGTGTGTGTGTGTGTGTGTGTGTGTGTGTGTGCGCGTGTGTTGGGGGGGTGTTAGTGGGAGGAGAAGCTTCAGGGTGGCCCGAGGAGTGACTGGTTTTATTTCCCCCCAGTTAAAAGCGACCGGTCCCCAGGGACAGAGGGAGTCATTGGGGAGTGATTGAGGAGGGGGTTTGGTGCTGCTGCTGCCGCTATAGGTATTAATTGGAGTATGTATGGACTTGCATTCAGGGCCCCTCTCCCACATGGAGAGGTGGTGGTGAGACATCTCATGATTAGATCATTGCCGATTTCTCATCGTTGTAAAAGATAATACAGTTTCATGATCCATGATCCATTCTCGTTTGTATTCCTCTGCGGTTCTGTCTGCTCCTCCTCATCTCGGTCTTCACATGTCTCTCCATCTTTCTCTCTTGGCGTATATTTTCCTTGTTTCCTTCCTTGTTCTTCAATTTAGCTTTCCATTCTGAGCACCAAGATAGACGATGCACAGCCCTCCAGTGGTGCACTCCCCCTCTCCTGATCAGAAGCGATGAGAGGCAATCTGAGACGTTAACGAGAGGGAATGAAAATATTGTTTTGGTACTTAGTGTGGTAGTGCGCTTTTTTCCGTTTCTGAGTCTGGCACAGCGACCGCTCCTCATTTGCCTCATGTCGGCAGTGTGTATCTGTATGGTGTAATTTTGAAATATTGCTTTCTCTCTCTCGTCCCTCTCTTTTTTCCTCGTCTTGTGCTCTCAGATCTCTTTCTGTCTCTGTGCATCCTCCGGGGCAGAAAAAGGGAAATGTGTTGGGTAATTAGTCCAGACTGAGACACCAGTGGTACCAGAGAACTCACCTCAGGCCACTCAGGAATCCTGGTCCTTGATCATGGAACACGCACGCACGCACGCACGCACGCACGCACGCACGCACGCACGCACGCACGCACGCACGCACATACATACATACATACATACACACACATACATACACACACACACACACACACACACACACACACACACACACACACACACACACACACACACACACACACAAAAGTGTGTATACATGGACGCAACTATTTCACTGTTTAGACACGCATACTCACTCACTCACTCACTCACTCACTCACTCACTCAGCATATGTTTGCACACTCACATACAGATATAAACACATGCACAAACAAATGACTCAGTGACTCAGGGTTGTATATAAAGTACATTGTGCGTCATTACTAATGTCAATGCACTTGTACAGTATCTGAATCCGACAAGACTCTCAGAAATTCAGCTTCACATTCAGAGATGCTTATGAGATGCTCTCTCTGTAAAGGAACTGTTTTCACAGCCTTGAAAACCTGCTGCCCCCCCTCTGCGTGTTCCCTCTCTCCTCCATTCATCCCACTTCCCCACTCATCCCTTCCCCCTCCTCTTGCTCTCCATTCGCAGTCTTTCCTCCCTCATTTCTGATCCATTTTTCATGCATTACTTCATTACTCTCGACTCCCATTTACAGTGCATTACACCCCCCCCCCCACCCTCCTTATCCCATTCAGACCTGACGTCGAAAAAAAAAGAAAAAGTCTTCTAAATAATGACAATTTTCGGAAAGATTTGAGGCACATTTTAACGATTTTTCAAAAATAGCAGACCTACAAGTTCATATGAGCTTGTAGATCTGCTATTTTTCAATAGCTAAATTATAACATAATGTATGTAACCACCAAAAGGGGTTCTCGCTCAAAATGGGTTATTTCACTTCCATCTCTTTCCTCTCATCACTCTCTTCAGAGTGCATTACCAGGGTGGTCCCTCGCCCCTGTTCATTCCCTTCTTGATTATCTCTCTATTTTTCTCCGGTCACGTCTCCGTGCACTGCGACCCCTCCCCTATCCTTCCATGTCTGTTTGCCAGTATCTGCCCATCCATCTCTTCATCTATCTCCACCTCCCTTTTAATTGCTTGTCTGAGGCATGCTGGTCCTGTAATGTTGTCAATTGGTCTGTGCTCTTTCGCCACGAGCGTACACACACACACGCACACGCACACGCACACACACACACACACACACACACACGCGCGCGCGTGCACACACACACAGGACAACAAGTAACTGCAATTAATGACCGGGTGCAGCCAGACAGTGCTGACGTTTATTATGGCCTTTTTACACTCATGTGAATGCATGGACCAGCCGGCAGCAGACCTGCGGAGTGTATGATGTCATAGTATCCCACTGGCTGCAGTACCGAGGGAGACCAACAGGTGGAACCGTGCATTTGCGACTGTGGCTCAAGAGGTAGAGCAGGTGTCCAATGATCCATGGGTCGGCGGTTCGAATCCCGGCTCCTCCTGGCTACATGTCGAAGTGTCCTTGGGCAAGACACTGAACCCCAAATTGCTCCCGATGTGCTGGTTGGTACCTTGCATGGCTTCCGCCGCCATCGGTGTATGAATGTGTGTGTGAATGGGTGAATGTAATGCACAATCTATGTAAAGCGCCTTGGATAAAAGGCGCTATATAAATGCACCATTTACCATTTATTTGGGACAGGGAGTGAGATCCTATTGCTTGGAGCAAGACAAGACGATTGATGATGATGATGATGATGACGACAATATTAGCTGTGGTTGTCTTAGTCATTTTTTGTGAGTCCGGCCCAGAGTGGGTGATCTGATCGGCGTCCTTGAGTCAAAGGTGCCTGTCCTTCAGCGGACACAGCTTACGGGAACCCATTTTCATCGCTGTTGAAACAAACAAATCTGTTTGTTTTTTTGTCACATCACAGCCGGTGTAAATCAGTGGGCGAAATTAATTTTCGTGCAGGTGCCATCAGTTCATTGTTTTCCAGGAAAGAAAGAAAAAGGCAAAAACCTCACAGGTAACAATGGTAGAAAAGTAAGATATTAGGTAGATTAGGGTCAGTTTGAGAACTATACTGATTTAGGAGGCATTTGTATAGAATCGGCCTCCAGTTTGAATGGGTTATGGGGAGACATTTCAAACTCACACATGAAGCTTTGGAACCAGGCCTCGGAGCGGTCCACGAGACAGGACGTCCATTCACGCAGGGTCACCTTCTTGTTCCTGTCACGGTCACATGACCTGCACACACAGCACAATATGGCTCAGTGCGGTGCACACGTGGGTGACCTCGACAAGTGTGAGAACGAGTGGACAAAGATATTGTAACAAATGCACGTGTGCCTACATGCATATCTTCTCATATCTTCTCACACCATGTACCCGCACGTACACACACACGTACGCACACATGTACGCGGTATGCAAATCTTGCATAATGCAATACATAGGCACACAATGTAAACACATGTAAAATAGATAAAAATGGGAACAGCAGTACACCAGCCACTGTCTTTCAGCCCACCCTATGGCATTATCTCTGAAGGGTACCGACTCAATTTGTGCTAAACCACGTACGGCAGTGAGGCACACATTGGGTAATAAACATTATCATTGCTGGGAATGGGTTGACATTGACACAGGCAGCCCTTCTCCCACAAAACCTGTCACAGCAGACTGGCAGAGAGAGAGTGTGAGAGAGAGAGAGAGAGAGAGAGAGAGTGTGACAGCAAGAGAGTGTGTAGGGGGTGGGGTGGGTCGGTCGAGAGTGAAAGTGAAAATAGTGTGAGAAAACGAGGCGGGGAAAAAATGGAGAGAGGGATGGGGGTGAGGAAGAGGGCACAGAGGGTGAGAAGGACAGAAGGATTGACAGAGAGGTCGTATGGGTGAGGAGGAGATCTGCAAGAAGCTGGAGATGCAAACGGGAAGGAAGGACAGCTGAAGTGCTTAAATATGGAGGAGGAGTGAGATGATGGAGGGATGGTGTGGTTGGTGAAAGAGAGGGGAGGGGGACACAGGAAGGGAATATTGGCACAGGGGGATGAGTGGATGGATGGGCTGCTGATAGAACAGCATGGTGGGAGGTGTGACATGGTGTTGGAGTCGGGGCCAAAGGCATCACAGGGTGAGACATTTTTAACCGTTTCGGTCACAGCGATGAGTTAAAGAACAACACACCGCAAGCCTCCAGTCAAATTCCAACGTGTCGTGTGGAATCATTATATTGGCAGTTTGTGTGGGGTTTTTTGTGTGTTTTTTTCAACAGGTCACAAGAACATTATTCTAATACTGACCAGACCCTGCAGGGTTGTCCATGACTAAACAGTACAGTAACCTAGTATAATAGTCACCTACCTAGTAAGCCTAGGATTTATGAACCAAGCAATCATTAGCCTGTTTAATCATTATTGTGCAAGTAGTTCCCCCTGCAATTACTGTATATTCAATCAAACATATACATTATTTGCCAATATTGTTATGATAACCAAGATTTGTCTATTCATTTTCAAGGAGATTGTTTATGGATGGATGGATCATTGACTATCCATCTGAGAGGGGTCAGCATGGTTGCTTATCATCTCTATGCTACTGTCATATTATGGTCATATACCTCTTGTTGTAAATCATTATCTTTGTCTCTCCGAAGGTAAAACTACCAGTTGACAGCCTAAACCAGTGGTTCCCAAACTTTTTCATGTCAAGGACCCCCAAATTGACACTAATTATCCCGCGGACCCCCATTTGAAAATACATGCCAGGGGTCTCCATAAGAGAAGATTTTTACGGCTCTAGCAGTGATTCTCAGCCCGTTTAATTTCCAGGACCCCCAGTTTTACATGCATTAGTCTACGGACCCCTATTTAATAGCATTTCTATCTCTGGGACCCCCAATTTATATTATAAAATCAATGCTAATTTAACTCTGAGAGTGTACAAATGGAACCAAATGGACCCGTTAGGGTCCATTTGGTTCCATTTGTACACTCTCTGAGTTACAGACCCATAAGCGTCCATTTGGTTCCAAATGATCATTTAGCTGGGTCCCCCCTGGAACTCCCTCAGGTACCCCTGGGGGTCCCCGGACCACACTTTGGGAACCACTGGCCTAAACCATACATTAATTCTGAGCACACTGTAGTAGACTGACTTCAGGCCTTTCATTCCCAGAGGATGAAGTCCTAAAACATGATCATCCCGGTGGTGTCAAAACCAACCACACCAACCACACAACGTTGTGTGGTGAGTGGTGACAGCTATAGTATTGACGGAGGGAACAGCACAGTGACATACATGGTGGTGGTATTGACTGGAATAGCATAGTGACATGGTTGTGGTACTGACTGACTGGAGGAAGGGCATACAGAGACATGGACATGGTACTGACTGAAGGAATGACATAGCGCAGTGTTCCAGTGGCAACCTCTTGTAACGCAACTTCTTCAGATCTCTGCGATTCAGTTTCCCATCCTTGTTCTTGTCCAACAAGAGAAAGTTGCGCTAGAGAGAGAGAGAGCGAGAGAGAGAGAGAGAGAGAGAATGTTTGTAGGAAACAAATGTTAAAAGAAAAACTGGTTGCACTGATAAAGAAACGTATAACGTTGTACTAAACCTTATAATATAGTAAATATATACTGTATTATCATATTGTATATTCTGTTCTGTTTTGTCCGTCTCTTTTCTTCTCTTCTCAATCTTTTTCAATTCACCCTATCATCTGTCACAGTAGGTTAAAGGTAAAGTAAAGGATACATCTAATCAAAACAACTGTCGTTGACCAAAATGCTGTGCAGAACACACAGGTATAATGATCATAGACAAACAATGAGACAATATGGTTAAATAAGGGTTAACCCAATTAGGCCTGACCTCAACATTTAAAAAAAAAAATCTTCTAAATCCTCCAGTTTTCTGAAATAAATATTTTCACGATTTTTCAAAAATAGCAGACCTACAAGTGACGCGCTATGAGCTTGTAGATCTGCTATTTTACAATAGCTAAATTATAACACCAAAAGGGGTTCCCAACCAAAAATGCATTTGTCCACAGCATGCTGCTCTACTTGTATACACAGATGTCATCATAGCTATAATAACAACATCAATGATATAACGTCATATCAATATCACTTTTCAAATAGTTGTGTAGAGGGCAAGAGGTCATGGTGGCTGGCATGTATCATCATGGAGGATATTAAGTTACTCCTATTTTGCTTCATTATTGAATAATTTAGTGAATATTGACCACCTCATCCTATTTTTACATAGACTTCCTGAAAGCCCCTATTTCATTGGGAAGTGCGCAAGACTGCATAATGAGCAAAACAAGAACTCTTGCCATGACGTCCTTAGCATTGATTTTTGCTACAGCATTGATGAAGTGCAGTGACTATACCACTCTGTTAAAGAGTTCTACATTAAACTTCTTTAGGGAATGGAAGTGATCCCTTGATATTTCTTCCCTGGTTTATGGTTTCATTAGTATCATATTTTGCTGAGGATATTGATTGCATCACCATTAACTGACACCGCAATCAACCACACATTACACATTTACTACATTGCAGTTGTCTCTTCTCCTTTGCCTATAATGCTCAGTTCTTCAGTTGGTCTATGTTCCTTTTCTCGACCTCTATTCTCTTTACATGATCAGGGATGTTGATAAGGGGACATGTTCACTGCCACGCAGCCTTTCACAGGGTATTCTTCCCAATTGAAATGTGTCCTTGAAAAGGTCCTAAACCAAACTTCTAGTCTTTGTATCGTTGGATTCAAACATTGACCTGGATTAACCAACTACTGTACCATTTTGTAAATTGTTGTATTTGACTGTGTTCCAACAGTGTGAATGAATCACCTGTGTGTTAACTATACCTGTGCCAGTTGTGTTCTCTGGGTGTGGTTGAGGCAACTCTGGGGTGGGGCAGCGGAAGCATAGGTCTCTCCCATACGACTCAGCAACAAGAACCAGTCCATGAGTCGATAAGGGAACTGACCGAGCTCTTCCACAGTGCAGTCAGCCTTGGGAACTGACGTGAAATGAAATAATAACAAGGATTTATAGCATGTTACTGTACAGTGTGTGTGTGTGTGTGTGTGTGTGTGTGTGTGTGTGTGTGTGTGTGAGTGTGTGTGTGTGTGTGTGTGTGTGTGTGTGTGTGTGTGTGTGTGTGCGCGCGCGCGCGTGCGTGCGTGCGTACTACCTATACAGGATCCTATGTGAGCCAGTCCAGTGCGCCGTCTCTTTCGGCAGGCTTCTTTATGCAACAGACATTCGTTCCCATAGGTCCTCCCCAGAACACTGCACACTGGCGCCCTCTGCCTGAACACACAAGCCAGTACAGTACTCACACTAGTCACCATGTCTGGAAGAAATTAAGTTCTGGATATTTTATTTAAGCCTTCACATATTAACTGACAGTGACAATTCTCAATATAAACTAATGTAATGACAGTAAACATGAATGGTGTACATTTGTATCTTAAAAAGATTGATTGGAATATCTAGTTGCCTGCAGTTATATCTAATTATTTGGGGATTTCACACATATTACACACACACACACACACACACACACACACACACACACACACACACACACACACACACACACACACACACACACACACACACACACACACACACACACAATTATTTATTAGCACTAGTGCTAATAAATAAGTTGATGCAGTAAGTTGTCTGTCTCTGTTCCCTGGAGTGTGCAGTCCCTTCCTTGGAATATATATATATATATATAACCTTCCAAGGAAGGGACTGCGCACTCCAGGGAACAGAGACAGACAACTTACTGCAACTTATTTATTAGCACTAGTGCTAATAAATAAGTTGATGCAGTAAGTTGTCTATATATGGACTACCATATGGACCCTATGGACTACACTACAGGTTGATTATAACAACAATTGGGTTGATTATATAACAAAGTCTTTACCGGGGACAGGACTGAGGGCACACACACTTTGGGACAAGGACTCCGTTTATCTCGACAACCTCGCACCAAGAACCCACTGGACTATGACACTTCAGCAGCTCGCATAACTTCTCTGAAACATAGGAAGAAAGCTGTCATTTCCATGGTATTCTTGGTTTTATTGTACAGTAGGCCTATAGAGAGAGGGAGTAGACCGGAATGAGATTGAGAGTCATGTAAAACAGGTGTTGAGGCAGATTCAAGAATGTTGAAATTGTGTGATCAATCAGTTCAACTCAAATCAAATCAAAATGTATTTGTATAGAACATTTACTGTAACAGCCCAAAGCTGACCAAAGTGCTGAACATGCATGGTTAAAACCGCAAAGTAATTCAAAGCATTGATACAAAAGAAACAACAACAAATAAAATGCATTTACTTAGAACAACTAAAAGCGGGAGAGAACAGATTTTTGTGTTTCTTTGTCATCAAAGCTTTTTATTGATTTTACAATAAAGCATACAAAATACACATGACTTACACAAAAGAAAGAGACAAGAAAAACAAACAAAAAACAAAACACAACTAGCAGCAAAAAAACCAAAAAAAAACCCAATGGACAACACCCCTCCACATTCTGTTGTTGACAATAGTGAATATATCATCTGTAATGTATTACCAATTACAAATTGTTATGCAACCATCCTTTAATATACAAATAAAAGTAGTCCCAGACACATGGACACAACATACGACACTTAACCCATTCTGGGCGGGAACCCCCTTCTGTAACAGTCTTTTGTTTTCTTTCTCTATTAAACACTTGGAGGTTCTCTGAGGGTTTAGATCAAGATCTATAAGACATTCATCAGATCAACCATAATCCCAAATGGGTTGACAGTACAATAACAGGACAAAAACAAAAAGTATATGCAAATAATACATATGCCAAAGGGTCATAAGGACAGAAAGTATATACAAATCACAAGTAGGCCTACCTATTTACAGTTTCACACCAAATTGAGTATATTAGACATCACAATATAGGGGTCTGACCCCTATACCTCCTCATTGGTGTATCGTCTAACTGGCCTCCTCGGTCACTCCAATACACATAACATTTGACCACTCATCCCCTATATGAGGCGCCAGAGGCAGCCATGCTTCAACGAATTCGGCCAGGTTGCCCCGTAGGACACATGAGAGCCTCGTAGCACTTTTTCAAACCATAATATAACACTAGGAGGGCTTGTCATCTATCCATTTATGAAGGATTGACAGCCGAGCAGCATAGCGCAAGGCTCGTACTAGATGTTTGTTACTTTTAGTTGCTATAGTGGTATTTATGTCTGCCCCTAAGACGTAGTGTATTGGATCTAATGGTATTCTAATTCCAATCAGTTTCAGAATTTCATCTTGAATAGATACCCAAAAGGGTCTGATTAGTGGGCATGTCCACATATGTGGGTACTGTGGTACCTTGTCCACTTTTGCACCTAGGGCTTATGGGAGAGCATAGTGGGTCAAATTTACTCCTGGTTACTGGGGAGATATGTAGTTTGTGTATTATTTAGGACTTGTTTGAGCATGAGTAGTATGTTACGCCATAACCCCTCGTCTATTTGTAATTGGTTTTACCATGCTGTTTTACTATTATTAGTTAAGGCTTTGAAATAGTAGTTTCAAAGGATTCTACTTGGTTGGGGGTCGTGCTGCAGTCCAGTCCTATATTCTGGAACAGAGTTGATGTAGCTCCTGAGTTGCAGATAACGGAAGAATTGGCGTTGCTGTAAGTTAAATTCTGATTGAAGTTGTTGGAATGATTTGTACAAGTCTTTGATAGTCAAGATGCCAGCATCTTTCCATACCCCAAAGCCTGCATCCTGACATGAATCAAGGACTGTCTAAAGAGGACGAGACGCGAAGGCCACCGTAGACCGTACGCAATGGGCTATATGCAGCCAACACTTCCGCGTTCAGCTTCCTTGGTCTCAACTGCGCATGTTTCTTTCCTTCCATGGAGCACCATGGAGCAACATGGCGTCGCCCGTACGGTCTTCGCGTCTCGTCCTCTTTAGACAGTCCTTGACATGAATGTACAAAATCAGGGTTTTTTGCTATACAAGAAATATGGTTTGTTATGCCAAAATGTTTCCGTATTCTGTTCCATGTTTTTAAAGGGTTTTTAACAATAAGATTGTCTTTTAGGCCAGGAAGTACATCAACATTCTTTATGAATATCAAGTCGGAAATAGAGACCGGATCACAACCATAGGCCTCTAAGTCTAGAAAGGTGGAATTGGGAACAGATTTTTAGGAGGGATTTGAAGGCCCAGTCAACTGGGCCCGCAACCACAAAAGCACGGTCACCCCTGTAACTCTAATTAGTCGTGGACTCGTGGACCTTATAGCGGCATGGCTGCGATATAAGGCTGGAGTAAATCCGAAAGATAGGAGAGTGACAGGCCAGTTCAATACTGGGTCATTGACTCATCGCCATATAAAAACCCACTAAATAGCATTTTATTTTTAGTAGTCTAAACTAGGCTTTGTGTATCTTAAAGATCTTAAAAAATGATTTGATCCACCTGGCCATAAGATTCAAAGATTTCTAGATTTATGTTTACTACAAGCCAAAAGGGCTATAGCTTTATCGTGGAAAAAGATAGGTAAACCCAGTATTGCTCAGTGGTTTAGGGAGCTGTCATTGTGTCTTCCTCTGGAAAGAATCACTTATACTTTGAAGAATAAACAAAAGATGTTTGATAAAATATGGGGACGGTTTATCCAATATATATTATATATATATTAATGATTTATCTTATTTAATGGTGGAAACTGAAAATGTCTAATTGTATTCTCTGCATCTGTTTGGTCTTGAGGCCATAAGGACTCTGTTGTTGTTACCAGTCTAAGTGCCCTTATTTTAATATACTGTATTTATATGTATGTACTGTATGTTTGTTTTGTTTTTTTGTTTTGTTTTTTAAGTAATTGTATTGTCTGATGTATTATGTATTGTTATGTTGTATTGTCTGTTTGTACAAAAAAAAGAAATGCAATAAATATATTGTTTAAAACAAATGATTTGATTAAAGGTTCTCCAGATTATAGTTAGTATAAAGGAAAATAGCAGATCTCACAACCCACCAAGGATGCAACACGTTGTGAGCTCATATAGACAGACAGGAGCAAAAACATAGTGTCTGTTCTTCAGTAAAAGAAGGAATAATTATTATTATTTAACCCTCTTATAAGGACTGTAGGTATTGTATATGGATGGATTATATCTGTTTAAGAAAGAATTAAAAAAGACATGCACATTGCACATCCCCAATGTCCCAAAAAATGGATGCTGGATTAAAACAATATCTTATTGATTAGAGCAGAAAGATCTGCACACCTAATTGCTCCCATTAAAGGATTTTAGATCTAATAAAATGACATGACGTTTTGATAACTCACTCAGTCTTCTTCAGACTGAGTGTATGTCTATCTACTATACCCACTATACACAGCAAGCTGCAAGGGCCAACATCTGGCAAGACGAATGGCAAAGTGACACGCGCGCTCTTGAATGGCCGGACAGAGGAATGACACCAACAGAAAGACTCGCTATAGTGGCCACGACCTTGGCTGGACAACCTGGAAGTCACTCAATAGACTGCGTGTGGAACAGGGGAGGTGCAAAGCACTGATGAAAGTCTGGAACTACACAACAGAAGACACGTGCAGCTGTGGGTCAGTATTCAGTACAGACAATGTCCCACCTACTGGAATGTGCCAACGCCAGTGGTGGAAAAAGTACTCAATTGTTTTACTTAAGTAAAAGTACCAATACTGCAATTTAGAACTACTTCATTACAAGTAAAAGTAAGGAATTGAAAATGTACTTGAGTACAAAAGTATCGGCAACAAAATGTACTTAAAGTACTAAAAGTAAAAGTACTCATTGTGCACTCATTGTCTACAAAATATATTGAAAATAACAGATCTATTTTCAAATTGCCAAAATGTATAGCGTTGAAGTGGTTAATGTATGTTTTCTAATCAAAATTAAAATCTCCAAAGTAACTAGTAACTACAATTTTCAAATAATTGTAGTGAAGTAAAAGTACAAGATTTGGCTCTGAGATGTAGTGGAGTAGAAGTAAAAGTACTGGAAATTGGAAATATTCAAGTAAAGTACAAATACCTCAAAATTGTACTTAAGTACAGTACTTAAGTAAAAGTACTTAGTTACTTTCCACCACTGGCCAACGCCCCCCGGTGAAGTCCAGAAGACTTGGCAGAACCCACTCCATCAGCTGTGGCCTGTGCCCGTTATTGGCAGAACGACATCTGAGATTGCTATACGGACTCGAAGAAGAACCCACTACACACATTCCTCTGAATTGACAAAAAGCGTACTGATTATGTAAAGTAAAAATCCATACAAAGAGTGTGATGGAAGACAGGGACAATGAGATTGATGAAGATGGATAGATGAATAGAGAGGTAGGCCGCTGGGAGAATTGTGAGGAAGGGATTTTCATTTTGACCATATGGAGAATGATTGGAATGTTAGACACTTTATCAGGTCAATGCAGTTAAACTGCAGCTCCAGTGATCCAAGTGCCTCAGCCAGGTACAGTATTCTTGACTTTTAAATCAATGACATACATTTAAATATCACTCTCCCAAAACAATTTAGCAAAACAAATGGGCATATTAAAAATTGTATCTAGATTTTATTTATTTATGTATTTATTTATTTATTCAAGAAGAAGGGGAAGAAAAGCTCCACTTCACAGCAAAACATGTTGGATTTCTCTACCAGAAGCTACTAAGGAGAAGGACCACTTAACCCATTTTCAACCATATCTTCTTATAATTGGTCCTCACAATAAGCATTCAATGCTTATTATTTATAATATGAAATCCTTTCTTTCTACTGTACAGTGAGTCTCACCTGGGGCCACTCTGCCGATGTAAGGTCTCAGACTCTCCTCAGCCTGCCTCTGTTTGCGCTGGGCTCTGCCTCCCTATCACGCACGCACGCACGCACGCACGCACGCACGCACGCACGCACGCACGCACGCACGCACGCACACACACACACACAGACACTTTATAGCTAATTGCGAAGTAGGTCGCAGATTACTATGAAAACCTGCAAAACCTGTCAGTCGTTCTGTCAGTCGTTCCATCACGCCACCATATATGGCCATCAGCCCCTCACACCGCGTGACACGTCACACCACCATATATGGCCGTCAGTCCGCCAGGCCTCGTGACACTCTCCATATATGAAGATCACAACACTGACCTCATCAAACCCTGGATAGCCAGACATGGAGAAGACTGGATCATCACTAGATCTGTATCTGTATACCTCAAATATACCCTCTATATATGGAGTTGACCTGTTCTGACATTCTATATGTTGATCCCTCCCCACCCCGTCCTTCCTCTTCAATGTCTCCCTTTTGACTGAACTCTAGACAGGCCCTCCTCAAAGTTATTAGTGCAGCCGCGCCCGGCAGCCGGCGAAAACTAGAGTTCTCATAACTTCTCAACAGGCCCGAAAATAAAGGTCCGGCCCTACCTGGGCCCTCATCAAACCCTGTACACTCAAGACACTGCCCCCGCTGCCACCCTTAGATCTCCATATATGGAGCTGACCTGTTCTGACATTACATATGTTGATCTGACCTCATCAAACCCTGTACACTCAAGACACGCTCCATATATGGCCAGTACAGAATTCATTCCATATGTTGATCTGACCCTCCCTGCCAAAGCGCCAGCGCTCGCCCAGCAGTCTGCCGTCACCCAGGCGGATGCGTGCATGCGACCTCGCCCTATATGGCGAGGTTGCTTCTCGCCCTCAGGGCGTCTTATGGTACAAGTACTCTCAAAGCTATTTCTGCCGATTCCTGGTATAGGAATGTGTTTTGATAGGTTGTTTTCCATCCACTTTGTATCATGTTCAAAGAAACGAGAGTATAGGGAATTGACATCATCAGAGATACATCTGCAATAACTTTGTATAGACATACTTCAAGTTAACTGAGGACAGATAAGTTAAAGGTCACATAAGTTAAAGGTATTTGCAGAATTTTTTTGTAAAACCGGAACTTTAATCTATAGGGATACTGAACCACAATAGAAATGTGTTTTGATAGGTTTAGAGAAACACAACAGCTCATGTTTTTCATCCACTTAGTGTGTCACGTTCAAAGGAATGAGAAACAGCATGTCGCATTTTGTAAGCTGTATATTTCATGAATCACAACCCAATGTTTGTCCCAAGTGGAACTAGCTCAGTAGTCTGCTTACAATTCCACACGCTTACAATATTTCTAGCAGCTTTGAAGTCCACGCCAAACCCACATCTGCCCTGAGCGCACGCCAAAGCTGATGAGAAACAGGTGCATTTTTTCTTTACGTACAGTCCTGGGCCTCTCTCCCCCATATATAGTCAACCACCATTTAACACCTATCATCAAATGACCCCGACTGGAGCAGTAGCAACCAGATGAGTTTATAAACTTTATATACACGCTGTTGACAGTTACGGCTGCATGAAATCAACTAAGACAACAAAACAACAACAAAATGTTTGCATTTTGGGAATAATCCTGTCCTCTCTGTGTTTTGTCAATAAAAAATCACACCTGTGTGAACTGAGTGGTGTAAGGTCTTATATAGCCTGATCAGCTCTGATCTGACGTCATGTCTGACGTAATGAAATCACACCCGGGTGAACTGGGTGACTGTAGCAACCATGCTCATTTTTGGTACGAACAGACAGACAGACAGACAGACAGACATACAGACAGACAGACACGTAAACTAACAAAGCCAGTCGTAGGAGTGGTTTACACCACTCAAAAAGCAACCAAACCCCTGACCGGGGCACAAGATAGAACAAAATTGTTGCCTAAATTCAGTTTCACTCATGATGTAGCATAAAAGTAGACAGATGTCACGCATGGCCACACAGTTAAAGTGTCACAGTACTCACCATGACCAGGTCAGTGAGAAGGCTCAGCATGAGAGGGATGACAAAGGTCATGCTCAGGTGCATGGCTGAGATGTGTGGTTGAGACAACACAGAACCAGGCCACTGATATTACTGAGACAACCAGACTGCAAACCCAAATGAAAACAACATTCATGTTCAGACTATTATTCCCTCTGCATTCAATGCATTCCTTGATATCCATTATGGTTGAGCTGAAATTGAACACTCATAAAAAGCACTCAGGCTGCCAATTTGCCATGCTAATTATTATAGATATTTGTTTTCGTTTTCTTTTCTCATTTTCCGCCATATTCACTGTCATTTACCCACTATTAGGCTACTTTCGGCCATTCCAATAACGCTGCAGGAAACAATGATGGTCATTGAGTCACTAGACCACAATAATTTCCCATTACAGTGGAAATGAAGGGTTGAGTTTCACGGAGAGGACATTCAGCTTTTGGCTGAGGAAGTAATTTGCTCTAAATAGACCCCCCCCCCCCCACACACACACACACACACACACTCTGTTTAGTTAAAAAATAAATAACAAATCTTACCAGGGTTTTCTCTTGTTCTGTCTCCTTCTCCTTCTACCAGCTGCATGCCTCTTTCTCTCTGTCCCACCTGCTCCGCTTTGTATTTGTTTTTATTTGATTCTTCAATTCTTTTTTTTTTTTTACATTCTTGTCTTATCTGCCCCTCCTCTGCCCAGTCTCTATGCCTCTCCACCCCCACCCTTGCTTACAAAATCAAAGACTTTTCAGTCAGTGTGTGTAGACTTTTTATGGAATGTGAGAGTAGCATGCAGGGAGAGAGCTGTACTTATGAGTTGAGGGAGAGAGAAAAAAGAGACATGGGGAGATCAAGAAGAAATGGGGGCGGAGGGAGAGGGAAAGGTGGGGAAACCATGTGTTCTCTTTGGCTTGTAATTTAGTTGTCTCCATGTTTGTCTCTTTATATTTGACACCACTACATTTCTAGGAAGAAATAGCAGATCAAATAGCAGATCTACAAGCTCACCTTGCGATGCATTCCGTTCTGAGCTTGCCTTTAGATCTGCTATTTGGTATTTTTTTTGGAAGATTTCTGGAAAATCTTGTATTTGTTGGTAAAATGTCAAACTTTTAATACAGCAATGCATTGATATGAATAGGAAAATACTTTGGAATGTGTACTCTACTTTTGAATACTTAACTAAGACTGTTGCAGCAATGGGAAGAAGTCTGTCTGTTATTAAGAGATGTTCCACATATATACCACAACAATGCATTCCCCAAATTGTGCAAACACTGGCCCTCACTCATTTGGATTATTGGCCAATGGTATGGTCTAGTGCTGCAAAAAAGGATTTAGTGAAATTACAATTGGTCCAAAATAGAGCTGCACGTATTGCTCTGTGCTGTGCAAAAAGAACAAACACCAACAGAATGCATGCCACTTTAGGATGGCCACTGATGGAGGACAGACTTCATATTTCCCTGCTGTCTTTTGTCAGAGGTATTATTTCATCTAAAGTTCCGGCTGTCCTGTATTGCAGGCTGAAGTTCAGCTCTGATGAACACACCTACAATACCAGACATTCAGCACATGGTCTTTTTACGTTTCCCATCTCAAAAACGAATGCAATGCAACACACAGTAATATATAGAGCAATGAAAGAGCTGCATAGTCTTCCATCACAAATCAGACAGGCAACAAGTAAATCAGATTTAAAAAATAAGTTAAAGAAATATCTCATGTCACTTGCTTTTGATGATGGTCATTGAACACTGTTTAAAATCTTTCATACTGTAACCGTAGGCTACATGTATGTCCTCAAGGGTCAACCTTGACTTTTTTTGTTTGTTTTTTTGATACACAAAGAAGGGGTAGGACTCGATAAGTTTTTAACTAAACTTCTTCCTATCCCTTTTTCGAACATAAACTATAAGGATATTAGATATCCCTTGTTTGTTTGTTTGTATTATTATTTTAAATCTAGTTCTTCCTTTATTTCCTTTGCCTGTTCATTTATGTTTTAATATGTTTGAAATAAATAAATAAATGAAAATTAAATGAAAATGAAATGTTTTATATTTAGTTGTATTTTTTTTAACTGTTTTTCTTACAGTCTTGTAATGAAAATGTATTTCACATGTAATGTATTTTATGTGTGGACCCCAGGAAGAGTAGCTGCTACTAAGGTAGTAGCTAATGGGGATCCAAATAAACAAATAAACTGTTGTCTCCACACATCTTCATATAATTGATCACTAATGATCATGATATTTTGTCCTACTCAGTGTATTGTGTCTCAGTCTCAGAGGACGGCTGTCGAGTGTTTACAGTTCAGAAACCTGCTTACACTTACAGTGAGGTTTTTCTTTTTCAAAGAAGATTTTGTTTATTTTTTATTTTTTTTATTAACACCAGAACAATGGCTTCCATTATAGCATGCTAACTTTCCAGGAATAGAAAAGCTTATTAGCTTGGATTCCCCATCGATGATGTCACTAGAGCATTAGTGAGGGCAAATTATATGAAGATATAGGTTGAAAATGTTTGAAGTTGTCCTTTAAGTATTTTAAAAAGCATGTACTTTTGAATACTTAATATTTTTAAAAGCAAGTAGCCTACTCCAGTACTTAACTACATTACAAAATTGAATGAGCAACTTTCACTTGTATCTAGTTGAGTAATATTTAATATATCTATAGATCAAGCCTAGTTTGAGTTTGAATACTGGGTTTCAGTATTTGGTCCACCACTGATGCAATCCACACTCTCTTCCCCTCAAATTAAAATTCAATGGGGCTTTATTGGCATGAGAAAACATTATGTTTACATATTTACATTGCCAAACTGCCAAAGCAAAAATGAAACAAACCAGTTTACAGAATGGGGGGGAATGAAAGTGGGCAGATGGAAGTTAGGCTGAATTCAAGGCAGACACTGCCCTCTTGTGATGATACCGACTAATAACAACTTTAAGAAAATATGAACATGCAACCAAGAAAGAAATGTTTCCCTTTTCTGCAGAATTTTCTCCACAATTGGTCATTTTATGTATAATTCCGTTTTTTGTTTCTCAAGTAACACATTTAATTAGTAATAATAATAATAATTGTATTATTAACAAGTGCGTGGTGACGTCACGTTGTCATGAATGATGTGGTGGGGGTGGGGGTGGGGTCGCAGTGGGAGGGACCTAGTAGGAAGACATGATTTGCGAGTTGTTCAAAATCTGTTCAAAATACGCTTGTAATTATTATGTAAGGGCACTTCATGCTTGTATTTAATAATTTATATTCATCTCAGATATTATGACTATTATGACTGATGAAAAATAAATTTCCACCAGTTCTCACCACGGGTTTGTTTGACATTTCTACGTGATGCTTTTTTAATGTATAAGCCGTCGTACCCACCACGACTGGTGTCGCGCGCCGAAAATAGCAGATGTACAAGCTCACAGCGCGTCGCATCCGCGACGCGCTGTGAGTTTGTAGATCAGTTATTTCCGGCCCGCGATACCGTCGTACGAAGGAGTACAAACGGGCCTTTCTCGAGAGAGACCCAGGTGACATGATGAAGCAACCACTCCGCCCAGAAGGGGGGAGGGAGAGACGAGAGACAGAGAGAGGATGATGATGTTGGAATGACACCAACAAATGATCTGTCATGTATTTCTGTTCAGTGGGGATTCTGTGAATTTCTGTAATTTCGGGTTACGGTACAGTTTTAGCCCGAATGACACTTCTTTTTAGAGGATAATTTTCGGATAATTTTGCATGTCACGATCCGTCGTGTCGCCACTCGCCAGGCTTGTTGCTTCCGAACCACACGGTACACGGCCACCGTCCATAGTGGTTAAAGTGTAGCGGGTCGGTCGGTGGCGTGCTGTGTTGACACATTGTAACTAGTAGCTGTAGGCGGCTGCTGTTCTGGAAGCCGCGGTGGAATTGCAGCATGTCATTTAAATGTTTAGTTTAGTTTATTGGCTCCTTAAAAAAGAAATAGATAATATAATATTAATACGGACTTGCGGTTGCTTTGGATTGCGATCGTTACACTTCTCCGCGCATCAAGCCAGCCAGCAAAACTTCTTCATTGACTGTTGATCTTTCATCTCCTCATATCTCGAACAATTCCTCAGCAATATCAACGTGTTTGGACTTTGGACTGAAAGACTGTATGCTACAGATGGGGAGAGGCATAAACTTCACTTCGGAGGCAGGTTGTTAATTGCTTACTGCCAAGAAATAGAGCCAGCATGGTGGATACTTGTAAATGGATATAAATGTGCTATATTGGCATAATATTTCAGGTAAGCGCAATTAAACCTATTAGTTTGTATTATATTAGGCCTCTTACATTTTATGAAATCAATGATCCTTGTTGTGAGTGAATTGAAGTTAATATGTGTTACAATTTGCATTAGGCCTAGGAGTAGGAGGCTATAGGACTACTGATACTTTAAATATTTATTTAAAGTTTAAATATTATGTAAAGTATCTTGTCATCTGGTTTGTTACTGCTTGTTAGTTAAATATTATTATTACGTATTCTTCTACGTCAGATAGATGCCCTTGGGTCTGTGCATGACTCACATCTTACGTCAAGTCAGCCTGACTGTCCACATCTGTGGCGCCTGAGGCCAGCTGTAAGAATGAAACACTCAGTGTTCTACAGCAAAATCATGTATACAGTAATAGAGTGTAAACATGGACAGACAAGTGTCAATTTTACACTCCCAGAGTTAAATTATTACTCCACAATTTATGTGAACTGTCTGTGGACTCTTATAGAAGCAACTCCAGCCATTATTTACATCCTCACTCCCACTCATAAAAGTCACTGTACCGTGAATGAATGTGGACAGCCAGTCTTTTATATAATAACTAAGTCGTATGAAAAGAGCAACTAATTACATAATATATTATTCCTGACGAAAGGCCCCAGAATGTTTGTCAGTTGGAGATTCATCACTGAATGTGTCTAAAACAGACCTGAAAGGTGGGCTTAACTGATTCCTAGTAGGCCTACAGTATGTCTTTATCATGACATATAGGCCTATTTAATACACAAGGGAGAGATTATACATGTAATATAGTGCTGCTGCTTGATTTGATATACGATTGAACTGTGTGACATAATTAAACTGTCACACCAAAAGGAAATCTGTCCCACATGGCTCTTTTCTCATCCACCAATGTAATAAAGTTATATCGGGCAGGAAGAACATCAAATCTTATCAGCCGTAAGCACTCCTACTTTTGCACCGCTCAATACAATCATAAAACTTCATATTTTTACACCACGGCCAAAGCTACTGTCAGTCAAGTCTTATGAGCCTTATGTGTGTTGTCTGCGTGCCATTACAGGCGACGACCTATGCGCCCCAGACAGTGCAAAGCACCCTGGCATCAACGCCCCACTACACATTAGGACAGGGCATTCCTCATGCCATGTCTGAATGCCTCCATGCCTCTCGCACTGTAAGTGAGATGGACACTGTCTGGGTGCTTGCGCAGTGCGTATGGGTGGGGATGGATACAAGCACATCTAGATCAGTCATCCGTCCATGTGTGTGTGTTCCTTCCTTACGCACCTGTCGGCGTGGGCCCCAGACGCGCCATCTCGGCTGGGGGTGTGTTTACAATGTAACCCCCGAACAACAGCTGAGTCTCTGAATGAAAGACCCCCCAAATCGTAGTTTAGTGTGGGGTTTTCCGGTCTATGTGTGAGTGTATCTCGCTGTCTGTCTGCATGTGTGTGCTTTCACCATTTACTTTAGCAGCTCCTTGGAATCTTTGCTATGTGTGCAAATGCACATTAGAAGTCCTTCATACCACCCTGCACATTGGAGTGCATAGCAGTCATTCCAAGTGAATACATTCAAGTGCCCTAGGCCCTAGTTGAACACAGATAAGATGCAAAAACAAACAAAACACTTAGCAGAGATAAGGGCTACTACCTGAAAGAGGGTGTCGAATTGACACCCTCTTTTAGGCAGTGACTGGCCCTCCTGTCAAGAATTGCTAAGAGGAGTCTCTTGAGATTGTCTGAAATGTGTGCCATCTGTTACGTCACAAGGTTGTGCTGCATGTTTGTTGGGGTGCATCTTCATTTGTGTATTATGGTCATATAAACATATTGACCTCCAAACAAATCTACACCTCAGTGTTAATTTATCCTCTTGTAACTCAGAGACAAATGTAAACAAATGGACCCTTTCGGGTCCATTTGGTTACGTTTGCACACTCCGAGTTAAATCAACACTTAGGGTCTTACTGTGTATTTCTCTATATTTCTCTCTTTGTGTCGAAGGGGGGGATTTTATGTGTCCACGTGTTCCACTCTGCTGAGTACCGACCGTAGCTAAGAATCAATGACGATGGTACTGTAGCAGCAGGGTAATTATAGGGCCCAGGCAAGAGATGACTTCATGCTGTATTGTGGTGTCGGCACTCGGCAGTGTGTGATGTAGCCTACTGTATGTGTTGTGGCTATAATATGTGCAGGGCCTGAGCATGATGTGACTTTGACTTTGAATCTGATCCTCCCTCTCTCTCTCTCTCTCTCTCTCTCTCTCTCTCTCTCTCTCTCCCTCTGCCTGTATGTGGCCTATCATTAGTCCTATACTTAGCCACTGTTATCAGCCCCGTCTTCTTGGTCTGTGGTAAGGCTGTAGGATACACAGGCTTTTGGAATAGCTCTGTCTCTGTGTGTGAGCTGAGCTCATGTGCATGTTTATTTCTGGTCATTGTGGCACCCCGGATATTACCTTGAGAAATATTACTGACTTTGATGATTTGGCAAGTCACACATCGATAAGTTGCACTGGGTATTAAGGGACATTATGTGGGAAGTTTCTGTTGGCATGGCCCAGTGGCGTTTCCAGGAATTGCATTTTGGGCAGGCAAGAATTACATTTTGGACAGGCAAGATGTGTTAATTATTGTCGTCTCCCCGCACACAATCGTAGCACTAAAGGTTTTCAAAGAGATATACCTGCCAGACGAGTAGGATACAAAGGCTTGCATTTACATTCCAATGGGTGATTGAGGGTCGTGCTCTACCGAGACGGCCAATCAGCTGTCCAGTTCTCATGTCTTGTTTTTGTCCTTTTTTCCCCTCATTGTATGGATTTTGGCCAGGCCAGAAATGGATTTGGACAGGCGGACGCCTGCCCTCGCCTTATTGTAGATACGCCTCTGGGCATGGCCACTGCTGCTAGGTCCACCGTTTTAACTGTTACTTACATTGGCCCTGGGCAATATTGTTGCTTTAATATTTAAGAAATATAAGATTCATATTCACTGTATAGATAGATTTAACAAACACGTAATAATATATGGCATGATGGCCATTATTAGATTAACACATTGCTCCCACAGTCTGGAAAAGTTACTGTAGTGAGTGGCATCCTTGAATGTATTCTTTGATTGTATTACACCAAACCTTTGTGAGTGAACCACCTGTGTAATTAGCAACTGATATTTTCTGTCTTCACCTTGATGAGAAAACGACAATACAGCTCTGAGTCTGTTGATGTGAATGATGAAAGCCATGTTGACACAGCTGGTGTCTAATGGACAATGCAGTAGGGAAGCAGTTCTGAATCACCGGTGAATTAATTTAACCTTTAAGGCCCAAGGAAGAGGTGTTGAAAACATCCTCCATGACAGAATTTACATTACCGTGTGAAGTCCTGTATTCTGTGTTCTATAATTATATCCTGCAAGTTGCAACCAAACCCAGAAAGGCGATGCAAATTTAATTGTTTTTGTAATGGGAATGTAATGTTTCAAGCCCTAATAAAAAATGCCTGAAAGCAAGAACATCATGACATATCATTACATGCCTCATGATCTGGTACCTGTGTTTAGCCAGCACATCACCCAAGCAGCCATTGTGGCTCAAATCCTATGTGACAAAGCATTATGTGACACCCGCCCCACCTCGCTCTCATACCGTTTCATGTGCTTCCCTTGTGTCTTGCATTAGCCTTGGGCTGTCGAACTGAGCTGGTGGTTGTACTCTACAGGGACCCAAGCTTTGCCTTCCATAAAACCTCCATACAGGCAGGCTCATTCAATAATCCTCCTAGCCTCTGTGGGTCATGTGACAGGGATGTATAGGATCTTTATACCCCTAGGGTTAGAAATGAGAGTTAATCATTTTCTTCCCTGCTGTCACTTGGGACTAATGAGTGCTGTGCACTGTGGGATGACACCGTGTTTTACCTTCCGATTGCCTTCCATATAGTGCTGAGTCACCCTGCTTCATGCTCTGTCAGCTGCAGTACAGTAGATGTTTGAAATCTCTCCGACGTCTCCGTCATACCTCACTTATGTGGCACCTACTAGAATTTTGTTTAATTTCACATGTGCGCCATTATGACACAATCAAAAACATATTTGACCCAGTGTTTTACACCTGCATGTAAACCTGTGATGTGACAATAAAGATTTTTGATTATGTATTTCTTGGGGAAATGAGATCTGGAAGAGTCTGAGATATTCTGACCATCATGAGTTTTTTAAAAAAAAGATGAGTTTTTGCACTTTATTTGTCAGAGTGTAGATAAACTGAGGACAGGGGAGTCGTATTCAAACTTGGGCCCTTGTTCCCCAGTAGAAGCTTATGGTCACTGTATTAACTGGCTGCACCCTGATCCCTTGGACGTTTGAAGTCACCTTGACCACACACATTGAAAGTGGATTCAAATAGGGCTATTTGCATGGCAGGCTCAATGGCAACACGTGACATCAGAAAATAAAGGACTTCATTGAATTGCTCTATTCAAAATGCTTTATATGGCATTTATCTCACATCCAGCCAACATGTAGCTTCCACCCAGGTGATGTGTGACAGGAAGCTAGTGTGTGCTAGAAAGTTTGAAATACTGTAGAATAGAACTATCTCCATTGATACTATCTCGTGGCAGTTGGTAACCTGCCACGGTTAGCATTATCTGTTGAGCTAGCAACTCCGACTAGATCTAACAAAATGAGGTAAGGGGTAGGTAGGGTGTATGATAACAGTTAACCACCGGCCACGATCCAATTTTCTGTGAGGATTCATTGTTCTCTAATGCTCAGTGTGCCACTGTGACAGTTACTGTATAGAAATGTGCTGTGTAAGCAAAGAACGGAGAGGAGTGACAGAGCGAATAGAATGAGTGGGAACTGCCTGGAAGACGGGGACAAAATGGAGCAGGAAGAGAGGAAGTCAAATTCTCCGCCGATGAATCCTTAGGGAGCGTTGTCTATTTAAAGGTCACTATTTAAAGACGCTGCACAGTCAGAACCTTAACACACTGTCAAATCCTGAGTATTAATTTAACTCGGAGTTCAACTCTTGAGAGTTAAATGAATACTCTGTTTTACTGTGCAAGGCTTGGCGTATCACATTAAGTGCATTAGTAACATCAAGCTGCGTCTCCTCCATGACTAGGAGGACTTATCATGGCAACTGGCAGCGAGGAGGAGGCGGTCACAGTTAGTCGGGTTACACGGCACACAGCATATGGCAGGTGCACATTTGACACAGGTGTGTCAAACGAGTTCACTACTCGACTGTGAGGAGTTGGACATGCACTTTCTACTACAGGCTAGCATGAGTGATGTCATGTTATCTAAGGAAGGTTTGGGTGGAAGCCAAATGTGGACCAAAAACCCCACAAGGACAATATACGTGACCTGATACGTGAATGATTTTAATGAGGTTCAGGTTGGGGTCAGGCTTAGGGGTTGGTTTAGTGTTATATGGACATAAAGGGCAAAAAAGATGAAAGTTAGCATTTTTCAACAAATTACTTTTTTGATCCCAATGGGTATACAGTATATACAAAGGTAATAGCGCATGCACCTCCACTCTAGCCCAGGTGCTGGACCCTTTTGTCCAGCAAGGACAAAAGGGTCAGGAATTCCTGAAGAAGATCCTAAGGGATCGAAATGTTGATTCAAATAAACCAGTGGAGCTGAGTTTTCATACCAGTGTTGCGGACTCTATTTTCTCCTCTTATACAGTATATACAAACATGTGTCCAATGGGAGAGTATATGGGACAGTTTATATATGTCCTATCCTATAAGGTTTACCAGTTTGTGACTCGCTTTGTGACCAGCTTTGCTGTTTATTTGTGCTTGTGTTTCTACAACCAACATGCTGCTTCAGGAGTTTATAATTCACCCCTGCAGGTTTAAGTGCAGCACTTATCGATCTAGCACCGTACTTGTGCATTGACTTCTGCTGAGTTCCAAGTACAGTGTAATTCAAAATAATGCATGCCGTACAGATCAGCTGCAGTAGGCACCTTTTCACAATTCATTGTATACAGTATTTCAGCATTAACTAATTAAGCCATAATAATACTTGGTTGTACAAGCCTTGTAGATCTGCTATTTTTGAAGAACATTTACCGGTCTGTAAAATGTGCCATTGTTTGAAGAATTGTCCAAATGTCAGGGTTATTTTGGTTAGATCAGTGAGATCAGTTCAGTGAGAGGTATTATGTGTTTAGGCCTCGTCCAACACTTATAGAGATAACAGGGTCATAAACGATATTGTCAGTAGCACAGCTTCCTGAACCTCCTGATATACGGCCTGATATGCTACTTTCAGAATGGTACTATTTCCTGTTTTAGTGCAAGTTCCTGGTAATGTTGTGAAGAGAATATTTTCGAGAGGTGATCATTGTTGGCCATTAGCCTGAGTGATGGTGATGGGCGGGGTGCCATCAGGGGACTCACGTTACACTTTTATGATCTGTTTATCAGTTAGTGGGGAGGCTGTCTGTCTGGCTGGCTAGATCATGAACTTGCCATAGGATATTTTTCCTCATCTTGGGACCCAGCTGTCCCATGATGTCATTAATCCAAAAAGCAGTTTCTGTTTCCTGAAACAGGATATCTGAGCGTTATATAGTTAGATAATAGCCCTACCTCTACTAAATATATTGCAATGGTGAGTGGTGACATCATGTTTTTGGCTGTGCTGTAAAAGCTACAGTACTTTACACTTGGATTGCCTGTTGGTGTTTGCGTTGTTGTCCCTTAGCTGCACAGTCATCTGAACCTGTATCCCTTCTAACAGAAGAGAGATGAAGTACAAAATTCAACATGTCAGGCAAGTCCATATAGAAAGATCCCTTGCTTATTTCCATGGCATATCTCTCTTAATTTAAGTGTGTACCTTCCACGGAAGGGGACAGGAGATAGCTACTGTATGAGGCATGCGAGAAATGTAAACAAATGTGTTAATGTCGGGGGTTAAATTAATACTCACTGTCACATGTTGTTGCACCAATTCAATTTATTCTAGTTCTAATATTGGTTGCAGGTTATGTGAAAAGCACTAAATGAAATATAGTGCCCCTGAAGCCATAGTTCAGTACTGAAAAACAGTAAATTAAAACAAAGCCATGAATTTGAACCGTGTGTTCTTCTCGCCACTGTTTGGCTCTGTTGGTCTTGTTTTATGGTTCACGTCTAAAGTACATTCAAGCTGTGTTATGAGGTGTTGTATGGTTCACTAACTTCCACTCAGTCGCACAGCACTTACAGTACATGCACGCACGCACACATTAAGGTTGTGTCGTATTTGCTTCACAGTTCACACCCATTTGATAATAACTCACCAAAATCTTATTATATAGCTACTCACGAACCATTATTTAAAAAAAGAAGATTAGATTAGATTAAGATTGCTTTAGTATTAGCTGTATTGCAAAGTAAATAAGTAAACCGAACATTGGTATTCTATCACGCAATAACAGACCGGAAAATGCCTTGATTGACCCATCAGAATTGAGTACTAAGCAAATGCCGTTGAGTCAGAGATACACACCATTATTTTATTTCCTCCAGACTGTTTTTCCGACTATCCTTGGGATTGTGGGTGGGGGGAGGGTGGGATAGGGGATTGAGTTTTATTTTTATATTTTATATGTCTGTTTAATACTTGCCCCTGGGCTACTGTTACAAAAACCTGAATAAAAATATATTGAAAAGAAAATAAAGAGATACACACCATGCCAAAAGTTGACATCCATTACCTTTGAGCGCAAGCTCAGACATTGACTGACAGATATAACGGATCATCCATTTCAATGAATGAATGAATGTCTTTATTGCAGACTCGAGGTCCATATAAAAACACAACATATACACATACAATCTATGATTATAGTCGTCAACAATTTAGTACTTTGTGGGGTTTTAACCCAATTTCCACTAGGAAGAGTAGAAATTAAGCCTTTGGTTTAAAAAATGTCAGGGTTCTTATCTGTGTACTGTAGCTCTCAGTTGCATATAATGACTGCTGTAAGTGACTGACACATCCGCCGTTGCTTAGGTGACACTTATCAGCCTCCCCGTCTCAGACAGCCAACCAGAAGTTGAGAAAATTCTGCAGGGTTGTCAAACGCCTGCAGACTTCCAGCAGCCAGGTTCATGTCAAGGTTACATACTGTTGTCTGCCGGGAGAACTGACTCTTGAGTCTTGGCACTATACAGCAGTGGCGTATCCAGGAATTACGTTTTGGGCAGGCAAGATCATGTGTTAATTGTCGTCTCCCCGCGCACAATCGTAGCACTAAAGGTTTTCAAAGAGATATACCTGCCAGACGAGTAGGATACAAAGGCTGAAAGGCATGCATTTACATTCCAATGGGTGATTGAGGGTCTCGCTCTACCGCAACGGCCAATCAGCTGTGCACTAATAGTTCTCAGGTCTTGTTTTTGTCTTTTTTTCTCATTGTATGGATTTTGGCCAGGCCAGAAATGGATTTGGACAGGCGGACGCCTGCCCTCGCCTTATTGTAGATACGCCTCTGCTATACAGGCTAGCACGCACACACGTGTGTCGGTGTGTGTAGTGGGATCAGAGAAAGGAGTGGAGTGCCACTGTGATAAATGCAATTAGGTTGATGGAAGTGTGGACATTGTACGGAGCCCCTATGGAGATGAACAGAACCAAATCTGATTTCACCACATTAAGAGCCATGTTAAGTCTAGTAGAATGGTTCTAATGTTCAACCCATTTTGGGCGGGAACCCCTTTTGGTGTTTTAAACATTGTTATAATTTAGCTATTGAAAAATAGCAGATCTACAAGCTCATAGCGCGCCACCGAGTGGCGCGCTATGAACTTGTAGGTCTGCTATTTTTGAAAAATCATTAAAATGTGCATCAAATCTTTCAGAAAATTGTCATGATTTAGAAAACTTTTTTTATTTATTTTCGACGTCAGGCCTGAATGGGTTAAAGTGTTGGTGGATGGATTTGGAGCTACAGTAAAGTCTTATAAAGACTATCATGTTTTGGCTCTCCAATTTAAGCTCTCACCGTCTCAACCTTTATCTGTTTGTGTAACTCTAAGTTGGCTCTGGCCTTAAAGGGAAATTTCACCCTTTCTGCAAAAAAATACATGTTAACTCCTATAGCGCCATAGCCGAAGATTATTGTCAATTATTGAAGCCTAATTTTGATACTGACGCTTAACCCTTAGAAGGTGAAAGACGCCAATTGGCGTCTTCATCAGAATTCCGTAAATGATCAATGACGCCAATTGGCGTCTTCACAGTTTTTGATGAATCTAAACATATTAATATGCTCAGAAGCGCTGTTTAAATTCCTGAGCTTATATTCCAACTACATTACCCAGAAAACCCGTGTCACGTGACACACGTGTACGTGTTGCCATTGGAAGCTGGTCCCACCCCCTGTAAACAGTGGGGGCAGAGGGAGTCTTCATAGTTTTCATTGTTTTGCCTGTTTGCCGTCTCGCCCGAGCGATTTTCTAGCAGAAAAAGTTGAAAGCAGTACTATTTATTTGAGCGAGTTTTGTGGTAGTAGTATTGATCCATACGCGTCCCAGTCGCCTTCTCCAGGCGGAGTAGCCCTGGTCCAGTGCTTACAGCGAGACTCGCTGCTCCCTCCCTCCTTTTTTCATTGTCTCCCCATCGTCGTCCGATGAGCTATACCGGGAAACCATTGAAGAAGACGATCAACCCGGAATGTTTTGAGGTAATCTTATTGTAGAAAATGCCCTTCTATAGTGATCAGAAATCATAAGATGATCGCTACAAATAGATGCTTGGATAATTACTACTACTAGTCAGATCATGACGCCAGAATGACTCACCACGATGGCCCCCAGCCATTAGCCAGCACCAAAGGTGCTGGCTAATGGTGTTGGTCGGTGCATTGGTGCTGGCTAATGGTTGGAGGGGGGGGTTGGTGTCGATCGGTTGGTTGGTGCAGTACAAATGTATCGTAGCAGGCATGCACGCATGGCAGTACAAGTATTTTATATTGTAGCGTGCCTTATAGGCGATCTGATCTTTAGAGTAATGTTCGCTCCTTTTATTTACTGTCTACAAAGACGGAGAACAAACATGCATCGTTTACTGAAGCAACGCGTGGTTTTGATGACCTTGCTACAAGGATCGGAGGGGGGACGGGGAGTGAAGCTAACAGTAGCGTATTATATAAGATCTGTATGACGTTTCATTGACGTCTGAGCTTGCATGATAATTGCATTCATTGTATATTGTATACAATCATGATTGTACATTGTTTAGTGTGTCTCCGTGTGATGATGATGATGACGATGATGTCAGATAGCCTACGTCCCCCCCCCCCAACTGGCTATTGGCCGGGCTGACTACAGCTAAATGTTTATTTTTATATATTTAGAACTGGCATCAGATGAGGAGGAGGAGGAGGAGGAGGAGGAGGATGATGATGATGATGATGAAGACGAAGAGTCAAGACTGCGATGGAGTTATCCGACACTGAACCGGATGCATTCATTCATTTCAGTTGTTGTTTTTTTTAAATTTAGCCTACACACACACACACCGTCAAGAACAACTGGAATGCAGTGGTTTGGGGACACTGGGGAGTTTGGGGACAACTGTTTTGTATGTAGGCCTATTTATTTTCTGTAATATTTATTATAATTGTATTATGTTAGTAGTCATAAAAAATAAAAGACAAGCTTTTACATTGAGTTAGACCTGTCATGGCTATTTTGTTCACTATTCTGAGGTTTATGGTTTGACTAAGCGAGTTTCAACTGTGATTTACTCTGTAACGGTAGATGGTAAGAACCCAATTTTTTTGTTATAATACAGTATACATTCAAGTCTATATTTTGATACATATCATGGGCACAAAGTCATATCAAAACAATGTCCTTGGATGTGTTTTTTATCAAAACTGTTTCTTCACAACAGGTTTTTGAGATACATGCATGAATAGACACGGTACTGGTAAGACTATGTAAACATGGTATATATCAAAATGTGCGTTAGAATGTCTAATTTTACCCCAAAAAAGAATTGAGTTTATATGATGTTCCATTTCAGAGCTAGGGGGACTTTTAGCTGGATAGGTCAGATTGATCATGACTGACCATGCTATTTATAGATGGCAAAATATCTACAGTGGTACATGTGAGAAACTTTTTATTTTATTTTAATTGAACTAGACAACTCACCCTTTAAAATGAGATATTGCATGGCTATGTACGCCCAGCAGAAAAAAAGTTATTTAGAAAATAAAACTTCAACCGGGCATAACTTTTTTTGTTGTCCTAGAAACACTACCCAGTGTAAATGCAGGCTCTTTTAAATGGCTTCCAACACAAAAACTAAACATTTTATCAACTCAGTTCATTTTTTTCCTGGAAGCAGACAAGCCAAGCTTTCTCTGAAGGTCTTTCGTTGTCACACATTCACAACAGAGAATTTTCAATAAATCATTCAAAAACGCCATTCTGCCATAGAGAAGTCTAAAAACTATATAGAAATCCTTGAAACTCTCAAAGAGTTAACGCCATTGCCGAAGATTAATGGCAATTGCGCTTTTATAGTGAATTCGATCGATCGAGCCATAATGCTACTTACGTTAGCCGGTTAGCTAGCTATGTTGTTAGCACAGCACTGGATCGTCCATCTTAGATCGTCGTCGCAATAATAATCCATTCTATCCGTTTCTTTCAATCGCCTGTATCCTATTCCGTGTCCCAGATGGCATTTTGGTCAAAACAGCGTTTCTTTGACGGCACAGAGCCGGCGATGTGGAGCTCTCCAGTGCACCGGCATAGATCGATCATGTAATCAAGGCCTGTCTCGGCTCCGTCGAGCGTCCTAGGATAAGCTACTTCCGGTAGACTTGAACTGTGGCTTTTCAAAATAAGAGCTCAAATTTAAAAAATGCTGGCTTGAATTAGATCCTAATTTTTCAATAAATGCTAGCGGAGTAAGAGTTAATGACGTTTAGAAGATTTAGAACACGTTCCTGGGGGTCTTTATGTGTGTAATATGTGGTTTTTAGATATTTTAGATTTCCCCCCCTATCCACAACTTCACCCTTTTTGCTAAAAAGGGTGAAGTTGTGGATAGGGGGGGAAGTTTCCCTTTAATCTTTGACTGACAATCTTAGGTACTTGAACAGGCCCGTATCAGGCTTGCACACAACTTCCTATCACTGGTGAGGTGACAATTTAATTTAAAAAAAAGTACCATTTACCATCACAGGAATGAGCAAAACCACAGCAGAGGAGAAAAATAATAAATCTGCACAAAACCTTCGGTCTTGAACCCCCTGAAATCCAAGTCTGTGTAAAAATCCAGTCTTTTACACTATTATGAAGAGTGCTGTTGATGTGGCCTGTATCAGACGTGTCTGTGTGGTTTACAAGGCCCAGTGACATCATATGCACTCGTAAAGTGATATCGAGGGACCAGTTGTGCTCATGCAATTTTACTGTCGGCACTTCACCCTGGGAATGAGAGTTAGTGGCAGATGTTCGCTGCCAAGCACGAAACGAGGTGGGCTGGTTGAGTTTGCACCATATCTTTTAAAAGAACCATTAAAAAATCCCTCTTTTACTCTTATCACTTCCGAGAGGTAGACTCTGTTATGGTACTTTTTCCACAGTTATTATAATCTAATCTAACCCTGCTGCTGTAATAGGGTGGTGTGCAGACTGAGGATTGCCACTTCAGCTCTTTGGAGATTATCCAGCCTTAGCCTTAGACATTTCTACTTTAGATATGGCTTTTCCCTGATTGTTGTCTCCTCTTCCTTTGAAAAGTTCTATCCTATTTTTCCCCAAATGTTGAGGTACTCCAAGTAAAGGCTCATACATGGTTAGGTGACCACTGACCACCAAACTACAACATGCCGTCACTAGCCGCGGTGAAGAGCAAACCACCGCCACCGCTCCAGCCCTTCTCTCTGTTTTTACTCACCACCGCTCAACATTATTTCAGCTCCGGTGGTCAGCTCACCACCGGAGCGGTGGTCACCTCACCACAGAAAAACCAGACTATGAATAGGCCTTAAGATCTCGGACTCTCCATTATAATTACTAGACCTGATGCGAGTTAGGAAAGAATGATGCAATACCCATTATACACCCCCCATTGTCAGAGTACCTGTTGTAACCGTACGCCTGTCTGTGTCCCTTGTGTGCCTATCTCTGTACATTATATGTCTCTGTCCTTATGCCTTTTGATGCCCATCGAGATCTCAGATCACTGATGTTATCAATATATGGGCATTCCCATATATGGGACAGGAATATCGGGGGGGTCTGTAATTCTGGAAAGTTCTTGTTCTTGGCGGTTCTGGACAATGGCCGACCCGACTCTATACCGGGCACTGCACTCCCTCGAGTTGTCTGCGACGTGTGGCGCAAATTTGTTGTTTGTCGGGTGGTCGAGCGTTTCTGGAGATACGTGGATTACAGACGTATTTATTTGTAACATAGTCGGTGTAGATGATCTCATGTTGCTGCTCTTGTCACCACTCCACCCCCCTGGTAGTGTACTACTGGGCGGGCTCCTAATGTCCTATCAAATATTAAATGCACCCTAGTTGAAAGCACTGTGCTCCCCTCCCATACACAACAAATACACACACACACACACACACACACACACACACACACACACACACACACACACACACACACACACACACACACACACACACACAGAGAATATGAAAAGCCTCTTCCTGTGCTCCGGTCTCGGCCGGATGCCCACCTTCCTTTCAGTTCAGATGATGAAGTAGGTAGAGTGCAGAATGACTTGGCAGTTTGGTGTCCCGTCAGTAACAGCTGTGTTTCTCTGTCCAGAGGGAGTGGATGAGGGTGGTCTGCAGGGGGGCACATTCTCTGTAAACTGACTGACTGTCAAGGATGCTTCACTCCTGGGTATTTGGATTTCTTTCTTAGTTTGACTCGCATTGAGAGGGGGGTGTGTGTGTGTGGGTGCGTGGGTGTGTTCCCTCCTGTGACAGGGCACATAATGTGATGCAGCATGGTGATCAGATGGCCCTTCCTAAGTCTGCCCATCTTTCAGTACTATGTCAGTCCCTCCCCTCTCTTTCTGTTTCTGCTGCCCCACTGTCATTTGATTTTACATCCATTAGTATCAGGCATTAGCACGGTTGCCATGCCTTCTCATTGGATTAGCATCAGTTAGCGTTAGCTCTCACTGGTGTTCCCTTACCCACACCCTCACTTTTGGCTATAGCCAAACGCAAGCGTCAGTATTGCTTTCAACCCTGTCTCATTCAATTAGCATCATCTAATGACAATCTGCGGGTCCTTTCATGGGTGAGTGAGCGATTGGCCTACTCTAGTGCCCTGACCAGAAACCACCCCGAATTATTACCCCTCTGAGAATCGATGCTGACTTCAAAGGATTCTATCACAACACATCATTTCACAAACCTATAACTGGGATTCTTTGGGGCGTTTCCAGTCTGTGTGCCTGTGTGTGTGTATGTTGTGTTTTTGTGTGGTTCAAATGAAACAAATGTCATTAATAATCAAGCATTAGTCGCATTAGTACACTTAATTGTTCTGCTGACTTTGGGACTGCACAATTAAATCACAATTAATAGGCAAATTGTGTACTTGGCCTCTCCTTACCATTCAACAATAGTTAATAAACAAGACACTACATCTCAGCAACCATCAGACTCTTTATTATTTAGTAGTTACTACAAATATATAGCAGTAGTGCTTATTTGTACTATTACAAACAGTAAAATACAAATTGTCTGCTTGCAGTGTGTATGTCTAATGTTTATATTGATACTAGCAAACAGGAATGTTGTAATAATGCTATAGTTAGTACAGTATATGATGAAACAGCCTGCCATAGTTTAATGTTTGTTAGAGAGTTGATGGAAAGAACAACTGAGCTGCAAATGGATACAAATATGTGGGTGACCTCAAAATTAAAAAAAAATCTTCTAAATCCTCCAGTTTTCTGAAATAAATATTTTCACGATTTTTCAAAAATAGCAGACCTACATGCTCGTAGCGCGCCACTCGGTGGCGCGCTATGAGCTTGTAGATCTGCTATTTTTCAATAGCTAAATTATAACATAATGTTTAAAACACCAAAAGGGGTCCCTGCCCAAAATGGTTTAAAGGAGTCCAGTGTTTCATTGGCTGTGGCAGCAGTGCAGTTTGTACTGTACACAAAATTAACGTTCATCTTGGATTTCATTTAGCTCATGTTTAAAGCTAAAACAAACCACTAACCAGATCGGATAACATAACATAGACAACAGGGGGAAGCTATGTTGCATACTACTATGTACTGTATGTGGGCTGTGTGTCCTTCCATAAAAATAAATACAGTTAACTTTCTTGTCTGAGAGTGATGTACGTCCGTCTGGCCTGGGTGCCATCTTGCACTCACCGCTCATTTTATGGAGTTATTGATCCGTACAATTGATTAGTTCTGCAGCTCAAATGACGGTTAGATTTACAGTCTCAAGAGGCCACAGTTCTGGCACAGAGAGAGAGAGACTGGCAGATTGGCTCTGCTGTACAGCAGCAACGAGAGAGAAAGAGACAGAGTGATGGAGGGAATGTGGGAGGAGAAGAAAGAGAAGCAAGGTTTACTGTAGACGCCAGTGTTGTTTTTGGCAGCAAATTTTGATTTTAGTTTTAGTCGTAGTCTTTTGAATAGTTTTAATTTAGTTTTAGTCACATTTTAGTTACCTGGAATGTTTTAGTGTTACCTGGAATGTTTTAGTAGTTTTAGTCGACTAAATGTCATAAGATTTTAGTCGACTAAATCTACAGTTGGGTCGACTAAAATGTATTTTGGAGGGCCTTGATGCCGTTGTAATGACTGTTTTTACACTTGCTGAAAATAGCCGATCTACAAGCTCACAACGCGTCGCGCTGCGACGCGTTGTGAGCTTGTAGATCTGCTATTTTCAGCATGCAACCAAGTATAAAATGACTTGTACTGAATCTCTTGTCCACTAGTCCCTTCCTAACATTTTAGTCTAGTTTTTATCTTTTGACGAAATTGTCAATCCATTTAGTCTTAGTTTTAGTCCTCATAGCTTAGTTTTCATTTAGTTTCCATTTAGTTTTCGTCAGTGAAAAAAGGTAGTCGACGAACATTTTTCGTCTTAGTTTTAGTCGACGAAAACAACACTGGTAGACGCCTGCTAAGCCGTGCCAACCACTCAAGGACCACTCATTGTCAAAGAAGATATAACCTACTTCAACCCCTTTTCTCCCCTCAGTCTTTCCCCATCCCTCCCCCATTCCTCCCTTTTGTGTTTCCCTCCAGGCATCGTCCCCTCTTTACCACTCGCCACGCTCCTCCTGGTTGTTTAGCTCACACCATGGTCCAGATAGTATCCCCCATCAGACCATCTGCTGGATTTGCTTACAAAGTATCTCTGGTCATGAAGTTAGAGTCTGTGGAGGGAATGAGTGAAATAATTATTGAGAATATGAGAGAGAACATTCCACAGACAATTGTCTGTTGCCCAAGGCCACTGTGTGAGGAGGAAGTGCTCACACACACACACACACACACACACACACACACACACACACACACACACACACACCCACACACACACTACTTTCTCTGCCTCGCTGGCTCTCTTCCCACTGTCCGAATTAAGTGAAATAAAAAGCCTCCCGAGTCCCTCCATAAACTTAAACACATGAGCGAAGGAAGGTAAACGAGGAAAGCATTATGCTGTTGGAGTGATGGAGCTGAGGTTGTGTTGTGATTGGGTGCTACTATATGAGCGTTGGGGAGATGAGGACCAACCTTGTGGTGAAGCTGAATGGGGGAGGGGCCTTATTTTATGTAGTAGTGCTGCTCCACCCATGCGTAGCCTCACTGACCCAATAGATCAGAGCCCTGGGGCTGTCGCATCTGATATGCGTCCGTCCTGTTGATCCTGAAGAATGCTGCGTGTGTGTGTGTGTGTGTGTGTGTGTGTGTGTGTGTGTGTGTGTGTGTGTGTGTGTGTGTGTGTGTGTGTGTGTGTGTGTGTGTGTGTGTGTGTGTGTGTGTGTGTGTGTGTGTGTGTGTGTGTGTGTGTGTGTGTGTGTACTGTGTGTGCGTACGCATGTGTACGTGCGCGCGTACATGTGTGTCTGCTGTCTGTGCACACACGCACGCGTCAGTTTGAAAGTGAAATCTTTGCCAAAACAAATGACCCGGTTCTTGTTGCAGATCCCTCATATCACCCTCCTGGCCTCCTCCCCTCATATCACCCTCCTCCCCTTGTTTGCACGTCTTTCTTTGGCCTGGTGACACTAGTCCCTGATAACTTCTCTGATACTGTACACCGGTGAAATAAATATTGATTGATTGATTACTTTATTGAAAAATACATTTCAAAAGGATCGAGTCACAAGAAAGCCGTCAGGCTTGTTTCCGTTGTGGTCCTCTTGGGGAAAGGGGAAGGGGAGCAACAATACAATACAGACAAAAACAAAAATACCTTTGTATTTTGCCAGGAGACAAAAAACAAAAACACAAAACAGAACAAATTAGAAAAAGTGCCCTTCTGGGCTCTCCACCAGGAGGATAGGACTGTGTGAGATGTTTGGCAAAATGTAATATATAATATAAGTAATATAAACATGTTTGCCTTTGATGGCAATTGGATGATTTGAGGCATTTTGTTCCAAAAATGTGTTTTGCAAAAATCAACCTGTTGGTGGCGCTATAACAGGCCAATGTGAAAAGGGTGGGATATATTCCTCAGCCTAGTAAGAAAATGTGTGAAAGATTTCACGTAAATTGCATGCTGCGTTCATGATTTGAGGCTTTTGTTCAAAACGGGGCAATCTTGCAAACTGCGAAAGCCAATTATAGCCAATTAGGATGGAATATGAAATATCGGACAGATCCGACTTGAGCACATGACCATAGAGATACTGTGTAACGATTTGTGAGATTTTTGGACAGAATCTGGAGGAGTAATATCAAAAAATGTGTTTTACAAAAGTCGGCCTCCTGGTGGCGCTATAAAAGGCAGATGCGGAAAATGCAGGTCAAAGGTTTGTCCTTGGCCTCTAGGGAGTGTGCATGCAACGTTTCACGCAGATTGGTGCAGTTTTAAGTAAAAAATGTGAAAAGCTGCCTCATGGTGGCGCTATAACAGGCCGTTCTGGAAAATGCGGGGCAGAGGTTCATCGTTGGCATCCAGGGAGTGTGTGTGCAAAGTTTGGCATCGACCGGGTTAACGGTGCCGGAGATTAGCTGGTAACGGACGGACGGAAGGACGGACGGACACACACACACACACACACACACACACACACACGGACGGAGTGCAAAACATACTCTCTCCCCATGCCTTCGGCCTGGTGGAGACAATAAAACTGACCAATAAAACTGGATTTATTTTCTTTTACCCTTTATGGAGTGTTAAAGTGGACATGCTGATTTTCAAAAGATATATTTGTATTTGATATGGTCCTTAAAACCTGATATAAAAGTTTTTAGCATAAAAAAGTACACACTGCTGCAATAATAAATTACCTGGCTGCTGGTGGAGCTTATTGGTGGTTTTACTTTAGTGTGGGAAAATATGTGTTTTTTTTTTTTTGTGGGTTTTTTTTTGGGTAGAAGGCACTCCACACAGAACAGTGTAAAGTAACCAAGAAACACAAACAACACACTCGCTCACATTTCAAACCTTCCTTCCTCCTGTGTATCTTCCCAGTGCTTGCTTACTGGGGTCGGAAATGAAGGCAGGCAGGAACTCCTCGCTGGCAGGGTGTCAGAATGCTCTCTCCCCCAATATATACTAGGAAAGAACCAAAAGATGTCATCATCTCTGCAGATATCTGCTGAGAATAAACAGCTGCAAGAGCTATGGAGGATCTCTCTCTCTTTCTTTGTTACTCTTTCTGTCTGTTTTATGTATCTGTCTGTCTGTCAATACCCTCCATCCCAAGCCCATCATTGAGTGCATATCCATAAATCAAAGGACAATTAATCAGAAATAATGGAAAATCATGGTTTCACAATTATATACTGTACTTGTGAAAATTGGCAATTCCAGCTTCTTTTTTGGTCAGCTGTTACTCCATGCCCTTGTCTCAGTCCTCACCATCCAGCTCCCAGCAGGCTCACAGAGGCACAGCAAAAATAGACAATGAATCATTACATACTATACTCAAAGGGATGGCAGCAAGCAATAGACAACAGAGACATTACAAATAGTATAAAATACGATTAATTATTGTGATTCATAATTGTGATTATTACAACATTCAGCAAAGTAATAAAAGTAAAGGATTAGGATTTTTGTCAGTGTGCAGCTCTACTGTACCATTAATTCATGAAAGTCTTTCCAACACTTATTGTGCCTAATTTAGCTTTATTTTCTTTATGAGCGAAAACAACAGTCAGCTTTTTGACTGTTTATTGACCATCTCACAAATAGCTCAGTTTAGTTTAGCATTCATGCTTTGGAATCAAGCTCTTTTATTATTAAATTGTTTTTATTGGTTTTTTTTACACACAACAAGACATAGCAACATACATATATACACCACTAGACTACACATAAGCATACAATACATTAAGAACGCCTTGGGAAAATAAGTAAATAAAAAAGACTGAAATACAGGACCAAAACAGACACACAATAACGTAAGATAAAAATATAAAGGTTATATCATATTGCATTACATTACAATGTTCTCAAACAGATCGTCACCTGCCATACAAGAATTTAACTATTAGACAGCTGTACTACACCTGAACATCCTCAGCCGGGAATTTTTGCTTAAAATAGTCCAAAAATGGCTGCCAGACCTTATAGAATTTCTGGGCGGAGCCCCTGGTGGAATATTTGAGCTTCTCGAGTTTTAGGTGTGCCATCACATCTCCGACCCAGCGTCGATGTGATGGGGGAATAGCTGATTTCCAATTGAACAGAATAAGGCGTCGGGCCAATAGGGAGGAGAAGGCTATGGCGTCGGATTGGACGACTGATGCCGTCATTTCACCAGGGACCACCCCAAACACAGCAATGAAGGGGTTAGGACTGATCTCTTTGTCACAGATGTAAGAGAAGGTCTCAAAAACAGAAAGCCAGAATTGTGATAATGATGGGCACGACCAGAACATATGACAGAGAGTGGCTGGAGCCTGGTGGCATCTGGAGCAAATCGGATCTACATCTGGATAAATCTCAGCAAGTCTGCTCTTGGAGAAGTGTAACCTATGGAGCACTTTGAACTGAAGTAGCCCATGTCTGATGCAGACAGAAGAAGAATGAATTCTTTTAATTGCCATTTGCCAAGAATTGTCCGGGATCTCAAGTCCCATATCATTACACCATGACTCCCTAATACGTTCCAGAGACGGGGATGCCATCTCTTGAATATCGCTATATATCATGCTCACCATTCCCTTCTGGTGTGGGTCTCCCTCCAGCCACTCGTCAAGCCATCTATCTGCCCGAAGTAGAGGAAATGAAGCGACATATTTCTTGGCAAAATCCCGTGCTTGTAAGTACCTGAAAAAATGTGAGCGAGGAATGTCGTATTCCTCTCTCAACTGTTCAAAGGTCATAAACGACCCTTCTTTAAACATATCCTTCACCCGTTTTAACCCCTTCCTGGCCCATAATTGAAATGCTGTATCCATAAGTGAAGGTGGAAAAAGCGCATTAGACACTAGTGGGAGACAAGATGAGGCTTCTTTATACTTAAAGTGTGTCCTAAACTGCGCCCATATACGGAGTGAGCCACTCACCAAAGGGTTATTTGTAAGCCGTTTTTTGCTGGGTGGAAGTGGAGCACAAATCAGTGAGGATAGTGACACAGGGTGAGTGGAGTGTTGCTCCATGTCAACCCATACCATTCCCCCTCCCCCATATAACGCAGCCATCCAATATGACAACTTATGAATATTCGCCGCCCAATAGTATTGTAGAAAATTTGGAAGTGCTAATCCTCCATCCTCCTTCTGTCTTTCCAAAAATGCCTTTCTAATACGCGGGGTGGTCTTATTCCAAATAAAGGCTGAGATGGATTTGTCTAGCTCTTTAAAGAAGGATTTTGGGATAAAAACAGGCACAGTTTGAAATAAAAATAGGAACCTAGGCATAATTGTCATCTTAACTGAGTTAACCCTGCCGGCCAGTGATATAGGCAATGTTGACCAACGAACAAGGTCCTGTTTAGCCTTTTCCAGGGCTGGCCTAAAGTTCGACTTGAATAAGTCCCCATATCTACGCGTCACAGTCACTCCCAGGTATGTGAAAGAATCAGAAACTACCTTTAGTGGATATGACCCGAACGACATCTTCCGAGCTAACTCATTAGCAGGGAATAACAAACTCTTAGAGAGGTTGATTTTGTAGCCTGAGAACCTGCCAAATTTTGAGATAATATCTAATGCTTTCGGAATGGAAATATGAGGGTCAGACAAATACAGGATCAGATCGTCTGCATAAAGTGATAGTTTATGCATTTGGCCGCCCCTAGCAATACCGGTGAGGTCTAAGTCGCCCCTCAGAGCGACCGCCAATGGTTCAATGGCGAGATCGAACAGTAGAGGGCTCAGTCCACAACCCTGTCTGGTGCCCCTCCCTATTTGAAAATAGTTGGAGATCATCTTATTGGTGCGAACCGAGGCCTGTGGTGAAGCATACAAAACCTTGATCCAGGTTAGGAAAGTGGGCCCGAACCCAAACCTCTCCAAGGTCGTGAAGAGATATTTGTATTCAATCCGATCAAAGGCCTTTTGAGCATCAAGCGATAACAGGACCTCCGCCGTGGGCGGGGCATCTGGGGAGTAAATGATATTGAACAGCCTGCGTACGTTACCAAAGAGTTGACGCTCCAAAATAAAACCTGTTTGGTCTGGATGTACCACCGTATGAATAACCGACTCCAATCTACTAGCCAAGGCCCTAGTTAAAATCTTATAGTCACAACAGAGTAAACTGACCGGCCGATACGATTCACACTTCAGAGGGTCTTTTCCTTTTTTGAGGAGAACTGAGATTGTGGCCTGTGTCATTGTGGGTGGAAGTGACTCCTGTTCCAATGCCTCTGCATATACACATTTCAAGATAGGAATTAGCTTGGAAGCAAATGCTTTATAAAACTCAATTGGGAAGCCATCTGGCCCTGGAGCCTTTCCACCCTTCATCTTCTTAATGGCGCGATCAATTTCAGCAACAGACAAGTTACGATCAAGGTCAGACTTGTCCTGATTACTTAGGGTCTGTAATTCAAGGTTATCAAAAAACTGAGACATCTGTACATCCTCACACCCCTCAGAGGTGTAGAGGTCCTCATAAAACTTCTTAAATTGGTTGTTTATGGCTTTTTGATCTGTGGTTATTCCATCTGAGGTGTCAATCTCAGCAATAAGTCCGGCCTCAGCAGATTGTCTTAGCTGGTGGCAAAGCAATTTGCTGGCTCGTTCACCATGTTCATAGAACTCCTGGCGAGATCTAAGGTGGAGCTCCTCCACCACCCCAGAAGATAAAATATCAAACTCTGTCTGCAAAGTAACTCTCTCCTTATATAAGTCAGTGGATGGTGAGGCTGAGTGTCTATTGTCAAGGTCTTTTAATATAGATGTCAATTCATTGAGGCGTGTAGACCGCCTCTTGTTCAAACCGGAATTAAAGGCAATTATCTGGCCCCGCAAATATGCTTTCATCGCTTCCCAAAAGGTACAGTGGCTTGTGTCTGGATGTTCATTTGTTTCCGTGAAAAAATCAATTTGGGAGTTGATAAAAACAACAAACTCTTCATTTGACAATAGACGCGCGTTCAGCCGCCATATTCGTTGCGGGGGTTCGTTGTTTGGAAAGCTCAATGTCATAGTGACTGGACCGTGGTCTGAAATAACAATGCTCTCGCACTCGCTTGACTTTAGAAAAGGGAGAAGCCTCCTGTCCAAGAGAAGATAATCAATCCTGCTGTAAGACTGATGTGGTGCAGAGAAGAAGCTATATTGCCTAGACCCTGGGTGTTTATACCTCCATGCGTCAATCACTCCATATGTCTGGAGAAAAGCCTTAATTGTCTCTGCTGATTTACTCAATATTCCAGGTGTTGTTCTGGATCTGTCCAGCAGGGGACATAGAACCGCATTCAGATCTCCCCCTAGTACCAAGTTGTGGCTATTCAAGCCTGGCAGCAGAGAAAACACGTCACTGAAGAATTTAGCATTATCCCAGTTAGGGGCGTAAACACATGCCAGTATCACCGGTATATTAAACAGATGTCCCTGCACAATAATATAACGGCCATCACTGCCCGATATCACCCTTGATTGTACAAACTGCACATCTCTATGTATAAGAATGGCTGTACCGCGGAACTTGGCATCAAATTTGGAGTGGAAAATCTGGGAGAAGCCCCCCCTCTTCAGCATGTTATGGTTCTTATTAAGCAAATGTGTTTCAGTCAGGAAGGCTATATCGGTTTTCAATTTTGATAGATGTGCAAATATTTTGCTGCGTTTCACTGGGTGGTTAACCCCTCTAGTGTTCCATGTTGTAAATTTTGTATTGGCCCCCCCAAATATATTAGAATTAAGTACAGCCATATCTGGGTGGGAAACATAACAAAATGACCTCCCGGTCAGAAGCAGCACAGGTACAGTACCATTTAGTTAGCCGTAACTCTCTGCAAGAACAATGCAACCTTGTAGACATGAGCAAAAAACATGAAGGAAAACAAAAGTACAAACACATAACACAAAACATCCAAAAACCCCTCTGCCGGCCCCTCCCCCAATGAGAGACTGCAAAAACCCCTGTTCCTCTGTCCTCGTTCGACAAAAACATACTCAAAGCTTACCCTGTGGGGCTGAGCCCTACCAGAGCCGTGTAATACTTAAAACAAAAATAATACCAACCAGTCTGACCACAATCGGTCTTTATCTATTATAATAAACTGAAAAAACATGCTCGTTAAAATTGGAACACTGAATATCCATCTGCATGCGTGCATCACACAAAAAAAAAAAAAAAAAAAAAAAAAAGTACAAATACACATGCACACGTACACGCACATGTACATGCACACGCACACGCACACACCCACACATACATACAGTAATAATAGCAACTTTGAATGGTACATTTATATGCCTACACGCACGCACACACACACACCCAAACTCACTCACACCAACACAATGCACACATGCATAATGGCAAATAAGGACGTATATTCCAGTAGGGGGCACCCCAACACTGTGACCAAATCTCTGACAGAATCTCTGAAGTACCCTCTTGGAAAGTGCCTCGTTGGCCTGACCCCGGAAGTGAAAGGAATAGGGAAACGTCCTTCAAAATAAAACGTTGAGGTGTAATAATAAACAATAATAATATGGGCTGGCCCAGCCCACACAGCATAAACGCGACCCGCTCTGCACCTCATTCACAAGACGAAAAATAAACTATATTCTACAAAGCAAATCAGTGTCCCCATTTCCGGTAAATACATTAGATTAAATTAGATTATGAGGCCAGCCGCGTCCATATAAAATGGACGCAACCAACCCCACTTACATCATGGGGAGAGTCGGGAGTCCACAGACTCGGCCAGTCCCGTCTGGTTTAACCTCAATCACATTTCACATGAGAGAAAAAAAAAAAGAACCACAGCCTTCGAAGCAATTCAGTGTTCCCACATTTGCTAGATGCAATGATAAATTATGATGAGGCCGGCCGCGTCCACACAAGATGGACGCGACCGACCCCACTCCCAACAACATACATAATACAAAGTGAGCGTCTCACAGCACACAAATAACACCGTCGTGAAGCAACGGGATAAAGCAGACAAGATAATAGAAATAAAATAGAGAATGAGAGGATGTGAATGTTCTTCCTTATGTTACCGAAAACAAATAAAACACCCCCCCCCCCCCCAAACGCTGCCAATTTCACTGCGCAATCCCCGTGAAATATATAATACTACATATATATTCACACACAGTATTGTTAACCCAGTCCATAAACAAATTGAAAAAAAATAAAATAAGGAACACAGCGGATCGGTCCAAATGTCCCGTCAGTATCAGAACCCAAATAATAAAAATAGAGTGCAGCCTACCCGTGCCACGGCGTTCATTCCGGGGAAAGAGAAGGAATAAAGTAAAACGGGCACAAAGATACACACCTTTAGTTGCCGGGTAAATATAGCGTATCCATAAAACTTAAATCCTTACGAACCGGCCGCTGAGTCCAATCCGTTTATAGTCCGCTGGGCGCTCCATGAAGAAGAGACGCTACATCAAAGCCATCAGATAACCATTAATCACTCGCGTCGCCGCCGCTATTTCTTTGGATGCAAATTCTTCTGTATGAAGTCTTTAGCCTTTGCAGGATCCTTGAAATTTGTGCATTTGCCATCCGATGTTGTTATTTTTAATTCTGCAGGATACCATAGCCCGAACCTTACCCCTTCACAGGACCTGAGCAAGCCCCGTGCCTCATTAAATTTAGCGCGCTGTTGGGCCACGGCGTGCGTAAAATCTTGATGGACGTGGATAACATCTCCATCCGTGGTGGTCACTCGGTTCCCCTGTCTGGATTTCTTCAGAATTTCTTCCCTCTCCTGGAAGTAGTGACATCTGACGACGAATGCTCTCGGTGGAGCGCCGTCTTCCTCACTCCTCGCGCGTAAAGTGCGATGGGCAATATCCAGGGTGGGTAGCTTGGAGAGGTTGAAGGCGTCTTTCAGGCACTGAGACACAAAGTCGGTTGGACGTTTTCCATCCTCCCTCCTTTCTTTAATTCCAGTAATACGCAAATTAAATCGACGGGACCGAGCCTCACCATCCTCCAAACGGGCTTTATGGGTTGCTAGTTCTTTCAGAACCGCCGCAAGATCTCGTTCCAAGGTGATGATCCTATCAGACTGGTCGCTGACGGCAGCCTCCATTTGCATGAACTGTGTGCCCAGGGCCTCGATCCTAGCGTTGGCATTATCATTAGCCTGCTTAATTTCCGCCCGGAGATGGTCGACCTGGGTCTTAATCCCCTCGACCTGGGCCTCCCCTTTGTCGAGAAGTTCCTTCCTCAGATCTGCAATAGCCTGGAGGATAGCCTCTTGTCCACCGGCCGGTGTAGCATTAGCAACATCAGGGCTAGCTTTATTCTTCTTGCTCATTGTCGCCTGCAGTTTTATAACGACGGCAAAACTTGCGAAAATGTCCTCAATGACTCTGTTAATATTCCCAAGCACGTCTGTGGCACTTTTGTGGACAAACTGATTGTTTAATTACATAAAACACAATACCGGTAGGGAGCTCAACCAAAACGTGATGTCCTCACATGGCGCTGCCCCGGAAGTCGGAATCAAGCTCTTTGACTGTTATTTTTGCACAATCTGCATGGCTTCTCTTACAGAAACTGTGGCTCCAGTATGCATTGTGTTTTCAAGTGCAGCATCTTTACACTGCCCTTGACCTCAACGTTACATCACTAGGTGTGCTATTTGTGTATCCATCCACCCCCGATATCAAGGCTTAATGAGTGGTTTCATATAGGCCAGGGATGCAGTTCTTAGCCAAAGCCACCCGTGGTTAATGTCGTTGTGCTTAAATGCTATTTCCCATGGTTTATTATGCTGGTGATGGATATTTATTTACTAAACTGCCGTGGGGGGAGGGGCATGCTTTCACATGGGTGGCGGTTGACAGATGGTGTGCCTGAGTTACTGCCCTACCTTTGAATGCGTGTCATGTCAGTCAGTTCAGCTGTTTTGCCTAAATGCCTTTTTTGTTGTTTGTTCTGGGGCTGTTTTGGACTTAAAAGACCACTGTGTGATAGGGAATGTAGTCGGTGTACTGTGTTGGCCCCTGATTGAATTTGCTTGAGGCACAAGTAGTACATTGCTCACAGTGTACTAGTTGTGCCGCAAGCAAATTACATCAGCCCAAATGCGGAATGGCAGATTCATATCTGTCCTGAAATTGGAAATGGTAGAGAAAATCTGTAATACTCAATATATTACATTTATTGAAATATAGTATGATCAGGTATTTGTCATGTGACCTCCTCTCATTTAATCTACAGTATAGATAATCTACTATTGACTAATGCTATCTTTAAATGTAATTTTAAGACAAATTTATCTTGCAAATATAAACAAAAGACACATCACACATCAGGTTTCTCGATTGAAAAGTTATTTTCAACACTATCATATGTATAAATTAGTGGCTAACCTTTTTTGGTTTTTAAACCAAGGTTATGTACTGTACGTAGTCTATTCTCTGATCCATCAATCGGATTCTTGTAAAGGGATGAAGTGCATTTGGACTCTTTGGAGGGGCTTTGTGGTAATTATTCTGATGACCCAGATGGGAAGATAGTTGGTGGACTTGCTGACATGATGTGATGGTGGATGTGTCAAACTGGATATCAATATGGAACCTAGTTAATGCTGGGGGAGCTTTGGCAACAGATACCCCCCCATCCTCCCCCAATTAGACTTGTTTCTAATGACACACATTGCCCCACCATTTTCACTAGACCAAGAGGCTTTGACTGTCCTGCCTGTGAAGGTTGACCTGATTATGTGGGCATGCGCATGTTATGTGTGCCTATATTATGTGTGTGCGCATGTTTGTGAAGCAGATTAGTAGCAAGATGGCCCTCTTTTTTTTTTTATGGTGGTGGTGGTGGTGGTGTGTGAATGGTGAATGCGGGTCAGTGTGTGGCCTAGTGTAACGGTGTAGCCCTTTCCAGACAGGGGACTCTCATAGTAGCACACCACCCCTCTCCTATCCCCTCCACGTGGAGTGAATTACTGCCCTTCTGCTGCCTTGGGAGCTGTGGCACACAAGCTAGAGTAATAACCTTTGTCTCTGCAATGGGACAAATACACAAATCTTAACACAACATTTCATGTCTTTCTTTTTTGTTTTTCTTTTTTTGCGGCAGTGGGGGTTGCTTTAACACATTCACTGCTATTGATGTACGATTGTACGCCATAGCCAATTCAGCGGTTGAGCGCCAATGCCGTAAATCTACGGCTTATGGTCCTTTTATAGTGGTTTATGATGGCTCACCGTCGTAATGCCAAATACATTAGCATTGGGTTGCTAGGCAATGAAGTAAAAATGTAAAATGTACTGTAAGCAAGATGGCCACTCGTCCACTCGTTGTTGTAAACATCTTTTCAAATGCCTTTATCTCGGATTCCTTTCCCAGATTGTGCCCCTGGTCAAAATAAGCTTTATTCGACGGGCCATAGCCAAAGTAGTGATGATCGCGGTAACAATATGCCTTCTGAAACTGGAAGTAAAGTCTCCGGTCCACACATCGTTTTTTGGATCGGATTTTTGGATCCCGCTGGATCCTTCAAAATAAGGGTTTCACTGAAAAAATGCTGGCGGTTAACAGCTAATCATATTATTAAACACATTGACTCCCATACTAATCCATAATAAACATCCTTTCCCTGCCGAAGTTTTTCCACTAACCTTTGAAGAATCACCCGTCGTAATTGTACCTCCATTTCATGAAAAGAAATCCAGCTGAAACTAGGGGTACAGGCTTTAGTTCCGACATACTATTGGTCCGACTTTCATTAGACCGACAACCTACCTCAAACCCTAACCTAACCATAACCGCAAGCACGAGAGCAGTGCATGTTCGACCGCATGTTCGACCGCATGTTTGACCGTTGTTTCTGCATGTCGGACCTTTGGTGTGAAGGATCTGCGTGTACATCCCGAAAATAGTCTCATTGTTTGTTACCGAGTCGAAAAATATTCCACTACCGCGATGCGAAACAACAACACAGAACAGAGCGAGATGGATGCGGCCATTAAACACTGTTGACTTTCATTGGGCCTTAGTTTCCCAGAACCCCTTGCAAGCCAGTGATGGGTTGATTTCATTTTGGGCGGGAACCCCTTTTGGTGTTTTAAACATTGTTATAATTTAGCTATTGAAAAATAGCAGATCTACAAGCTCATAGCGCGCCACCGAGTGGCGCGCTACGAGCTTGTAGGTCTGCTATTTTTGAAAAATCGTGAAAATATTTATTTCAGAAAACTGGAGGATTTAGAAGATTTTTTTTAAATTTCAAGGTCAGGCCAAACGTCACGATGTCCGATGGAAACCATGTATGTCTTAAAAGTTATCAAAAAACGTTGAATTAAACATACTAGAGCGCACCTCAGCGCTGGCCCTGTCATACTCTGCAGCAGAATATTGTGCCCCTGTCTGGTCTAGGTCATCACACACACACACACCGAGTGGACACCCAGCTCAATACCACCATGAGAACCATAACCGGGACTCGCCCCACACCACTCCCCTGGCTCCCAGTATTATCAAACATAGCCCCCCCCCCCTATACATCCGGCGAGCAGCAGTCTCTCAAAGGATGCTTCAAAAGGTCAAAGACTCTCCCCACCTACCAATCCATGCAGACATATTCAACCCACCCATTGGTCATCTAGATGACCAATTTGGAAGAACCCCCCCCATCAGCTGACTTCACCATCCAATCAGCTTGGAAAAGGGAATGGGACTTCAATGAGGTTCCAAACAAACACCTTAAGGACTTTGCAGTCGCTAAATAAATACTAGAGCGGTGCCCATTAGAGCCACTACAGCGGTGCCCATTGGGCACTGGCCTACTTGGAACGATGCATGTTGGAAATGCATGCCACACCCAGATAATATGTCTGTGTCCTGTTTATGCCCATATATGGAGTTCTTTGTCAGGCATGCCCAAATATGGAGTCTATGCAGACGTCAGTATGATGTCAGAACAGGCCAGCTCCATATATAGACACTGGGCAGGGGCCTTGTCCAGAGGCCAGGCAGAGCCTTTTTGGGGCGGTTCTGGAGAACCGTGGGTCTGACCGACTCAGCACCGAATTTGAAGTTGGTGGGGCGAACGGTTCTCGAGTTACGTGGATTACACGCACGCGCGCACACGCACGCGCGCACACGCACGCGCACACACACACACACACACACACACACACACACACACACACACACACACACACACACACACACACACACACACACACACACACACACACACACACACACACACAGTGTATTTATAGTTAGATAAAACTAAAACAAAAGACGGGTTTAGCGTGTTGTTTAGCAGGGAAAGACAATGGGAAAAACGTCGGGTTTAGCGGGTTCCACAAGGAAAGTGTTAATACCTGGGATGGAATGTGTTAAAAGAGTGTGAAATTATTTCCATACAAAAATGTAATTCTTCAAGATTCAAGACTTTATTGCCATGTCAACAGAGTTGATTGGAATTTGTTTCAGTCCACTAAAAACAGACATACACATATTCACATCACATATTCAGACAGTAGAACAAGATACAAAAGTACAAACATCATATGAGGGGGACCTCATAACGATTAGGAATGTCGAGTTATCATTATACCCCAATTATTATCACAAATCAACAATTTGCATCACATCATTCACACAGGAGGTTAAAAATACGAAACACACAGAGGGAGAAAAATAAATACATGTATACATATATGTACAAAAGTACAATACATGTATTTATTTTTCTCCCTGTGTGTTTCGTATTTTTAACCTCCTGTGTGAATGATGTGATGCAAATTGTTGATTTGTGATAATAATCCAGGCAGGTAAGATGGAGATATCATCGTTGATGATGTAGCCTACCCTAATGTGTTATTATTTAGTATTTGTATTTGTGGGTTTTTCATGTGCACTCATTCATCTTTAGCTAAAAGCAAAGCAAAACACACTTGAACACTTAATCTGAATGCCCCCTGACTTTGGTGCATTTTCTGTTGAGCTGCTTTCACTAATGATCCATCTACAGTACAGTAAAACTAAATTTCCTCCTGTTAATTTATGCATTTGTAACTCTTGGAGTGTAGTGTACAAAATGTAACCAAATGGAGTTACATTAACCCATTTTGGGCGGGAACCCCTTTTGTTGTTTTAACTAAGCATTATGTTATACTTTAGCTATTGAAAAATAGCAGATCTACAAGCTCATAGCGCGCCACCGAGTGGCACGCTATGAACTTGTAGGTCTGCTATTTTTGAAAAATCGTAATCACAAATCTTTGAATATTATATATTCTTTTGGAGCAAACGTTTTATTTATTTCGACGTCAGGCCTAAATGGGTTAAAGGCATATAAGGGTCCATTTGGTTACATGTGTACACTCTCAGAGTTACATTAACACTGAGGGTTTTACTGGGTATACCAACCTCGCCTGCCTGCCATCTGGCTGCTCTGGGGAGCTCAGATCACCGCTAAAGTTCCTGCACTAGCCAAACGGATGCAACCTGCAGGTGCAGTCCGACAGCCCCGTACGTACGTAGACACACACGGTGTGACCGATTGGAACTGAATGAATGTGACGGGAACTGAATGGCCAGTGGCCCCTGTGTTCTCCCTCCAACGGCCTAAACGCCAGTTCACCCGCCATTCACTGTTCACAGCAGGCTGGCTGCCGTCCCAGCCTCTGTGTTCTCCTGTCTCTTGCCCTCTCTCTCTCTCTCTCTCCATCCATCCCGCCCGGCCTGCTCTTGCCTGGGCAATGTGTTTTGTGCCATGTCCTCCAATTCAGGGGTTCTCAACGTTTTTGGCCGGGGACCCCCGGAAATGCTTTGGCAATGTCTCGGGACCCCCGCCCCGCCCCCTCCCGACCCCCAATATAAATTGACTGCTACAATAACCTTAAACCATTTTGGGCGGGAACCCCTTTTGGTGTTTTAAGCATTGTTATAATTTAGCTATTTAAAAATAGCAGATCTACAAGCTCATAGCGCGCCACCGAGTGGCGCGCTACGAGCTTGTAGGTCTGCTATTTTTGAAAAAAAGTGAAAATAAAATTTAAAAAACTTTTTTTTTTTTTTTTTTTTTGGAAAATAATTTGGGGACCCCCTAAAATAATGTGGCGACCCCCCGAGGGGTCGCGACCCACGGGTTGAGAACCCCTCCTCCAATTGGCCTGTGCCAGCCACCACAGGTCACATGGGAGGCTCCTCAGAAACCTTTGAAACCTCCTCTCAAAACACACACACCAGCGCGTGATCTTCTTATTAAATAATGTTGTCTTTGTTCTGGTATTATTTCCCCTTTTTGCTTTTGGGAGGTATTATAGATAAGAATGTGTTCTTAGCCAGCCTTGTTTAATGAGTGTTATACAAAGACATACATATTCTGAATAGTTCTATAACCTTAACACCTTTTTTAGTATCATTCTGTATGTCTGTACTGTATGATCTCACTGCCCGGAAGATCAGTGATGAGACAAATGTGAAATCGTAACCATTAAGCCAAGGACACAAGACCAGATGTAGTCCCAATTCATCTGATAAACCTTGCCCAATACCCCCCCCCCCACACACACACACACACACACACACACACACACACACACACACACATACACACACACAAGCCTTACTGCAACAGCATGCATACAGTATGTAGCATTTAGAAGAGGACGAGGGCCTTGCGTGCCTCCGTGCGTGCCGTCTCAGTGGAGTGTGCTGTAGAACTGATACTAACGTTATTTTCTTTAACTTGGAGAGATTTAGTGGCAAGATATTTTATCACATTGTGGACCCATGTCTTTACTCTCAGTTCGACTCAATAAGGTCTCACTTTGAGGGCGAACGACAGGTGAAATTGGCAGTGGCACTTAGCGCTTACCTTATCAGAACGCTTAAATGAGCGTAATTATTTATTCTAGCATAGGTTTTAGCAATAAGTAATTGTCAGAGTAACTGATGTCATCAGGTCCGCCGGGCCAATTTTAATAAAGGATACGAATGGAATAATTATAAAGAGGGGGAATTATGTCTGATTTGGGAAAGGAAATATACTTTAGTTTGTTTATTGCAAAAGTTAACCCATTTTGGGTGGGAACCCCTTTTGGTGTTAGCATTATGTTATGCTTTAGCTATTGAAAAATAGCAGATCTACAAGCTCATAGCGCGCCACCGAGTGGCGCGCTATGAGCTTGTAGGTCTGCTATTTTTGAAAAATCGAAGAACGTCAGAAAACTGTCAGGATGTAGAAGACATTTTTAGAATCTGATCTCAGGTCAGAATGGGTTAAATAGTATACAGTCTTATCTGTCTCTCACTGTCTGTCTGTCTCTCCTAGGTCTGTGTGATTCCATGCCCATCCATGCCAGTCCTGGCGTCTAATGGAAGAAAAGGCGCCCATCAAGTCTGCTATGGTGTCCAGACTACCCAAATTTGGTGCCCGGCCTTCTGGCTCCTTGTCCAATGGCACCCCGCAGACGACTCCCATCGCCCATGAGGTCAAGACCACCCATTCGGTAGCCTGCACTAATGGTGTGGTCCGCGCGTCTTCTTTTTCCCTGAAATGGCGGAGAGATGGAGGTAATAACACTCCCACTACCTCCACCCTCAACCCTGAGGTGGGAGGCTGTGAGGATAAGGTTCATCCCTCTTCAACGAGCAAGGAGGTGGTGAAAAGCGGAGCCCCAGGGACCCCCATCAGGCTACGGCGGTCTGCCCCATCACCGGTGGCCACCTCTAGCCCTAAGGCCATTCCCAAGCAGACCCCAAAGTTGAATCCCAAAGCGGGGACCAAGCTTTCCCAGAGCCCGCTCAACGGATCTCTTAAATCAGCCCAGAATGGGTCCGTTTCTCCCACTAGGCCGCCGGGGGCAACGCCTGGGTCAGAATCGCGCCTGGCGCGCCCCCGGGCTGGCCCTGGGTCTCAGCGCAGCAGCTCCCAGGACAGCCTGCCCCAGTCCAGTGAAGAAGGCCTCAAGACACTGGCGCCGGACAACATGGTGCGCTCGCACAGCTTCACTCACTTCAAGCAGATCCCCTCGCCTACCAGCCAGCCCATGATACGGTCCTTCTCCTTCAACCGGGCCGTGGAGCTGGCCAAGCCCCTGGCCAACACCCAGCTCCGCCCACCACGCCTCAGCTTCCTCAAACCGCCACAACTGAGCAGCGGCAGGGTGGGCCTGGGCCTGGGAGGCTTGGGTGGCGGTCTCGATGGCGGAGGAGGTCTCGGTCTCGGATTTCAGTACAGCAGAACCTCTCCTCCAACGTCCGCCACACTCTCGTCCCCCTTGTCCTCTACTGCTCCCACGCCAACCACGCCCAGCGCTCTGAAGAAGCCGCTGCTCCCTAGCTGTGTTCTCAACAAGCCCTCGGGTGACGGTGGGTCTCTTAGCTACAAACTGTCCAGACCCGCGCAGGCAAAGCAGCAGAAGCCCCTGTTCACAGGGCGGGTTAAAGGGGACATTAGACCATTGACCGCCCCCGTGAGCGGGGCGATCGTGGATATAGCGATAGACCTCGTGTCCCCCGGGGAGAATGAGAAAGCAGACCCCCCCAGTAACAGTGATTGTAGCTCTGGCATAGGAGGTGAGGGAGAAGGAAGCGGAGAGGGTCCGTTAACAGAAAGCTCTGGCCAGGCAGTCGGGGAGGCCCTGGAGGACATGTCCCTGTCTTCGGCCTCCTCTCTGGAGCGAGGGGACACCAGCGAAGAGTTTCTGGATGACTTTGAGAGCGTGGGTGATGGGCTTAGTGACGTGGACCTGCCTGACAACAGAAAGATTGGCAGTGCTACCCAGAGCCGGCTAGCCAACTTCCTCAGTGAGACCATGGACTGGGCCAACATGGGCCTTACAGGTGATTGATTCGAATATTTTTTTAAGGTGTGCGTGCGTGCGTGCGTGCGTGCGTGCGTGCGTGCGTGCGTGCGTGCGCACCTCTTAAGCCCTATACTTTGCTAACAAAAATAGCCTCTCTACAAGCTCATAATGCGCCACATCGCAACGATTGTGAGCCTGTAGATCTGCTATTTTCACTATTTTTGAAAACCTTTGAAATTTTTTGACAATCAGCGTTAAGGCAAATAGGAGTCGAGACAATATTCTAAGGTGGTGGTGATGCTCATGTTTTATGTACATGATATCATGGGGAGACATCCGGCTCTTACAAGCTACCAAATTTCATACTTAATTATTAATTATTATATTATATATAATTATTATAATTAATTCATTATAATTATTATTATTATAATTATGATGCACTATAAGTGATTGTAAAATATAATGGTCATATATATGCAACCATAATAACAATATCGTATAAGGAATAAATTATTCTGCAGACGTCACATTGAAAGTAGCCTCGGAAACCCAGACGTTTTATTTCCTGGAAGAAAACGTTGAAAGTGGTAATGCAATACTACTGGCATTATTACCACTTTTGCTAATGTTCCAGCCGGAACTGAGTTGAGCTATAGACTCTGTTATTGTATCTCATCTGCAGGTCACAAGGAGGAGGAGGTGACCAGGAGCCCTCTGGCGCTGTCCTCGGAGGGGGGTGACTTCCTGCACGGCTCCTCACTGGAGCTGTCCCCCTCCAACAGCTCCGGTGGAACTTACATGTGGGACGAGGAAGGGCTGGAGCCTCTGGGAGGCCCCCATATGCTTCCCTGTGACGGCTACGACGACTCTGAACTCAACAGCATGGTCAGTCCCCACTCAGCAACACCCGTAACACTGTTTCTTTCTTTTTTTTCAATGTATTTTTATTGAGGCTCTGAGATTTCACAACTGTTCAATCACAATTCAATGTATATAGAACCACACATTTTTCTTTTTTCAACATAGCATAGGAAAACAACAAGAACCACAATACGGACATTACAATGCACAGACAAAAAACAAAAAAAAGACAAAACGAGTACACCACAGTCTTGACATGATTACATTACAGGTCACCAGAGTCTTTGTTATTCACTACCGTTCAATAACGTACATTGAAGCACAGTCTAGAAGGGTCCACTGTATCGAAGACTGGTTCCCATACCTTTGTGAACCCCCATGTTATCACGGAGGAGATAAGTGTAACACTGTTTCTGTGTAGATGAAAACAATAGACAGACCATTTCCCAGTCTGGCTCTTCTTCCTTCATGCCTCTGTATTTGTCAAGTGGTATATTGTACTGTTGCGTGTTTCAGAATGGCTAAGGATAATACTGTGGGTTAAACGTCAGTCGTCATTGAATGCTTTGAAGCCACAAGTCAAATTCTTTTTAATACAGTTTCTGAAGCAACAGCTCTGTAGCAGCATGGTGACTCCAACTTCACCTGCAATGTTTATTGTCACATCACAGGTTTACAGGTGTAAACGTGTGGGTGAATCTTTTTTTTGTAGTTTTTCAGTTTCAAGAGAGTTATAAATGCAAAGAATAGAGACAGAAACAGGGAAACAAAGTCAGAAGACAAGAAGGCACAATGTCAAATATACAACGTCAAATAAACAAACGATGCATTGAACAAAATTGAATAAAACGAGGAAGAAATGATTGTCCAAGTAGAAGAAAGGCAAGGCAAAGTGTATTTATAGTACGTTTCAACCAGAAGGCATTTCAAAGTGCTTTACATAAAACATTAATCATTGGAATATGAAGACGGCGCATTCCCAGTAATTTCGTAGCCTTGGGAACCAACAGTTCCCTTATAGTCATGTGGCCCCCACGTGAAGTACAAGTACACCCCCTGGACATGATGCTATTGTGTCGGAGGGACTTACCCCCAACCCAGCCCTTAAAGGGACACTTCACCCTTTTTGCAAAAGAATATATGTTAATGACGTTTAGAAAATTTGCCAGTGTCCATGACATCATGGATACTGCTAAAATCTAAAATATCTAAAACCACATATTACACATTTATAAAGACCCCAGGAACGTGTTTTAAATCTTCTAAACGTCATTAACATATATTTTTTTGCAAATAGGGTGAAGTGTCCCTTTTAATACTGAGTGCCAAGCAGTTGTGTCCCATTTCTTCCTGAACCCTGACCTCCCAATCTCAGGACGGACACTCCAACCACAAAGGCCACTGAGATGGTCGCAATAAAACACATTAACTGCCAGGCATTAATAAATACATTTTTCCGCTACCGCCAGTGTAGACCCTTATTTTGAAGGCCCACGGGACCGAGACGTGTGAACCGGATGTAAACAAACGCTGTGTGAACTGACGGACAATCGTCTTTTCTTTCTATTCTATTTTGTAACAGCAATCTGTTCTTTAGTTATGGTAGCCTGGCTAATAAGCCAGACCAAATCAGCCGTTGGCAAAAAAAAAATGCCTGCCGGCGGATTACGGTCTGGAGAGGCTCAATTGTACGCCCATTTCCTACACCAGAGAACTGGTGTGGCCAATCGGGCCACGGTATGCAATATGGGCGGGCTTTGGTACAGTGACGTTCAATGCTTGAGACCTTTGACTGACGGTAGCTCTGACCAATTGCGTCAAAGAGAAAAAAATTTAACCCGCCCCCTGGGAAACGAGATCCATACACAGCATCTCCAGACTCAAATACCACACGGGCCATTGAATATAGCTTGTTTTGACCAAAAACGCAATCTGGGAAATGGCATGCAAAGAGTTTTCACTTCCGGTTAATTTCCGGGTTGTATCGGTCGCCTAGGAACTATGTTGTGTTACAGCATATGCAGTACTACAATATTTCCCCCCTCTGGACAATCAAGTCTATCCTATCCTATAGAATCCGTGTACCTTGTGCAGGTGAGCATCACAGCAGCATATTATCCTCACCACCCTCTGCGGTCGACAGCGGTGCATACTGCCCTAATTAATTAAGCACCTGGTTCATATCCAAAATGTCTTTTGGTGGTTTATAATGAAGAGAAATGAAAAAGTGCATTCATTTATCAAATTTCTTGGGCAGAGTATTCCAGTTTCACTGAACCCCTTTTGGTGTTAGCATTATGTTATGCTCTAGCTATTGAAAAATAGCAGATCTACAAGCTCATAGCGCGCCACCGAGTGGCGCGCTACGAGCTTGTAGGTCTGCTATTTTTGAAAAATCGAAGAACGACTGACATAGAAACATAGCTTTTTCAGAAAACTGTCAGGATGTAGAAGACATTTTGTAGAATCTGATCTCAGGTCAAAATGGGTTAATTCTGACCCCTTTAGACACCTGTAGAAGGCACAGGGCTCTCATGCAGTATATTTATTCCTGCTAACGCTCAAACCCATCATAGGATGTACTTTATTCCTTTTGGCAGGCAAACCCAGTTCTTCCCAGGATGCCTCAGTGGACTTTCCGTGCCTTTAGTCCATTAATCGATACCTACCGCTAAAGGATTCTGCCTCCGTCCCTACACTAATTAGGGATTAAAAGAGCAGAACTAATGCTGAAAGGGCTCAGGATTTTCTTGCCAGCCCTGATTTCATACCAAGGTATTTTGACCCAGGCAGCCTGCAAAACTATATCTGGCTGTTTATGTTTTTAACCCACACTTTTGGTTGGTTCTTTGTGTTCCAGTGCCATGGCACATGATCTCAGGAATGGTTAAAGAGCTTAATGATCCAGATTAGAGAGCACATAATCGCCTATGTCAAGTGCTTTGTTTTTGTCTTATGATGAGGGTTATAAGGATTTACCATGTGTTGTAGAGGCACCACCAAAAACACACACGGTTTAGTCTTCAATGGATTTGCTGTAACTGAGGTAAAGGTGTGTGTGTGTGTGTGTGTGTGTGTGTGTGTGTGTGTGTGTGTGTGTGTGTGTGTGTGTGTGTGTGTGTGTGTGTGTGTGTGTGTGTGTGTGTGTGTGTGTGTGTGTGTGTGTGTGTGTGTGTGTGTGTGTGTGTGTGTGTGTGTGTGTGTGTGTGTGTGTGTGTGACATACATCTGTACACAGATTAGTGTGTACTGTATATACATGTACTGTATGTGTTTTTGTGCATGTGCACACTGAAGATCCAGTGTGTCAGGATCATGTGACATTTCTGAAATAAAAGAAGTAAGCCTCGCCGAGCCATGTAGCCCATAGGGCAGGAGCGGCCTATCCTTTTATATGTCACTCAGTGAGGCGGCTTGATGTACAAGTACACAGTGGTGGAAAGTAACTAAGTACTTTTACTTAAGTACTGTACTTAAGTACAATTTTGAGGTATTTGTACTTTACTTGAGTATTTCTAATTTCCAATACTTTTACTTCTACTCCACTACATCTCAGAGTCACAATTTGTACTTTTACTCCACTACAATTATTTGAAAACTTTAGTTACTTTGGAGATTTTAATTTTGATTAGAAAACATACATTAACCACTTCAACCCTATACATTTCGGCCATTTGAAAATAACCGATCTACAAGCTCACAATGCGTCGCAACGCGACGCATTGTGAGCTTGTAGATCTGCTATTTTCAAAAGATTTTGTACACAGTTTGAACTTGTGAAGTGGGCCATTCTGCAATATGAGTACTTTTACTTTTAGTACTTTAAGTACATTTTGATGCCGATACTTTTGTACTTTTACTCAAGTACATTTTCAATTCCGTACTTTTACTTGTAACGAAGTAGTTCTAAATTGCAGTATTGGTACTTTTACTTAAGTAAAACAATTGAGTACTTTTTCCACCACTGCAAGTACACCCCCTGGACATGACGCTAGTATGTTGCAGGGACTTACCCCCAAATCCAACCCTTGATGCCGAGTGCCATGTAGGGAGGCATTGGGTCGCATTTTGTCTTTGGTATGCCCCGGGCCGGGGTATTGAACCCCCAACTTCCCAGTCTCAGGGCGGACACACTAACCACAAGGCCACTGAACTGGTAGTACCACTTTTTAAATCACTTAAGCCCAATTTACGTCTTTGTTTTACGCCAAATAGCAAAAATATCCAATCTGCAAATTCATTGTGACGTGAAGTGAGCTTTTAGAATTGCTATTTTCACTAATTGAAAGTTGGCACAGTAACTTATCATAATTAGTAGCGTCGTTCATGCTTGTTTATATTTTCTCCAAAGTGATAAAAATAGCTATGCATTGAATAATTGACTCGGTGTTGGATAAGCATAATTCAATAACTGACTCAGTGTTGGATAAACATCATTGAATAACTGAGTCAGTGTTGGCTATACATGATAGTGCGGGTAATAAGTCGGGTAATGGAGGATTGAATTTGGTTTGTAAATCAGTATTTACTCCAGGGATTATTTTTCAAATCAGTCCGTACTGAAAAGCAATGATATTGATAACATAATAGGTTTGACAAAACAAAACATGCAATAAGTTTTGTATGTTGAATTACCTACTGTATCTCAGGCAAATTCCATGTCATGACTGCAAGTAGATTTTCATACTATATTGAAATGGAACGATCATAATAAGCGAAATGAAGTTTTGTCCCCACAAAGTTTCCTAAATATAAATATAACATCTCCAATGTTCTGTGAGCTTGTATATCATTTATTTTGTGCTATAAAAACAGGTCTTGACCTTGACCAGGCCTTGACATTATGGGTGCGTTCGGAAATGCGCCCTGAATGCACTGGTGTGCTCTCTTGTCGTTCGTTTATTCAGTGCACTCGGTGCGTTGTCGTTCGGAAAATCCAGTGCGCTGCGCACCGGGTGTGCCGAGTGCCCGCACTGAGCGACCCTACCCTGAAGCTGGGGTTGTCCGGTGGGTGTCGGCGGTGTGAATGCGTCACAGCTGTGGTCGTTCGTAAATAAGGCACACTGTGACGTCACCGCCCACCACACTCAACAAACTGACCACATTCCCGGTGCGCATTTCCGTACGCACCCTTTGACATGCCCATTGGTGTGCCTTGGGCACGCAAGTTTGAAAACCCCTGGGCTAAATAATGCCAGACCATAGTAGCAGGGCATGAACACAGGCTATAGTTTGCATAGGGCCCCCTCTTGTGGTCAAATGAAGCCATTATATTGTCATCTAAAAAGGCATCGGTGCCAATGAAGAATCAAAATATACAGTCAGTGTTTGAAGGACTTGTTGGTATTGGTCCCAACATTCTCTATAGTTTTTATATTGTTAGAATGCAACCTGAATAGTTAACCCATTCTAAAAATGTCTTCTACATCCTGACAGTTTTCTGAAAAAGCTATGTTTCTATGTCAGTCGTTCTTCTATTTTTCAAAAATAGCAGACCTACAAGCTCGTAGTGCGCCACTCGGTGGCGCGCTATGAGCTTGTAGATCTGCTATTTTTCAATAGCTAAAGCATAACATAATGCACCAAAAGGGGTTCCCGTCCAGAATGGGTTAAAGATAATTCAAGGTTTTCTGTAATCTACTGTGAATGTGATACTGTACAATTACTGTACCATGGACTCTTTTCTCCAAAGTCCTGTTCTGTTCATTGACTGCATCAGTCATTGTGGAAGAAAACGGATCTATTTTTGGCATGCCACACTGTCGTACTAAAGTCTAAATCAGGCTTATAGTATACAGCAGCAACTGTGTTTAACCAACCATGTTCATTAAGTTTTCATACTTCATCTGGGTGGTTAAAACATTATTTTTCCAATTGGTGGTGGACTGCATTTCAGGGTTGACCGAGCACCACCTCCACTCCAGTCCTCACATCTGCAGTGTGCCAAAATTACTGCGATCTAATTTGCAAAACCCAGGTCTTTGATCGCCGTTTTAATTGCCACAATGTCAGCTCTGATAGGGACTCAAGTCCTTATTAACCCATTTTGACCTGAGATCAGATTCTAAAAAATGTCTTCTACATCCTGACAGTTTTCTGAAAAAGCTATGTTTCTATCGTCTGTTTCTGTCGTTCTTCGATTTTTCAAAAAAATAGCAGACCTACAAGCTCGTAGCGCGCCACTCGGTGGCGCGCTATGAGCTTGTAGATCTGCTATTTTTCAATAGCTAAAGCATAACATAATGCTAACACCAAAAGGGGTTCCCGCCCAAAATGGGTTATAAGCCGTGGTCATGCTCCCAAGACAAGCAACAGCGTTAACTGTAACGGCCTTGAGCTGCTGATCGTCATCCACACAGTGAAACTGTCCGTTTTAATTCCAACCGAGGATTTTTACTGTGCACCCATGACACGATGGAGTACATGCTCAAAGTCAGAACTATAATATAACTATACAGAATCTGCCAAGAGTCTTTGAGGCCAGTAAGCCATTAACCCATTCAGGCCTGACGTCGAAATTTAAAAAAAAAAGTTTTCTAAATCATGACAATTTTCGGAAAGATTTGAGGCACATTTTAACGATTTTTCAAAAATAGCAGATCTACAAGCTCATAGCGCGCCACCGAGTGGCGCGCTATGAGCTTGTAGATCTGCTATTTTTCAATAGCTAAATTATAACATAATGTTTAAAACGCTAACGCTAACGTGACATGGATGCGTTCCAGGTCTCAATGGATTAATAAGTCTCATCTGTATAAGCAAATGCTAGACACTCAGTATTCTGATATGAATGAATTATTCATAAAATAGACCTTTGAGGGCAGGAACTATAGCACTGCAGAATGTACAATGCCAGTAATGTAAATCACATATGTATAGAGGGAGCTTCACTCTGCTGTGAATGGCATATTCCACCCACCCACTTGATGAGCACATTATAGTCCAGTAATAATGTAATTTGACCTCTAACTAATTGCAAAAAAACCAAACTCAACTGATTTTGCATCTTCAATATATCCTGAATAACAGAAAAAAAGTTGCCTGGAATTGTCTGAGGGGAAAGTGTTGAAAATGGCCTGTACAGTATGGCCACCATTGACATCCTATTATAAGGCAATATTTTCTAAATGTCCTTATGCTTTAAGTAGCATGTGACATATCAAACTATGGGGTTTTCATGATGCTGAATCCATTCCAAGCATTAGTTTTGCATAAAAACACTAATTGGGCTAAATTTGGCCATAGCAACTTGCCCAAATGTGCTGACATCATCACAGTTTGGCAAGTTGCTATGGCCAAATTTAGCCCAATGAGTATTTAGAAAATATTGCCTTATAATAGGATGTCAATGGTGGCCATACTGTACAGGCCATTTTCAACACTTTCCCCTCAGACAATTCCAGGCAACTTTTTTTCTGTTATTCAGGATATATTGAAGATGCAAAATCAGTTGAGTTTGGTTTTTTTGCAATTAGTTAGAGGTTGATCCTGTATTTTCCATAGATTTCCTGTACTATTAGCCATGCCATTGGTTAACCTATTTTGACCTGAGATCAGATTCTAAAAATGTCTTCTACATCCTGACAGTTTTGTGAAAAAGCTATGTTTCTATGTCAGTCGTTCTTCGATTTTTCAAAAATAGCAGACCTACAAGCTCGTAGCGCGTCACTTGGTGGCGCGCTATGAGCTTGTAGATCTGCTATTTTTCAATAGCTAAAGCATAACATAATGCTAACACCAAAAGGGGTTCCCGCCCAATTTGGGTTAATGTATACATTCACCACACCTTTTGTCAGCATGCACACTGACCAGTTAGCAAATACATGCACCGTTTCCCCTCATTGACCCATAATAAACTTAGTTTTAGTTAGTTTGGCCCCATTGAAGACCTAATTCTTAACGGTGTCATTATGAGTGTCACGGTTGCGGTTGAGCTGCGAATTGCAAAGTTCAACTCTATACCCTCCTACAGTCAAATATGTAGTTTATTATTTTCTAAACAAGCCCCCCTTCTATTATAATCTGGAATAGTATTTATGGCAGTGGCACCCTTTACACTTGTGTCTAATCTAAGATTGCATCTAATTTCGATTAGGTTTTAGCCAGATTACAGTACACCTGGCATTAACATGTGTCCAGATTCTTCTCAAAACTATGGAACGCACTTCCTATTACAATCAGAACGGCAGACTCACTCCTAATCTTCCGCCGTTGTCTGAAAACCCAAACCTCTTCAGACCCCAGTCTTGACCCGTAGCACTTGCTGTAGCCCTAGCCAGACGACCATACAGGCGAATGCAAAGGTTCAATTTATGTAACTTAGATAGCATTTTATGTAGACATAGCACTATAGTGTATTTGCATAGTTTCATTATATAGATATTCCACTGTTATGTTCTTATCTTACGTATGATTCATGATAACTAGTCTTTATGTGTATGATGTATCGCCATGTTTTTGTTCTTGCTTAACCCATTTTGGGCGGGAACCCCTTTTGGCATTATGTTATAGCTGTTAGAGCTTGTAGATCTGCTATTTTTGAAAAATCGAAGAACGACTGACATAGAAACATAGCTTTTTCAGAAAACTGTCAGGATGTAGAAGACATTTTTAGAATCTGATCTCAGGTCAAAATGGGTTAATGTAAATCGATTAAGAGCATCTGCTTAAAATGCCTAAATTGTATCTACTGTAGTCTGTAGACATCATATGACTTAACTGATGTTTGCAATTTCTTGGTGGTTTGGAATGCGATTACAATCAATTTTCTGAAGATGTGTCTCCTCCGCCTGGATGATGGAGCCACTCGGGTCGATAGTATCACAATGTGTCCCTGACTATACCTCTGGAGTTGGTCTGAGCGATCTGATCACTATCTGTCCTCTCGATGCATCTTGGCTGCATAGACAACTGTATTTGTATGTGGTCAAGTGATATCCAATTGCAATCCGATCACCTGCTAAGTCACATGTTAATGTCATGTGTAAAGGGGGTCAGTTTGGCTTTCAGCAAATATTCTAGAGATACAGGGCAGTATTATGCGTGTCTTAAGTACCAGGTCGTATTACTTAACTTAAGACCTGGAGGCGTGGTCAATGCTGTTTGGCCACTCAGAATAGCCAAATGGCAATGATCACGCCTCCAGGTCTTAAGTTAAGTAATAAGACCAGGTACTTAAAGGACCACTTCACCACTTTTCAACATCTCTTCATATAATTGGTCCTCACTAATGTTCATGATAAAACACCACCATTTTTTCCTACTCAGTCTGTGTCTCATAGGAGGGCTTTGGGCAGTTCGGACACCCGTCCACCAGTGACATCATCATTAGGCAGATTTTTTTTAAAACAAGATTTGTTTTAAAAATATATTTAGATTTGTATTATCGTGAGAACGATGGCTTCAACTTTTGCATTGCAACTTTTCAGGAAAAGAAAGCCTGCCGTTTCTATTAGCTTGGATTCACCATCGATGATGTCACTGGTGGACGGGTTTCTGAACTGCCCACAGCCTTCCTATGAGACACAGACTGAGTAGGAAACAATGGTGGTATTTTATCATGAACATTAGTTAGGACCAATTATAGGAAGAGAAGTTGAAAAGTGGTGAAGTGGTCCTTTAAGACACGCATAATACTGCCCACTGTATGTTATTCTACCTATAACACCTCATGGTCAATGCACTGAAATCCCACCTGCTCCAGAGACTGTGAAATGTCCACAGTCCTGTCTTTATTCAGTGTAATAGGGATAATGAAAATGTCAATTCTCAGTTACCTTTTGCAAAATTGACAATCTCCTTTTCCATCTCCTCCGTTGCAGCAGCATGAATGCTGACTCAAACAGGAAGGAGGAATTTAGACAGGGGAAAAGGGAAGAGGCTGGTGTGCTAGAGTAGACAACAGAAGTCGGGTAGAAAGACAAAATGGTGTGAGATGGAGAAAGAGGTGCAGAGAGAGGCATGGCACAAGGGACTGACTAATGGATGATGTAGCCTGGCTAATAAGCCAGACTCAAATCACACTGTCGTGTGGTATTTTAGTCTGGAGATGCTGTGTATAGATCTTGTTTCCCGGGGGGCGGGTTCAAACATTTTCTCTTTGACGCAATTGGTCAGAGCTACTGTCAGTCAAAGGTCTCAAGCATTGAACGTCCCTGTACCAAAGCCCGCCCATATTGCATACCATGTCCCGATTGGCCACACCAGTTCTCTGGTGTAGGAAATGGGCGTACAATTGAGGCTCTCCAGACCGTAATCCGCCGGCAGGCAATTTTTTTTTTGCCAACGGCTGATTCGGTCTGGCTTATTAGCCAGGCTATGGATGATGTGCCATGTGTGCAATGCATACATGTCTATCAGATAAAACTATGTAGTTGGGGGTGTCAGTGGCCACTTTGGACTCAAATCAGATGGCAGCAAACGTCTTTGACTTCATTACCCTGCAAGCATGTCTGGCGAGGACGTGCTGTGATTGACCAGTCTTCGCTTTGGTAGTTCTGCCTTTGGTGCCTTGGCAAAATACCAGAATGAAAATAGCATGTCTTCGCTATACATAGTAATTCAGTCAAGCCCCAAGTAAGGACCCCTCCGAGTCTATAAATGTATGGGAGGATGATTGGTATTGCTTAAACAAAACTTACTTTATAATTGTGTGGGATGATATCCTATTAATAATTCAAGAACCGCTGTCTGTCAGTCAGTCAGTCTATCAGTCAGTCAGTCCCTTCCCTAGCATAGAGCAAGACAGCTCTCGCCTAGAGCGCCTCCTCACAACGCCACAACACACGGACAGCCTCACGGAACCTAGCGGCGCCGTGCAGCCCTGTCCTCCAACCTCAATCTGCCCCGCATTACACACGCCAAACATTCTAACAATCATCTTAATTACATTCATTTGCGTAAAAAAAACTCCCCGCAAATCACGTGTCGCCAGTATCACCAGCGAAATGCATTTTGGGACGGACACAGATTAATACTGGAACACACTTTTCCGCGTAACAGACCCACACTGGGAAAACGATACTACTAGCTACTCTTGCGTCAGTCGACAGAACTTCTTCTTTGGGGAAGCATTGCGGACAATGCGGGGGTTGCGTGGCACAGGCACCTGCAAGCCAGTTCTGACAGTTGGACGGGGGCATGTTAACGTGAACACACAACTTCACAGTACACTGTGGAGGACTTTTGTATCGCAGAGTGTGTGTGTGTTCGCGCGTGTGTGTGTGCGCGCGCGCGCACGCAACAACACATAATAATAATAACCCATAACCCATCCGTTACCATATATTCAGAACGGGTAAGGACTAGTAATATGCTATATAGACTATGGTTGTTAAAAGGTTACATAGTACTGCTTTAAGTGTGTGTGTGTGTGTGTGTGTGTGTGTGTGTGTGTGTGTGTGTGTGTGTGTGTGTGTGTGTGTGTGTGTGTGTGTGTGTGTGTGTGTGTGTGTGTGTGTGTGTGTGTGTGTGTGTGTGTGTGTGTGCGTGCGCAAGTCTGCCTTTGAGTTATATCTAACTTGGCTATTTGATGAAAGGAAATGGGGGCCCATTTAATTGTATGTATTCATCTCTCTCCCTCACTCTCTCCCCTCTCGGCCCTCCATCTCCGTCATTCTCTTTATTCCTCCCCCGTCCGTTGAGGAAATGGTGCTTATACTGTATGTATTAGGAGAGAATAAGTGATGAGAACTACTCTGATAAAAGGCGGCAGCGATGACAAAAAAGACCTGCTCTATAAATCCGGTAATGGCTGTTTAATCCATTTTGGGCGGGAACCCCTTTTGGTGTTAGCATTATGTTATGCTTTAGCTATTGAAAAATAGCAGATCTACAAGCTCATAGCGCGCCACCGAGTGGCGCGCTATGAACTTGTAGGTCTGCTATTTTTGAAAAATCGAAGAACCACTGACATAGAAACATAGCTTTTTCAGAAAACTGTCAGGATGTAGAAGACATTTTTAGAATCTGATCTCAGGTCAAAATGGGTTAATCCAGCGCGTCCCGGTCCCACCCAGCTGAAACCTGTCTCGATGGAGAAGCATTTAGAAGTTCTTAAAAAAGTCTGTCCTGATCCAGACTTGTTTGCACAGAGAGAGAACTCTGCTTTGATCTGTGTTAAGTAGACGTTTGAAGAGGTCATATCTCAGGTGAGGAGAGAAGCTATGGATGGATCGCTGTTTGGAAGAAGAAAAAACAATAGAAAGAATTACCTCCCCAATTAGAACCAATTAAAGCTCATCTGTTTTCCCGATAAAGGGGCGAGACATTGAATCTGAAAAAGAACGACTTCGTCCACAAACATTTAACAAATGACCTTCCTGTAATTGTCATTGTATTTTGTTGTTCCTTGGTACTCAAGTAAAAAAATCACACCCGTATGAACTGAGTGATGCAACTCCCCTCTCCCCCTGCCTCTCTCTCTCTCTGTAATTAGCACTAGGCAACAGTGCAACACTATCTATCTCTCTCTGTTTCTGGCACAACAGCGCCACTTTTGCCCCTACTGGTACTCATAGCCACACACATAGGTTAACACGGACATTGCTGTTCCTTGGAGTGGTTGCAACACTCAAAAAAATCAGAACCTGCTGCAATCCCAGTGGCTTTGTTTAGCCAGGCTGCAGGGATGAGTTCAGTCCACCTGGGGGCACTGTGCATCCTCAGGACAACAATGGTATGTGTGCGTGTGCAATTGTAATTGTGTGTGTGTGTGTGTGTATGCCATGCTTTTGTGTGTCTGTATATGTCTCTATCTGCATTCATATGGCATTCGTATGGCATCAGGGGGTGGGCGGCCTGAATTCATCAAAACATTTCCCAGCTATGCACCGCGCAGTACTATGGTAACTAGTTACCATGTGATATTGGAATGGTGAATGGAGGGCCACTTAGCCTCACACAGTGAAGTATAATGTGCCCCTGCCCTCAGCAATATTTAAAATGCATTGCAACAACACTTGACAGACCAGGGAAAAGTATATTTATTTTGGATGGTTTGAGATTCTCTTGATTCATTTTGAGATGCTTAAGCACCAGGTTTCTTTTACGGTAATATATTTCATCCATTGGTTATATTTGTTCCACAAATAATATCTGTTTGTATTATTATTATTATTAGTATTAATAATTGTAGTAGTATTATAATGATGATAACAGCCTCTGTTTCATGACTATAATAACTATTTATGAAGCAGTGCTTTACATAAAAGTAAAATGAAATGAGCCATCCTTTTTTCATTAGTATAATTGTATTTGTTTTTTACAAATTTGACAAACAATTTAGTCGTTGAATTCCCCACTCACTATGTGTAGTCTTGCCACTGCTGACTCGTACTGCTTTTGGTCTTTGGACTGGTTGGTCCTTTGTAGGGTATGGTATTGAAACAACATCTCCTCTGATACACATGGAATCGCCTGCCACTTCTTTTGACATGCCAGTGAGTGCACGCACAAGGAAGAACACCCTATTCCTCACAGTTCAACACCCCTGCTGACAGGCGCCCTGACCAGCCTGTAGGAGTCACTGGTGCAGCAACAAAGATTGTACTTCCCTTGCCCAGCTTCCCTCCCACGAACAACGAACATGGCCAATTATGCTTGTATGGTGCCCCAGCCCAGCCGCAGGCACTGCAACATGTATGTTTTAACCCATTCTGGGCGGGAACCCCTCTTGGTGTTTCAAGCATTCTGTTCTACTTTAGCTATTGAAAAATAGCAGATCTACAAGCTTGTAGTGCGCCACCAAGTGGCGCGCTACAAGCTTGTAGGTCTGCTATTTTTGAAAAGTCGTGAAAATGTGGCGCAAATCTTTGAAATATATATTTCAGAGCGAACATTTTTAACTAAAATATTGGCTTCTGGGGGGGTCCCTGAAACTACATATTTTGAGATGGGGGTCCGTGGCCCAATAGAGATAATTCTGGGGGTCCTTCACATGAAAAAGGTTGAGGACCACTGACATAGAAACATGGGTTTTTCAGAATTTTTTTAGGATTTAGAAGCCTTTTTTTTTAATCAACCTCAGTCCAGAATGGGTTAAGTAGTGGTTTAAAATAAGTCATTGATTTTGCACGCTGTCATTGCTCCTCGACTCTGGAACAACCTGCCCGTAGAGCTGCTCCTCGAGCAGGTCATTCCACAATCAAAGAGCCCTGACAGCGAGGCACGGCCACCCTTTGTCTTCAGCCTCCTCTCAGGAACAACTAGCAGGTTACTACTGCCTGAGGAGGACATCGCGCTGCACACAGGCTCGCAAGGGGTTAATAACTCAAAAAAGTAATTAGGGGCCAGAACCATGGAGTGCCAAAGGTAATCAGTAAAATCTTATAATCAATCCTAAAAACAGACAGATAACCCGTACGGAAGTTCAAAGAAGAGTAATATGTTTTAGTGAAAAGCCTAGCGGCAGCATTCTGTAAAATTTAGAGCAATGTATAATGCAATGTATTATTATAATGGATTTAAATGAATATGGATTTAAGATGAAGTTGAGATTAACCTCCTTCGGTTGACTCGGAGCAGCAGCCTATATACGTTGCCATTACCATGCGAGACCAAACTACGATGTATGGGTGTTTTCATGAAATGGGTGAGTGCATTCTCGTCTCCCAGGGTACTGAAAGCCCCATCTCTTGTCATGTTTTTAACCCATTCTGGGCCGGGAACCCCTTTTGGCGTTTTAACTAAGCATTATGTAATACTTTAGCTATTGAAAAATAGCAGATCTACAAGCTCATAGCGCGCCACCGAGTGGCGCGCTACGAGCTTGTAGGTCTGCTATTTTTTTTTGAAAAATCATGAAAATGTGGCACAAATCTTTGAATATATATATTCTTTCAGAAGACTTTTTTTTAATTTATTTCGACGTCAGGCCTAAACGGGTTAAATGAGGATTTGTGAGCGAGTTTGAGATGAGTTAGTCAATTCATATTTTCGTAGTAAAGACAATAAAAGAACTTTGTGCTACTGGAGTTGTGCACTATGGGGAATGGAAGTTGCGTTGCTCTCATTAACCGCTTGCCTTTCTTGAGCTTTTCTCATTAAAAACAATATATTTCCCCTGGATATACGCCACAGCCCCCCTGCCTCGCAGCACGAGACAACGACTGGAGGAAGAAGAAACCCACGCTTTTTATCCCTTCGTCTCTCAGGTGGTTGGTTGTGTGGTACTTTGCTGTTTTCATTAGTTTTTGTAAATCACTTTTTTGTCTTTCACACTTTATGTTCTTCTATTCTCTCTTTGCTCTCTCTCTCTCTCTCTCTCCTCTTTTCTCTCTCATACTCTTGGCAGTTACATAATCCTTTCTTTCCTACCATAACATCAAAGCTGCTGAGTTGCCGCAGCCTCTCTGCCCCTCAGATTTATTTATTTTGCCTCTAATTTTAGGGGCTTTTGTTGCACTGGGTTGAGACAGGCCAATTCATCAGTGCTTAAATGAGTGAGGTGCTTAAGCCTTTTGTCTGCGGAGAGCTCAGCCATTGTGGGATGCTGTGCCAGGGAGCCAGCTCCGTTGTTGCATTAATTAGTCTAATACCTACGTAACCCGCTTTGCTTTCTCCCATGAGTTTAAATTGACAGCATCTCTCCCCTGTGGTAAACAACCTTTTGTGTGCGTGCGTGTGCATGTGCATGCTTGTGTGCTTGCATTTGTGTGTAGTGCACTTGATTGTGCACCTTGTTTTTTTTTTGTAAATGGTGCATTTATTGTGCATACATTCACACACACACACACACACACACACACACACACACACACACACACACACACACACACACACACCGATGGCAGAGGAAACCATGCAAGCAAGACACCAACATACTCATCGGGAGCAATTAGGGGTTCAGTGTCTTGCTCGAGGCCACTTTGACAGTACTCTGGGGGAGCCTGTGATCGAACTGGGAACCTTCCGGTTCCCAAGCGGCCGCTGTACGTCCCGCTGTACCCCCCCCCCCCCCCCCCCCACACACACACACACACACACACAGAGAGAACCAGACAGATGCACTCAAAGTCAGACTTTATAATAACCGTGATCAGAATCATCACTAAAATGTCCCCCCCCCCGAGTCACCGAGCCATCCTCCTATAGCCACCTTGCCTGGCCACTCCGCCTCCAACTGGCTCTGAACTCTATAAGTTTGAATCAGCATTATGTCAACATCACTGAAATGTATTGCGAACGAGTCGATGGCCTTGTCTGCACTTTTCATTTTTACTTGTACGACATTAAGTGTATTATTTGTCTACAGCACTGCCTAGTATCAGACAGTCTCCCATCATAACAGGCACAATGCAGCACCAAATCTATGTTTTCCTCCGATGGTCACATCTTTCTGTTCTCCCTCTGAAGGCTAAACACGAAGTGACTCGTGACTACTAGAGGTAGTGTTATTACTCACGATCTGTGTACAAAAAAGGCCTCATAATAACCACACCTCTTAACCCATTTTGACCTGAGATCAGATTCTAAAAATGTCTTCTACACCCTGACAGTTTTCTGAAAAAGCTATGTTTCTATGTCAGTGGTTCTTCGATTTTTCAAAAATAGCAGATCTACAAGCTCATAGCGCGCCACTCGGTGGCGCGCTATGAGCTTGTAGATCTGCTATTTTTCAATAGCTAAAGCATAACTTAATGCTAACACCAAAAGGGGTTCCCGCCCAAAATAGGTTAAGACAAGGCCACCAGTCTCACATCTGCTGTTGAAATTCTGCTCTCCTCTGTTCCCCAAGTGTCATTCTAGTACCCTTGGAATTAACCCCCCCACCCCCCCTTCTCATCCATCTCGCTAACGGGCTCAGTGGCTCACAGCCTCTAATTGTCCCTCTAAAAGTCAATAAGGGCTCTGCAGCGACCACAATCCTTGAATTACCTCACATTTCCCAATTTAACCCATTTTGGGCGGTAACCCCTTATGTTATGCTTTAGCTATTGAAAAATAGCAGATCTACAAGCTCATAGCGCGCCACCGAGTGGCGCGCTACGAGCTTGTAGGTCTGCTATTTTTTGAAAAATCCAAGAACGACTGACACAGAAACATAGCTTTTTCAGAAAACTGTCAGGATGTAGAAGAAATTTTTAGAATCTGATCTCAGGTCAGAATGGGTTAAAGAACTGTGGAGAATGACTATGTTCAGTAAAGACAGAGACTCGAAATTGAGTTTTTTTTCACCTCCTTTTTATGGGGGGGGGGGGGGGGCGCATTAGTTCAAGAGCAGCAAATTAGTCGGGTAATTGTATTATAAAGAAAATGTGCCTGTCATTGGGATAGAGGACGTGTTCTCCATCAAAAGGACAGGCGAGTCCTCCGTGTATGAAGGATTTCCAGCGAGCAGAGACTCCTAATGTCTCTCAAGAGATGTGATTTCAGAAACGCAAACACGCGCCACACACATGTGCGACGTATATCACCTAAATGGTTGTTCCAGCTCCGGCTAGAGACGGTGTCTCTATCAGCCTTGATGTGCACAACACAAGCCACACCCTTTGAAGTGGTTCCCATGACATTACATCTGAAATCATTGTATGTTGTCAGCCGAGCACACCACACAGATAGAGGAAAAAAACCTTTATGAAGGACAAACAACACCCAAGTAATGGACTGTTTGTGACGAATGGCAAGTGTATGAGGTGTTTCAAAGCCCAGGGCTCAAGTCTCAGAATGTATTCCCTGAGGACCTGAAGGAATGAATTACATTTAGCTCACACTGTTAGTTGCACTATTGCACATATCGTAGCTGTTGGGCAGAAACTAGGGGTTTGAATTAGAATCGCGATTCCGCTATGAACGATTCAAAATCGATTCATAATTTCCAAAAAATGTTTTTTTTTTATTTATTTTTTTAGATTTTTTTTCTGGTTACAGTTACAGGAGTTTTCACTACATGGTGTCATGGTGATGAAATCCTATGTATTGAATCGAGAATCATTTTGAATAGAAAATCGTTTTGGTTTGAGAATCGAGTTGAATCGAATCGTGACCCCAAGAATCGGAATCGAATCGAATCGAATCGTGGGACACCCAAAGATTCACAGCCCTAGCAGAAACCCATACCCAACCAAATCTCCATATTTAATCTTTTTTGTGTTTTTTCGTAAATGAATGCCCTACTACTTTTGTGTGACACTCTTGTATGATGAATGAAGTAGGGCCTACTTCATCATACAACAGTGTCACACAAAAGTAGTGAGAAGAATAGCAGATCTACAAGCTCACGCCTCGTATCGCGACGATCGGCTATTATCACTATTTCAAAATGTTTTTAAAATTAAACAAATTTTACAGTTTTGGACATACAAGGTTTCCACCTGACACAGCATTATGACCAGCACTTATATCTATCTATCTATAAATGCACCAAGTCTCTGTGTGCACGTACGTGTGTACGTGTGTACGTGTGTACGTACGTACGTACGTACACACGTACACACACACACACACACACGTACGTACGTACGTGTGTGTGTGTACGTGTGTACGTACGTACGTACGTGTGTACGTACATCTGTAATCCACGCAACTCGAGAATCCTTCGCCCCACCGACTTCAAATTCGACACACGTTCCACACCCCCACAGGGAGTGCAGTACCCGGTGTCGAGTCGGTCGGATAGCCAGTTGTCCAAAACCAGCACAAAAGCCTCTTCCCGGGCTCTGGACCTGATCACCCCTATATCTCCATATATGGAGCTGGCCTGTTCTGACATCACAATGATGGTTCTGACATCACAATGGTGTTCTGACATCCACATAGACTCCATATGTGGGCATAATAATAATAGTAATAATAACTTTATTGTCCCAAAGGATATCCGTCTTCACAGTCTGTTCAAAGACCCACATCAAAAACAACACCGAGCACATAGCCTGGAACTCACCTATGCTTTCTATGGCATAGGCAGCTCCCGGCAGGATCCGCCGGGAGAATCTATGCGCAGCTGCTAGACATGAGACTAATTAATTAGAGTGACAGAGAGAGAGAGAGAGAGGAGTGTGTGTGTATATGTGTGCGTGTGTGTCAATTTAACAAAGGTGCAGACGATCAGAAATCAGCAGAGAGTGAGAGATGTTTGCGCTACTCTATGCCGAATTGAAGTGGACTCGGACCCAGACTATATTTTTTCTCCCTGCAGGAAATAAAAACGTCTGGGTTTCCGAGGCTACCGAGCACATAACACCAAGACAATACAAAAACATGAGTTCCCCACAGTATACAGAACCATCCTATCGGTAGGGCAGTTTGTTTAATGCCGCCGCGATGGCTGAGGGAACAAAACCCCTACTAAAACTGACCGGTTCTGTATCTTTGTCCAGATGGCATGAGGTTAAAGAAGCGATAAATGGGATGATCAGTGTCATTCGATATCGAAAGTACTAGCCGTGTGATGGCCTTATTGTTCATATCAGAAAGTGTGGGTGTAGGAAGTCCGATGATCTTGGAAGCAATACGGGGAATACTGAAAAGTTTGTTCCTGTTGGGCATGGACAGTATGGTGTAGAAACATGTACAACATGGGCATGCCTGTCATGGTCTACAGACCATGTCTCCCTGTCAGCCACTCCCACTCTCCATTCCTACTCTCAGTCATTGTCACACACCTGTTCCCACTCCATCCCCAGCCCAGCCATGACCACAATACAAACCTGTGAACACTTCCACAATCAACCTGCTCACTATGAGACTGGACTCATGCCACACTCACACTGTCAGAACATAAGTCTTTGTTTCCTGTGTTGATCTTGGAGTTGCTGGTTCCCTGTTTGGACTTCTGTATGGTTTGGACTTCTGTATGGTTTGGACTTCTCTGCCTTGTGTATTTTTAACTCCATATATGGGCATAAAAGCGTCACAGACATAACTGGGTGGGCACTGAGGCATGCATTTCCAACTTCCATCGTTCCAAGTAGGGCAGTACCCAACGGGCACCGCTCTAGTACATTATAAGCGTTGTTATACAGTTGTCATACATGATTATAAACATTTATAATAAGTGTTATCTATTGCCTTATAAGTGCTGCGGGTTCAAACTAACCCGTGCTGCGGGTTAAAAATCACCCCTGGCGTCCGCGTGCGGTTAGGTTAGGGTTTTGGGTAGGCCGGCTGTCGGACTCATGACTGTAGGACTGTTGGTAGCAGGAAAGGTGCAATTCTGGGGAAATTACACCATTGTGTGGTTGGCTCGATGGAAATATAGGCCCCTCCCACTGATTTAGCTAGCCAATTACAATATCAAGTCAAGGGATTTTGAACGTTTCTCATTTGCGGCGACCCCTATGGATGAAAATGGAATGGCTTTTGGCTCTCTGTTGATTAAACCACACTCGACACGTGATTACAATTTGGGGTGGATTGGACATTCCGTTTGTGATTTATGGCATTTTTTGTAAAATAGGCCCCTCCCACTAACTTTGGAAGGTTGATTACAGACGAACGATACGGACTATGAAAATGCGGCCTGTGGTGGTTTAATCGGATAGGTCCAGAGATCAAGTGTACCAAACGTTGTGAGATTTAGACAAAATATGTTGGTGGAAGAAAAATGCCGGAAAATCTATCCTGACGCAAATGGCCGTGGCGATCTACGTACGGTTCAAGAGTTATAAGGTGAAATGTAAAGTGGGCTGTTATATACGCCACTATGAGGCCGACTGATAATTAACTTTAATAATTATTAGGAACCTCCCCTCCAAGTGTTGTAACTGTAGCCCTTATACGGCCGGTTTCTGAGAGAAAAATACTCGAATGTGAGTTTTTGCATTTTGCACAGGGGACATTTAATTCACTAATACATTTAATTAACAGAGTTAAATTAGCTAAATTGAAAAAAAGGCTTCATTAAGACCTCCATAATATAATGGTCAATGCCTGTGTGAAAATTCAGAGCGATTTGGTGCAGCCAGTGAGGAGCAGCGACAGTGTTTCAGACATTCAGACAGACATTCCATTAATAATTTCCAGGTTGAATTGCTGTCTTTAAATTCAACTAATACAACTTGCTTGAATCTCTTGAAATGGAGTTGACCTTCATTTTTTTTAAAACTTAAAAGGTCTTCAGAACAGAAAGAAAAGGTGCTGAGTGTTCTTCGCCACATGACCCTCTCCCTATGATAGGTTAGTTCTACTGGGATTCGGGCAGGAACCGCTGTGAAATGTGCCACGCTGAATAGAGCAGTGCACTTCACATCAAAGGAGAGAGAGTCCGGACGGCACGAGTACAGTCTAAAATCCTCTCTCCCTCCCTCTCTCTCTCTCTCTTGGTTGCCTATTGATTTTCCTCTTATCTAAAGCAGAAGTTGTTGTTCAAAGTTGCTTGCTCGAGTCAGAAATGACTTGCCCTCTTGAACTCCATTCCTGGTAGCATGCCCAGATTGACCATTTTACATTCAACCCACAGCCCGACCCGATGGCAAACAAAGATCCCCCCAAAGATGCTTGCGCATATACAACTACAGTCAGAATTTAGTTGTCAGTAATGAGTTTTCGTGAGGCTTCGGTCGGTGGCGCCCATCTGGGACAGATACCTTTTTTGTGTACGGGTCATTTGAGGGCACAACAGTAAAAAAAAAAAGAAAGGGGGGAGATAGTCTGTTTTGAAACTTTCCTATTGGGGCTATTCAAGGTCTAATCACCTTTTTGATCCGCTCGTGTTTTATTTGAAGTTTTGACTGATTGTTGTGTTCGGAGCAGAGTGCAGAAGAGGAGGGGGCAGCAACCCCTCCCAGCTGTTGTCATTGTGGATGCAGTGCGTGGCTACAGGCTCAGATTGACAGAGCACCTCGGGGGCATTAACCCATTTTGGGCGGGAACCCCTTTTGGTGTTTAGCTATTGAAAAATAGCAGATCTACAAGTTCATAGCGCGCCACCGAGTGGCGCGCTATGAACTTGTAGGTCTGCTATTTTTGAAAGATCGTTAAAATGTGCTCTCAAATCTTTCAGAAAATTGTCATGATTTAGAAAACATTTTTTTTTTTTTAATTTCGACGTCAGGCCCGAATTAGCCTCGGAAACCCAGACGTTTTTATTTCCAGGGAGAACAAAAAAAAGTCTGGGTCCGAGTCCACTTCAATTCGGCATAGAGTAGCGCGAACGTCGCTCACTCTCTGCTGATTTCTGATCGTCTGCACCTTTGTTAAATTGACACACAAACGCACACATGTACACACACACACTCCTCTCTCTCTGTCGCTCTAGTAATTAGTCTCATGTCGCGCAGCTGCGCATAGTTTCTCCCGGCAGATCCGCCGGGAGCTGCCTATGCCATAAAAAGCATAGGTGAGTTCCAGGCTAGGCCTGACTGGGTTAAAGACATGCCATGAGTGTGTGCGAGACATTCATATTTATTTATTTATTGTATTATTGCCAGCACTCAAATCATTATCCCCCCCTTGGCAAGAACACAAGCGCAGCTTGATTTAAAATGTCTCGTGTCTAAAGCTGCTGTTCAGATGCATATTAATAGTATTATCTGTTTCACAGGCTGATTTCATGGTTGCCGTAATGGGTACACTTGGGTAATACAGAATCCATCTTATTTGAGCACAGGGCGAGCTTGAATCATATTTAAATAAAACTAGGAGGGGAGTTTAATCACAACAACCATGGCTTCAGTTTGATTGAGTTGATTGATTGATTGAATTCTTTAACAAGTTTGTTAACAGTAAAGGTAGTCAGGTACTCAATTCATCAGTTTATTTTTAAAGTCTGAATGGGTGTCTTTGGGTGAAAGTATGTAGGACTTGTAGGGTGTCAAAGTTTGTGGAAGATACCGAATACACTATATAAATATCTATTATACAATTGAAAAGGTGTGCCCAAAACGCTGTTCGCACCCAGGAACAAAAGGCACCAGCTACTACGTCACTGACACACTGCAACACACACTGCAACAACCCACTAAACACACTAACACGTCACAGACTTACCCTCCGCGTCGATCCATGGCTATCTCCTCATGTCGCGCAGCACGCCCACACTCAACATCACCCGCGTAAAAATTGTCATTGCACTGCCACTAAAGCCGCCTCCCGTCCAGACTCACAAACAATATCAATATCAATAATAAACACAAACACGCCACAAGCACCGACACCCCCGCCTAATTTGTTGCCAGGTCTATGAAAACAAGCCCAGAAAAAATGCCATTCAACACGCTACTTACAACTCGCTTACAATTCGCGGACCTGGCAACACTGCATCCTGTTTTCCCATTGGCTACGGTTGCTACAACACGCATTTGCACTGCATGATGGGAGCAACACAGCTTAATGTAGGGGTCACCGATTGCTGTGCTACATCCCCCTCATGTTCTCACCACCCCGTTCGGCTACACCACACACACTAACCTACACAATTCTCCACATGCAACACAGGGCCCTTATTGGCTAGCCCCCTCACATGGCGATCCCCACGCAGCAAAACACAGGCCAGCCAGCCACACACACACACCCACACACACACAATGGCCACGTTCGGAAATATCGCACTGAGCGCACTGTGCAAATGCAATGCAAACTAATAGGCGAGTGTGCTTCGGTGCGGTATTTCCCAACGCGCCCATCTCATCGACACAACGCGCGCAGTCGGATGCCAAGCTCTTCCGCGCATTATTCCTTTCCCAGTCTCACCACACCACGGACTCATTGTAACCTCGCATCAGTGTCACTGCAGACACGTAATCACACTGTGGAGGATTTGTGACTGAGTGACTGTGTGTGTGTGTGTGTGTGTGTGTGTGTGTGTGTGTGTGTGGTTTGATTTCAGCATGTTTTACACTGCACAGTTGCGCAGTGCACACCATGGGACAAATCGGCTTTTCACCCCCTGCCACTGTGCCCACAAACGCATGTACAAGAGGAAAACAATCTAAACATTATATACTAACGTCAGCATCGGGCAGATTAACACACACAAGCGTTATTAGTTGAGTTTTCTTATTGAAGTGCCTCTGAATTGTAACTGTGCGTTTATGTCAGTCAGCGATGCGATCCGTTGTTATTCAGCCACCAGCAGCACCATACGCACGGACTGGAGAGAGGCGACGTGTTTCTCTCCCTTCGGCTCATGTAGCCCTCATTGTAACTACAAATATTGGTCCCGAAGAAACAATGTGGGGTCACTGCAATCCAAAAGATTGTAGGCCTACTATAATGCAGTCAAGGTCCCCACAAAAATATACTACAGTATGTTCTGCCCCATTCTCAACATCTTTTGGTTTCCAAAAACAGTAACTTATTGTAAGTAAACCAAAACAGTAAAAAGCAGTTTCATGTGTGCTTATTTTAATTTAATTTAATTTGCTTTGATGTGAAAATAAAATACAACAAATAATAATAATACCCATCCGTTAATACATGTGAAGGGCACAATACTGGGTTTAAAAACACAGCTGAAACATGAAGTGGAGTCTGTCAAATCTCGCAATTTCCTTCTTCCCATTGCGCTGCAACGGAACTAGGATGAGCCGCCCGAAGGGCGGCAAAATTCTAGGATGAGCCGCCCGAAGGGCGGCAAAATTCTAGTACTATACAAATAGTGTGCTCGCTGATACGTGCCCACAATCATCTTCTTCATAGGCGCGATTCATACTCCTATTTTAGAGCCGAATAAAAGTCGGTTCAGCTCTGTAGAGCCTACAACGTGACGTCATTTGAGGTTCGGGGGGGGCTGGTACCATCCTAAAGTCGGCTCTTCGGTGCTACTGAAAATTTCTGACCCTGTCCAAATGCATGTCTCCCAATAACCTGTCTATAGACCAATTATTTGTTTACATACATTGGGACTGGGCGCACGGGTGACTGTTTCATGTAATCAATTCCCAACAGATCTCCAAACCTGTTGTTTTGGGGAGCGCTGGTTTCAGTCCATTCAACCTCCTCTTGTGAGTTGGCTAGTGAGATGCACCCTAGGAGACATTTATACTTCAAAGCCCAACAGTACTGCACGCAGAGAACAGCTGATATACAAGCTCACATCACATCGCAAATGCGAAGGTGCGCGTGCAGCCGTGGACAAACAGGCTCTGCTGCCGTTATCATGAGCGCACCTCCCGTTCTTATGACAGCGACTGGAGGTGTGGTTTTGAGGACAATGTTTTGAATTGCTATTATTGTTCAAACACAACAGAAACCATGGATTATATATTTCAAGGGCGAGAGATCACAATAAAAATCCTAATAATTCTTCCTCCACACTGGGAGAAAAACAGCATCTGAAAGTTTGATGGTGGTGTTCTTCTGCTGCCTTGCCCTGCCATGCGTGCGCATGCTGTTGCTTATCAGTGTGACGTCGTCTGTTAAGGCGTCTATTGGTTCCACAGTAATGATGTGATGACAGTCCTTCCAGAAAGTGAGAGACATTATGAGACAAGACAGGGATCTGATACGAACCAGCGTCATGCTCTCTAGTATCATAATAGGGCTGGGCAATATGGACAACATTAATTGTCACAATGCTTTTGACCAAATACCTTGATATCGATATTGTGACTATATTGTGCAGATGACTAATGATTAATGCCTATATAATAACTAAGTGGGTAAAGGCAAATAATGGAGCAGCTACAACAGTTAGGTAAATTCATAAAATTAATTACAGTAATACATCTTTTAACTCATTCAAACTGGGAAAGCTTCTGTGTCATTTTAGAATTTAGCGTTGGCTATTAAAAAAATGCATATATAACAGCTTCGCTCCACAGCGTAGGAGCGCTTGTTGCCCAATCCGATCACGTGTCAAACAGTGACACGTCATCGAAAATGTTCCCTGCCTGTTTAGCTGACGAAAACGAAAATCTTAAAACGATCATAACTCCCGATCTAAATCATCCCGTCTAATTATGAAAAAAGATCCTGTGTTTGACGGCCTTCCGCGGTCCAGTCGCTAGTCGCGATAGATTTATTCTTACCTCCCGTTGTTGTCGATCGACTCTAGAGTGGTGTGGCTATTGTTAGCTGCTACACAGACATGCACAGCAACTTCCGGTGCGCCGGTAAAAGTGGTCCGGGCGCTATAAATGATGGGCACATGGATGAAATGGATTAAATAGTTCCGGGCTACTAAGGTGTTAACTAAATTTTTTAGCATATGGTCTGTGCACTAATTGGCTAAGCCACCAAGCACCCACCCCCATTTTACCGTATTAATTAATAATTAATAATTTTGTGTTTTCAGATTTTGCTTTTGTTTCTTGAATAGTATCTGATCTGACTTGCACTTGACCTGTCCATTTCATCTCGGCGCACGCACGCACGCACGCACGCACGCACGCACGCACGCACGCACGCACGCACAAACTCCTCCATGAATGATTATCCAGACTTCTCAGTGTTGGTAAGTCATGCCAGTGTGAAATGTCATTTAGCCTGGAACAACACTGAACAAAGACACTTGCTGTATGAGAGGAGAGAAAGAGAGCAGTAAAGACGTAGAATGTCAAACAAACAATCCATTGTAGGCTGGAGCGGCATGTCAAATGACACCTACAGTAAATAATACAGCCTCGTCAAAAAAGTTAAATAGTCCAATAATGAGACATAACGTACATCTTCCAAACAAAAATATTGGTCAGGCTCTAGTCGAATGCTCTTTAACTTAGCCTCGGTCCCAGGCTTACTTTTCTGCGAAAAGAAGAGCCTGGTCACAACGTAAGGCAGAGAAGCTATCGGGCGGATGTATCCTCCGGAACATCAGTCAGATGTATTTCCCCCGGATACGATATTTTCCCGACCAATCACAACACTTGTTTCATTCGCGGAGAATGTAAACTGATTTGTAAAGCATCAACGCCATTTCCTTGGGCAATACTTCCGCTAAAATCCCGCAACTTCCGCTGATAGTCTTTTCAGCGTAGGTCTTGCCCAGGGTGTCTTTAACTCCTTCCCTGCTAAGGGTGCGATTGGACGAGATATAAATATGGTCGTAGATCGCCTAGGGAGAGATCGGAACGAGATAAGGGTTTATAATGTTTAATAATGATTTTTACATTGTCACCAGGCAGAGCTTCGCTTCCCTGTTGGCGACGTCATTGATTTTTTTCCATCATCGAGTCCAGGGCTAGCGGCGAAATAGGTTTACAGACAGGGCCGGATTTAGCCAGCCCCACTCAGGTGGGCAGACAGAATTGTAAGGGGGGGCGACTCCACCGGCGTGGGTGGGGTGTCAAACCCACATTGGGTGGGCAGGACGCACGTTTGGGTGGGCTATGACCACCCCTGCCCCCCCTAGAACCGGCCCTGTTTACAGATATGAAAGGACAGGAGAAGAGAGGCTCAGAGTGGAGGAGGAGGAGGAGACAGAAAACCAGGTTAAATAAGAAGTGAGAGAAGAGGAAGCTTCTGACTAAGAGATGAGTCTCATGATGCATAGATTGATACACCAAGGACTGCAGAACTTTATTTTAACTTTACTTTAAAGGGGTATTAAGTCAATCGTGTAGTTTGTTTCCCTGTACAAGTTGAAACTGCAGACGGGGTAAAAACATGGCTGGCTAAGAAGCAACACAGCTGCAGTTAATACAATTAATAATGGGTGTGTTAGATATACAGTGTTCCCAGAGCCTTGGGTCTGCCGATGTGCAATAGACCGTATTAAACAGTATTGTCAGTGCCTATTGGCACGCCTGAGGCTTAAATCTAACACACCCATTATTAATTGTATTGGCTGCAGCTGTGGTGCTTACATCAGAGTGTACCAGACCTTAATGTAGCCTGCCATGTTTATACTCTGCTCTAGTTTTTAACCTGAACGGGAAAAGTAACTGCAAAATATGTCTAGGGTTTCATCCCCCTTTTAAGTTGTTTTTATTTAAGTTATTTGTTATTATTCTTTCTTTAAGTAAGTCTGGAGCCTTGAGTGCCACTCAATTCGTATAAGAAAACGTAGATATTCAGTGAGGGCTAATTTCTGGGTCCGAGTCTAGTCTAGCCTAGCCCTGGCAATTTATTTTCATTTTTCTGCTCAAGCACGAAATTGCCTTGAAAAATAATGCTTTGAACTATTGATTTATTCCTACTTTGCTTTCGGGTCTGCTTTGAATTATTTGACAAATAGCAACCCAGTAGTAATCAAACTATAACTGCATATTTTGAGTCTGTAATGAGACAATCTTTTCATAGCAGACTCCATTATGGTGTATACTTGATACATCTTTCTCCAGCATGCGTCGTGACTCTCTGGCTCTTTGTGTGTTGAATGATGGCTGTGCCGCTCTCATCTCTCCCCCCAGCTGTGTTGTGAGAGCGCTTGTACCGTAAGCAGTGCATTGCATATGGCCACACACATAATATGGCCACACACATAACTAGAAAGGTTGCAATTTTGAAAAATTGCAAAGTGTGGTTGCCGCAGTCGCTTACATAGGCCCCTCCGGTTACATTTCTCGCATTTGCGGCGCCCCCTATGGATGAAAATGTAATTGCTTTTGGAACTTGGTTGATTGAACCACCCCCGACATGTGATTCAAATTTGGGATGGATTGGACATTCCTTTCGGGATTTATGGCATTTTTTGTAAAATAGGCCCCTCTTACTATCTTCGGACGACGATTACGGCCGAACGATACGCACTACCAAAGAGATTTGGACAAAATCTGTAGGAGGAGGAGCCAAAAGTGTGTTTTGGAGAAAATTCAAATTTGCAGGATTTTTCTTCCTGATGAAAATGGGCGTGGCCTATATGTGGAAATGATCCAAGGAATCCATGGAAAATGATTTTACGACTTACGGTTCAAGAGTTATAGGGAAAAACGCAAAGTGGGCTGTTATAGCGCCACCATGAGGCCGACTGATGTAATAATTAATTCAATTAATTGTAATAATTATTATGAACCTCCCCCAAGTCTTGTAAATATGGCGCTTATGGTCTCCAAAGGAAAAAATACTTAAATCGGAGCCTTAATTAGTCTTCGATCTTCCCATTATAAGTCTATGGAGAACAAATTAATTAATATCAATTAAACTATACAACGGATCTCTTAGCAATGAGCAAGCACACGATTCCCGATGAAGCCGGTCGATTTGACATACACGTATGGCTCGAGTGCGCGCGGCAAAAACTGTGGGAGGAGTAGCGCGGCAAAGTATCCTCATTTACAATAACAATAGTGTGGTTGCCCTGTTAGGGCAACCACACCAATAATGGTAAAAAAAACACATAATTTTGTCCACAAGCATAAATCCATTGCAAATAAAAACGCTTTCTATTAAGCTCATAATGCATAATAACATTATAACCATAACACATTATAAAATATTTTATAATGACATACGTATAATAAGGAATAATAAGTACAATACTTCATAACTGCTGGACACAGCTGCACACATTTTGTTGTTGCAAGAATAATAGTGTATTATATATCTATCTATAAATGCACCAAGTCTTTTTTCCTTTGGAGACTTCCAACTTGCATCGTTCCAAATAGGCCTGTGCCCAATGGGCACCGCTCTAATTTCTCATACTTGTATTACATTTCATTCTATAATTTAAAATGCATTATAATGTATGTACTAGTGTGAAGGCAGTACATTTTGTGTTGTTTTTGCATAGATTCACTTCCAATCACACTGTAATGCCTTATAACAGTGTGACTATAATGCTTAAAATTATTATGTATTATGAACCTGGCAGAAAGAATATCTGTGTGTGACCAGCTAAGGATAACAATGAGCAAAATGAATGTTAAGTTGTAAAGATATAGATGTGGCGATATGCACATATCATGTGTATACTACACCTAGTATACAACGCAGTGCTACTTAAGAGCTGGCTGTGCAAAAGACAAAATAACAAATGTCCAGCTGCATCCTGTGTGCATTATAGACATAATGTATTATAGACATTATAGGCTTCATGGAAAGCACTAATCCAGGCTTCACAGTAAGCACTAATCTGTAATCAGTAGGTTTTATCCTGCAATCTGCCAGTTAGATTTAGAGATAACTGGTGTGCAAATGTGACGTTTTGGCCTGAGGATGGTGCTAGAGCAGGGGTAGGCAACCTGCGGCTGTGGTCCTCTCCCGTGGCTCCCAGTTGCTACGGCAAAGAAGTATGAAAAGAAATAAGAGGGGGGCACGGTGGCACAGTTGGTAGTGCTGTCGCCTCACAGCTTGAAGGTCCTGGGTTCGATTCCCGCTCGGGGGTAGGTACCCTCACAAAAACATGCAGTAATCCTGGTCTCTAAACTGCCTCCCCCTGGCCAGCCGGGGCGCCTGATGGAGGGGAAAGGAACTGGTTGGAATAACGTGTTCCTTCCACGCACTACGTCCAACCAGGGAAACTCCCCCCTGTCAGGTGTAAAGGAGCAACTTGGACACCCAGGCATGAAGGAAGCATGAGTTCAAGTCCGTTGCTCTCCCCATGTCCCCCATATGGGGACCAGGTTGGCGGAGGGTGTGTAGAGCCCAGGATCACATTAGATAATTGACACAGGGGTGAAAAATGGGTTACAAAAATCGTGGGATAAAAAATATTTAAAAAAAAAAGAAGAAAAGGAATAAGAGGTTTTTCTTTTTTTTTTCTTTTCTTTTATTATTATTATTATTATTTTTTTTTTTTTACATTTAATCATAATTTATTATTGAATTAGTAGTAGGTATAAAGTTATTCTTTCATTTTGATATTGCAATACACCTACGTATACACCAGATAAACATAAGAATCAAATTTAATGAAGGAAAATAGAAGAATGTATTCATGATCAGACATCTATGTTTGTTTTCACCACCAATGCTGCTGGCTTACTGGTACAGTATACTTGACATGCAAACAATAAAATGTAATATTAAAAGACCAGAAAAATCACAAATAATGAAAGTTTGCTTAATTAAAGCAAACATATTTTGCGGCTCCAGATTTGTAATATGTTTTTGGGCCAAAAATGGCTCTTCTGATAATAAAGGTTGCCTACCCCTGTGCTAGATCAAAGTTCCTGGGGTCACTCAAATGTAGTGTGACAGGAAGCATGAATGTACTGTGCAAGTACTACCATGGCAATTGCGTGCACGTGGCCCAAGGGTGGGGCTATAAGAAAAGAGATTGACCCATTTAGGCCTGACGTCGAAATTTAAAAAAATGTCTTCAAAATCCTGACAGTTTTCTGAAAAACCTTATGTTTCTGTATCAGTGGTTCTCAATATTTCATGTCAAGAACCCCAAAAATTATATGTAATATGCCGCCGACCCCCATCTGAAAATATGTTCTTCCAGGGACCCCCCAGAAGCAAAGATTTGAGTTAAAATGTTCACTCTGTAAGTCTGTAATAATATATATTCAAAGATTTGAGGCACATTTTCACGTTTTTTCAAAAAATAGCAGACCTACAAGTTCATAGCGCGGCACTCGGTGCCGCGCTATGAGCTTGTAGATCTGCTATTTTTCAATAGTTAAAACACCAAAAGGGGTTCCCGCCCAAAATGGGTTAAAGTTCTCTGAGGATTTCAATCATAGGGACCATTTATGAGATTAGTGTAGATCCGCAAAAGACTATTAAGGGGGGTGGGGGGTATGTGTACAGTGTAGCGATGGCCGTGGTGTGCATGACATGACCGAAGCAGTCACAACGCAGCAGGCTTGCTATGCTAGTCAAGTGATCTGAGGGGCAACACAATGTGCCAAGCCCTATCTCAATAAGTTGCCAGCTAAATAACGACCGAGCGCCCGTGTGTCCCCGTCCACTCCTCAGGGATCAAGCAGCCCCTCTTTCCCCACCTCTGCCTGCCCTGGTACTAGCAGTGAAAAGTGTTATTAGGACCGACGGTTAGTTATCAAGTTATCAAACGGCGAAAGTAGACGATCTGCATGAGGAAACGAGTAAACTTTTGTGGAGATCTTGTACAGCTTCCGTTGCATTATTTTGAGTGGTAACTTGTTTTCATTTATTTTTAATAATTATTTTTGATTTTTAGAGCGGTGCCGGAGTAGGTTTTTTTCCAAAATAATTATTAGAAAATAAATTAAAACATTAAATGAAAAAACACGGCCCCCTCACGTATTAGAAGGACAATATCAGTCAACAGAAAAAAAGGTTGGGTGTTTTCGGTGAATCTATCATGGTTAAAATGGAGTTTGAATTTATAATGGGTTTGTATAGGAAGGGGGCAGGGCAGCTAAAATGAATATCAGATATCTAAATATTGAATCAAGCAACTTAAAAACTGTGTATGAGGCTATCTGCTTTGAAAACACAGCTGTAAGTCTCTGCGCTCTGCTGCCGTTTCTCGCCTCACAACGCGGCAGGGAACACAACTGACCTACAAGCCCACAGCGCATTGCATCCGCAACGTGTCGTGGTCTTGTAGATCGGCGGAAGCTACAGAAAATGCATGTTGAGTGGAGAGAAGAGCTCCTCTACGGTTTACAAACAGCCGACAGTGTGAACAATTAATCAATGGCAATTATATTTGGGCTGGGAATTTAGGCCTAGCATAAAAAATATATATATATACAAATTGCTACAAAACCTACAGAATCATGCACGTTCACATCATTTACATTACTTAAGACCATTTTTCAAATCTTATCTTTTTAACATTTTGGACAAAATAGCCAAACGTCGAGGGCCCCAGAATGTCGACATATCCCACTGCCCACCTATCCTGTATCCAATTTTAGTTGCCAAACCAATGGGTTGTCTCTCTTGTAATTGACTTTTGTTCTCACTTGCAACCTTAAGCAATACTACTGAAGGCTACATGCCTAGAAGTGTCTTCCTCTGGTATTTTTAACTAACACACTGCTGCTATGCACCATGTGACTGTAAAGCAGGGTTCCCCAATTAATTTTCCTCAAGGGCCATATTTTGACTAGGGAACCAGGCTGGGGGCCGAGTCCGCACGCGCGAAAAATTGGGTTTTTTATTTTTTCATTAATTAATAAAAAATATTTCTCAACCAGTGGTCCGGGGACCACCAGTGGTCCTTGAGGGGGTGCCCAGTTTGACATGCATAGCCTACTGACCCCCATTTAATGCCATTTATATCTGGGACACCCCCCCAAAACAAAACAAAACTTCTTCCAGGGTCCACAAGGGGGCGCTCCGCGGGCCTATTGGAGGACCCTGCTGTAAAGTCAAGCCCTACAGTAATTATTTCAAGATATGATTATTTTAATTGATTGGCCAAACTAGCAATATAATACAACAGAACTTAAAAATCTACTTCTATAAAATAAAGCATGGATGGGCACAACACACATTCAGTAAAGGCAACTTTGGGAAAACACCATTTTACCACCCCAAAAACTGGTGTGTGCTGCACGTGCCATGTCATTAATTTATGATTTATTTTTCGCTTACACTGACTTTTATCCCTGTCTAGGACAGGGGTAGACCGATCCAAGTTTTTTTTTGCTTTAACCCCTGGGAGCATGAAGGTGCACAGCACAGCAAATGTCATGGCAATCTAGCCAGCAGCGTGTGAGATACTGTTGTTTGGAAACAAAGTGGTGGTTGGATGGAAGGGCTGCCCTACCAACATCACCATCCAGCTGTGCCACTAGGGAAGCAAAAAAACTGCAAAACGACCAAGTGTTGTTAAACCATTTCCACACACTTTCTTTCTCCATACAATTCCTGCTTGTAATGGGGTAAACAGACTCTTTCCATCAGTCGGTCCTCTTTTCCTTTTTAAGACTTTGTATATTTTCCTTTATGTTTGTCTCGCTCGTCTGACGCATGTTTGACGTCATACAAGCTCAACACTTAAGACAGCGACAGATATGCTGGGTCGCTAGCTTTGTATCTTTTGTAGCTGCCAGAGTAAACACAGTATGGCCATCTGTCCGGATGCACAGTGACCCAATGCACAGGTGAAGTGTTTATAATATTCCCACAGGTGCTAGGATGCCTTTCTAATACTTTTAAGTGAATGTTTCCTTTGATGTGTATGGTTTCTCTCCAGGACATTCTGAACAACCTGGACCCCCCTGGACCTGACGAGCTGGACGACGATGACCTCATGTTAGACGTGGATCTGCCAGAGGACGGCTCACTGCACCTCAGTCAGTGTACACACACACACACACGCACACACACACACACACACACACACACACACACACACACACACACACACACACATGGAAATACTTTTAATTCTATGTCTGTCACACACAGGTGCGGTACATTAATATCAGAGGGCCTGATTTAAATTCACCTCCTTCATACAGAAGTTACACCATGGCCATGGCAAATGCTTGACACTGATTGGCTGGAGGGTACCATTATTTTTCGTATAATCGGACACCTCCAGCAAAACTGTTTGATCATTATTGTAAATTAATGCATTAGCAAGTCCTGAGCATTACATATTCTTCCACAGCCTTCTGTGGCATATAGAGGCTTGAATAAATGGAATTCCTGCCTTGCCTCGGGTGTATCGTTGCCTTTGCATCATCCATTAAAATCTTTTAATGGACACCTCTGTGCATATCATGCGGCCTTGCTTATTTCATATTTCTGTGCAGATGACTTATTACATTACAGCACACATCACTGCCACACAGGTAGTCGTGAATGGCAGTGGTATTGCTAAATTCGTAAGTATTCTACCAGTTATTATACATACACAGTACGTATTCACCTCTCACCTATTCCCCTAATAGTACTGCGGGGCCCAGAGATAAGATATGTTTTACAAGTAGATCTGATTGTTTGGATAAAACAATCTCTCTCTCTCTCCTCTCCTCTCCTCTCCTCTCCTCTCCTCTCCTCTCCTCTCCTCTCCTCTTCTCTCTCCTCTCCTCTCCTCTCCTCTCCTCTTCTCTCTCTCTCTCTCTCTCTCTCTCTCTCTCTCTCTCTCTCTCTCTCTCTCCCTCTCTCTCTCTCCCTCTCCTGTCCTCTCTTCACACTCCATGCACTCTAGCTATGGGTGCGTTCATATAAAAGGGGCCGTGTGTGCTTCATATAAACACAAACATAGAACAATTCTACTGGCAGCAGAGCGACATATTTCACAAACCAAGAACAAACTATCATATTATTAGGCAAATATGAACAAAACACATACTCCAGGCTAAAAGCAAGACCGTTGGCAGCTGCCAAATGCAGGAAGTACAGCTGGCAAAAATCACCACCCACGGTGTGATGGCATACGCTGAAAGTTTTATAAAATCACAGCGTATATAGAGCGTCGCAGTCCCGCCCCCTCGGGAGACCCGGAAAAGAAATCCCTGTTCATTTTCCTCATAGACTTTTCAGAAAGTATTTATTTAAAGACGTTTACGCCGTGGACGAAGGGTTACAACACATTTTTTGTTGTTTTTCTTCTATGTAATTATTTGTTTGGTCCAGAATATTGTGTTTGTTGTCATGATTTGTCACGACAAGAGTTGGCTTTGTACGACGCTTATAAGGTCTTTAAATAAATAAGTTTTGAAATGTCTATGGGAAAAATGCATTGGAAACTATTTCCTGGGTCGTCATGAAAGGGGGCGGGACTGCGACGCTCTATAGTCCAATGGGTGGTGCTTGATCAAGGATCCAAGTCTAGCATGCCAGTCTTTTGTGACATAATACTATGACTGTATCTGGTCAAGGTTTCAGCCCAATTACTTCCATTATAAGCGTATTAAAGTTAAATAGATGAATAGAGAGTAGCTCCGGACTCACAGTCACCCTACTGTTTATCCTTCATGACAGTGGAATGAGTTAGTGTGGA
>NC_136791.1:50965261-51134477 GCF_951216825.1 Electrona antarctica
CAAGTAGTGCACCATGTCTCTGTACGTGTGTACATACGTATGTATGTCTGTAATAATCCCCGTAACTCTAGAACCGTTCGCCCCACCAAATTTGACGCACAGTCGCACACGTTCCACACCACCACAGGGAGTGCAGTGCTCAGGTGTCGTAGATTCCATGATGTCACATTGAGATTAGACAACACACTTCATATTTGGGCATGGCTGACACAGAACTCCATATACAGGAATAAAGGGGGACACAGAGAGACGGTGGAACGGGTATTGCGGGTGGGGCATGGATCTCCAACTTCCATCGTTACCGACTCAGTGCTCTACCGCCAGGCTAGTAGACTTAAGATGGAAAAGTAAATTCTCTCAGAAAAACAATTTGGGTGTTATGCGCTTGTAAGGTTGTAATTTAATAGAAAAATGAAATAAAACAGCTAGGGGGGTTCTTGTTCTTGCCAGTTGTGTGGGACTGTATTATGAAAGACATAATTTGCCCTGGTTTTGTTTTTTAAGTGCCTGTATGCACGAGGTGTTTGATAAGGCTTGGATTCAGGATTGGCCTGTCCAACGTCTGCTTCTCTGTCTCTCTACCACTCAGAGAGAGAGAGAGCATGCTCTCTCTCTCTCTCTCTCTCTCTCTCCTCTCTCTCTCTCTCTCTCTCTCTCTCTCTCTCTCTCTCTCTCTCTCTCTCTCTCTCTCTCTCTCCCCCCCATTATCTTTCTCCCACTCCCACTTTCTCTCTACCTCGCCTGTTCTTCTGTGTAAACGTCTCTCGTGTTCTCTCTCCTCCTCTCCCTCTGCCTCCCCATACTGTACAAAATGCCTGTGGCAAGGAGTGGAGACCCTAGTACAGTACTTCACTGACAGAGCGTGGTACAGTAACCCTTTCTTTAACATGCCCACCTCCCCATAACCCCCTAACCGCCACACCCCAACACCAGCATGCCGGGGTGGGGGCTGGCTGGCATGATGTGATGTGGAGCTATATAGCATGCAGTGTTGTTTTTGGCAGCAAATTTTGATTTTAGTTTTAGTCATAGTCTCTTGAATAGTTTTAGTCGACTAAATGTCATAAGATTTTAGTCGACTAAATCTACAGTTGATTTAGTCGACTAAAATGTATTTTGGTGGGCCTTGATGCTGTCGTAATGACAGATTTTATACTTGCTGAAAATAGCAGATCTACAAGCTCACAACGCGTCGCGCTGCGACGCGTTGTGAGCTTGTAGATCTGCTATTTTCAGCATGCAACCAAGTGTAAATGACCTATACTGGATCTCCTATTCCCTCCCTAACATTTTAGTCTAGTTTTTATTTGTTGACGAAATTGTCAATACATTTAGTCTTAGTTTTAGTCATCATAGCTTAGTTTTCATTTAGTTTCCAAAACAACACTGATAGCATGTACATTTTGCATGCTTTGCACGGGGCGTGCTGTAACGAACGCCTTGTTGCTGTGGTGGTGTTATTGAGTTTGTGACCTTGTCGTCGTAACTACACTCGCTGTATTGCTTCGAGTGAGTCTATACTCTTCCCGGGGAAGACAGTATGAGGTCACCGCCTTGCTTTATTCTTTTGTTATTGTTCACATTCTTTGTTGCCTGTTTGGTTGCTGTGACCTCGCTAAAGCCTTCATATTTTTCCATCCATCTATCTTTTTTTTTTTGACAGTTTGTGAGATTTTGAAAAATAGGTTGTTGTTGTGTGGTGTTCGTAGTGTATGTATGCACTTTTGTTATACATTTTATACATAGTTTGGTTCCATTCGTTTGTTTTGGTTTGTTTTGTTGTTCCATGCTATCAAACAAAGAGTTTTATGAATTGCCGTGCATGCTGATGTATTCCTTATTAAACATATTTTCATTCACAGGGCAGGTGGTATATCACCCTAGCTAGGTGTTTGCACTTTATGAACAACTCAGCGGAATCGCATCGGAAGGCATAACGTTTACGAATGACCCCCTGTTATTGTATCTGAAAGCGTATTACCGGCACCCTGAGCTATAGCCTTCATTCTAACTCTGCCATCACGAGCGGTTTAGCACGGCGAGCAGACAAATGTGAGCAATCTCAGCGCTCCGCCCTCACCCCCTCTGGCTCCTCTGGCGGTTAAATTCACTCGCAATCGAAATTACCATTTCCACAACAGACAATATAATATATTAGATAATGCTATGAAATCTAAACTAGCACCAAAATAATTGTGGCGCTACACTGCCACTCATCTGTGTACAGGTAAATGACGGTAATTTTCTCTCTTAAAGGACCACTTCTCAACCTGCATTCATATTGTTGGTCCTCACTAATGTTCATGATAAAATGCCACAATTATTTTCTACTCGGTCTGTGTCTCATATGAGGGCTGTGGGCAGTTCAGAAACCCTCCACCAGTGACACCATCAATGGGGAATCAAAGGTAATAGAAATTAGAAACTGCAAGCTTTCTATTCCTGAACAGTTGCAATGCGAAAATGGAAGCCATCGTTCTCACGATAATGAAAATCTTGTTTAAAATCTGCCCAACGATGTCGTCACTGGTGGACGGATTTCTGAACTGCCCACAGCCCTCAGCCCACAAACTGAGTAGAAAAGAAATTGTGGTATTTTATTATGACCTTTAGTGAGGACCAATTATATGAAGATAAGTTGAAAAGTGATGAAGTGGTCCTTTAACCAGGCTCTTTCCTAAACGTATTGTTTGCAAAATGTCACGTGAGCTAGTCTCCACCAGGCCGAAGGCATGGGGAGAGAATATGTTCTGTGTGTGTGTCCTTCCGTCCGCCCGTTATCAGCTAATCTCCGGCACCGTTGGCCCGATCCATGCCAAACTGTGCACACACACTCCCTGGGTGCCAACGACGAACCTCTGCCCCAAATATTCCTCAACGGCCACCATGAGGCCGATTTAGGCAAAACACATTTCTGTAGATAACTAGTACACATTTTATCCATACATCACACAATTCGGTATACACTATCTCCATAGTCATGTGATCAACACAGATCTGCACAATTTCCCATCTTCCATCCTGATTGGCTAAGATTGGCTTCCAAAGCTCACATGATTGGTCCGTTTCGAACAAAATGCCACAAATCACAAACAGTGTCCAATTTCCATGAAATTATACACACACATTTCCACTAGGCCGAGGACGACATGCCACTATTTTTTTCCCAAATCAGCCTCACGGTGGCGCTATAACAGGCCAATTCCTGTTTTTACCTATAACTGCATCGACAATGTATGTATGCGCACTCCCTAGAGGCCATGGAAAAACATTTTCCCTGCATCCCTCCACATCTGCCGGTTATAGCGCCACCATGAGGCCGATTTCTGCAAAACACATTGTTTATGTTAGTCACACAGATTTCATCCAAATCTCACGCAAATCGTACACATGATCTCTGTAGTCATGTGATCAAGACGAGCCTGTTGGATTTCTCAGATTCTACACTGATTAGCTAAGATTGCCTTCCAAAGTTTTCAGGAGTAGCCCGTTTATTACAAAATGCTGCACATCCAGAATTCTATCCTCAGAGATGCTATGAGTGATCTGGCTCTGCATTTCCAAAATGAAGAAAATTGCTGCAAGAAACAAACAAACAAAACAACATGTTTATATTACTCCTAAACATTTTGCCAAACATCACACACACTCCTATCCTCCAGTGCCCAGAAGGGCACTTTTTCTAGTTACTACTGCGTTTCTATTCTGAGAGTCAGTCTGTGGAAGAAATGTATTATGATGGCTTCTGACACTTCCCTGATGCCTTGGCCGCATATTATTGGCATCTCTGTGTTTGATTAGACTGACAGTTTGGAGCGAGTGTGATGTCTCTCGCTGGTGAACTGAGACATGAGGTTCTTGTACTGGAAAAGGCCTTGTGTTACCCACACCTTCAGCAATGAGTCTCTGAGGACAGTAAAAAGGCCTTGTGTTACCCACACCTTCAGCAATGAGTCTCTGAGGACAGTAAAAAGGCCTTGTGTTACCCACACCTTCAGCAATGAGTCTCTGAGGACAGTAAAAAGGCCTTGTGTTACCCACACCTTCAGCAAGGAGTCTCTGAGGAATAGTAAAAAGGCCTTGTGTTACCAACACCTTCAGCAAGGAGTCTCTGAGGAATAGTAAAAAGGCCTTGTGTTACCCACACCTTCAGCAAGGAGTCTCTGAGGACAGTACACCTTGTACCATGTGACTCAATGAGTCTCTGAGGACAGTACACCTTGTACCATGTGACTCAATACAATGAGTCTCTGAGGACAGTACACCTTGTACCATGTGACTCAATACAATGAGTCTCTGAGGACAGTACACCTTGTACCATGTGACTCAATACAATGAGTCTCTGAGGACAGTACACCTTGTACCATGTGATGGTACATGAGTCTCTGAGGTGATGGTCAATGAGTCTCTGAGGACAGTGCACCTTGTACCATGTGACTCAATACAATGAGTCTCTGAGGACAGTACACCTTGTACCATGTGACTCAATACAATGAGTCTCTGAGGACAGTACACCTTGTACCATGTGACTCAAGGAGTCTGAGGACAGTACACCTTGTACCATGTGACTCAATGAGTCTATGAGGACAGAGCACCTTGTACCATGTGACTCAATGAGTCTCTGAGGACAGTGCACCTTGTACCATGTGACTCAATACAATGAGTCTCTGAGGACAGTACACCTTGTACCATGTGACTCAATACAATGAGTCTCTGAGGACAGTACACCTTGTACCATGTGACTCAATGAGTCTCTGAGGACAGTACACCTTGTACCATGTGACTCAATGAATCTCTGAGGACAGTACACCTTGTACCATGTGACTCAATGAGTCTCTGAGGACAGTACACCTTGTACCATGTGACTCAATGAGTCTGAGGACAGTACACCTTGTACCATGTGACTCTGAGGACAGTACACCTTGTACCATGTGACTCAATGAGTCTCTGAGGACAGTACACCTTGTACCATGTGACAAGGAGACTACACCTTGTACCATGTGACTCTGAGGACAGTACACCTTGTGCCATGTGACTGAGGACAGTACACCTTGTACCATGTGACTCTGAGGACAGTGCACCTTGTACCATGTGACTCTGAGGACAGTACACCTTGTACCATGTGACTCTGAGGACAGTACACCTTGTACCATGTGACTGAGGACAGTGCACCTTGTACCATGTGACTCTGAGGACAGTGCACCTTGTACCATGTGACTCTGAGGACAGTACACCTTGTACCATGTGACTGAGGACAGTGCACCTTGTACCATGTGACTCTGAGGACAGTGCACCTTGTACCATGTGACTCTGAGGACAGTACACCTTGTACCATGTGACTCAATACACCAGTGGTTCCCAAACTTTTTAGCTCAAGACCCAAAAGAGAAATTAGACTATTGCCCGGGACCCAAACTAGTGAAAATGGAAGATCTACGAGCTCACAATGCATCACTTTGTGCCACACTGAGCTTGTATACCTGATATTTTCACATCTGCTTAAACTTTCTTTTAATTAATTTATGGAAATTAGATTTATTTATTTTTAAATGAAAAGTTGTCATTATTTTTTGTTTAAACTATTTTTTTCATATTTTGAAATAATATAGATATCGTTGTTTATTTTTTTTTAATGAAAAACAAAAAAGGGGATATTTATACTCGCAACCCCTAAAACCGGTCCACGACCCAAACATGGGTCCTTCCTGACCCACCGTTTGGGGAACAGTGCAATAGTGCACCATCAAACAAGGAGTCCCTACCATGCATAATATGCATATCAGCTACAATGTACTGTATTAAAAATGTACCGTATACCGATATGCATTCAGCTGTTTAAAAATGACTCTTATAGCCTCTGGGCTTTTCAATTAGTACAGTATCTACTGGAACTGCTTTGTTCAAATGCTAGATGTTATACCAGTACACAGTAAAATCCTCTGTGTTAATTTAACCCAGTCTGACCTGAGATCAGATTCTAAAAATGTCTTCTACATCCCGACAGTTTTCTGAAAAAGCTATGTTTCTATGTCAGTGGTTCTTCGGTTTTTCAAAAATAGCAGACCTACAAGCTCGTAGCGCGCCACTCGGTGGCGCGCTATGAGCTTGTAGATCTGCTATTTTTCAATAGCTAAAGCATAACATAATGCTAACACCAAAAAGGGGTTCCCGCCCAGAACGGGTTAACTCTGAGCGTGTACAAATGTAACCACATTTTTTAATTAACGTTGATGACTTTTTCAGTGTATGTACAGATTGCTGCGGATAAGATGTTTATGCTGATTCCCCGAAAAATTATACCGCAAAAGTCCTCCGTCACCAATTTTCCATCTCCTCCATGCAATTCTCTGTGGAACTCTGGCATTACTGAGAAATCGCATTCAGAGCATGGGGGGACAAATTATTCTGTGGTTTTTTGGCTATGAAAGAAAAAAGCTGTTCTCCCTATCACAGACGTCATAGCTCTTCTTTGGATGATAGATTTCCGTGCTATATTTTAGTGATGTAGCCTTTTGAAGTCTTTTAACCCATTTAGGCCTGACGTCGAAATTAAAAAAAAATTCTTCTAAATCCTGACGGTTTTCGGAAAAACCTCATGTTTCTATGTCAGTGGTTCTCAATATTTCATGTCAAGGACCCCAAAAATTATATGTAATTGGCCACCGACCCCCATCTGAAAATATGTAGTTCCAGGGACCCCTCAGAAGCAAAGATTTGCGCCACATTTTCACGACTTTTCAAAAATAGCAGACCTACAAGCTATGAGCTTGTAGATCTGCTATTTTTCAATAGCTAAAGTATGACATAATGCTTTAAAACACCAAAAGGGGTTCCCGCCCAAAATGGCTTAATAATTTGTAATGTAATCTCTGTGCTCACAGCTCTTTTGGCACAGAGGCTTTATTTAGCTACATGTCGTGGCTTTGCCGCCCTCATTGCAAAAAAAGCTAGAATGTCTCTGAAGATGCCCACTGAGAAATTAAACCCCAGGCTTAGGGAAGGGTTATACTATGAAAGGCATGGTGAGTGCAGTGTGGTGGTGTGGAGCCAGCAGATGGCGCTATGGTCTTGGTCATCCACAGCCACTCCCTCATTACATACTACATGGGATTGACAGCAGTAACCTGTTTAAAAAATACACATCCTTTTTCTTTATTTTTTTTTTTACACAGTCTTAATATGTATTCCAGTCTTTTCCAGAATCTTTTCATGTTCATTTCCTGTGTACACTAGGCTTTGTGGCTTGTACACAGCTGTATGAGTACATATCCTTTGAAGTAGTCTTTGACTACGTCTTGTTCCAATGGGAGTCAAAGCTGTAACCGTAGAGCTGTGGAGACACAGGATAGCTACACAAAATCGTATACAGAAAGCCCCGCCATGGCTACCTCTGGCACATTCATTTCAACAAATTAATAGTGTATCATTTAGAATAAAACTACATGTTGAGCTAGCTTCAATAGAGTGTGTGTGTGCGTGCGTGCGTGCGTGCGTGCGTGCGTGCGTGCGTGCGTGCGCGTTATGTGCAGCTTTGGATACAACCCCGAATAATAAGGTGGCAGGTAGCCAGCCTTATACCCAACTACAGCTAGTTAGTACATGCATCGGTGTCAGGAGAGGAGATTAAAGTAATAGTCCATATGGAGCTACATTATGTTCCAGGCTGGCTGGATACCACCATGCTGAACTGGTTAATGTGGAAAAAACATGTTGGTCAAGTATCTCTGTGTTAAACTGAGCATGCACGATGCACATACGGTAGTAGGTACAGTACAGTAGATATTGCAAAGTACCTTTAACGCATTTTGGGCGGGAACCCCTTTTGGTGTTAGCATTATGTTATGCTTTAGCTATTGAAAAATAGCAGATCTACAAGCTCATAGCGCGCCACCGAGTGGCGCGCTACGAGCTTGTAGGTCTGCTATTTTTGAAAAATCGAAGAACGACTGACATAGAAACATAGCTTTTTCAGAAAACTGCCATTTTCAAACAGACATTTTTAGAATCTGATCTCAGGTCAAGACGGGTTAAATGATTTGGTGGAGCAGCCATGCAGGAAGCATATGAATAACTATCCTAGAATATGCATTCAAGTACTCATGCATGTACACAAATATTGCCAATACTGTATATGCGCCCAAAACAAATAAACTACAACAAATACCGTTTTAAAAAGAATGTTTAATATAATATGTATACTATACATTTGCAAGAGCAGCATAAAGGACTAAAAAAAACAAATATTGCTATTTCTGTCTTCTTCTCTCAGACATCTCTCATATCTGCTCCATATTCCTGAACAAAGCTAAACAGAATTCTATCTGTTGCATAAAGGTCACATGAAAAGCCCCACCAAAACCCGACAAACTCTAAATTGAACAAGAACTGCCTCAGGGAACATGCATGATGTGGAACAAAGACAAAGACTTCTTAAATTCAACAAGCTTGCTGGTATCGAAACTGAAATGACCAGCATCAATTAACCCATTTTGTGCGGGAACCACTTCTGGTGTTAGCATTATGTTATGCTTTAGCTATTGAAAAATCTACAAGATCTACAAGCTCATAGCGCGCCACCGAGTGGCGCCCTACGAGCTTGGTCTGCTATTTTTGAAAAATCGAAGAACGACTGACATAGAAACATAGCTTTTTCAGAAAACTGTCAGGATGAGGAAGACATTTTTAGAATCTGATCTCAGGTCAGAATGGGTTAAAGGCTTGAACGACTCGTAGTCACGATGAAAGTCTGCTTTGTTTTAAAGGGTTAACGAATGTTTCAACGGAATTGTCTTCCTCAGGGTATTTTGAAAATACAAAAATGCTGTTCTCAGAAGTATGTTTTCAGGCTTGTCGAATACCAATTACAGTATTGCAGGATTTAATATAATATAAAAGAGAAAAGTCCGCACACAGCTATGCTCCTCAGTGCTTAATTTATTTTAAAAACTGTGGCATGGTATCAAACGCAACATTTCGTCCATGGTTGCGGCCTTCATCAGGTGACAAAATCAGTGACAATTACAGCCTCCCTTATATGGTAGGCTATGTGGTTCACGTCACGTGACCGACAAGAAAACAGGGCAGGTGATAATTGTTACAAATGGCATTCTGTTTTGAAACCAGTATTTAATATACTGGCACGCACGCACACGCACGCACACACACACACACACACACACAGTAGGCCATCATACCATGTACAGAAACTAGTCCTTCACGGTTACTGTACCACCAACCTCCCCCAGAGGCAGCAGACATCTCAGGTCTAAGGAAATATCTCTGAGGTCCTTGTAACGGCCGAGCTACACCGAGCACCAAGAGCCCCGCATACGCACACTTTAAAATAGGACTAGATCTAAAAGTGCATGCTTTGAAAAGCCATGGTGTAGCTCAGCCCTAAAGCAGCGACCAACACCTCAGGGAGACTTAAGAACCCAGAACCCAGACACGCAGCCAGCCATGTTATCACTGAGTGCCCGTCTGACTCAAAGGCTACAGTTTGTATCCGCACCTCTCATTTGGGGTAGGTGGGTTGTGACTGGCAGTCTTGGCTGCCACTGCTATGAAAGGGAAAGACAAATAAAATTCCATTCCAAATTCAAAGGCCTGGTTTTTCACCCGGATCAAAGACACTGAAAAAAGGGACAAACCAACTGGGACAAATAAGTAGCAGCTCCAGCTCTCCTCATTATACTGATGTATTAATGTATTTTCTTTCCTTTCACAGCCTCAAATACTACAGCCTTCCAGCACCTGCCTCACAGAGCACCTGCGCCAGGAAAAACTAGTAAAAACTCCCCCCACAGAGGTCCACAGTGACCCCACAAGAAGCAGCATTAGAGAGGGCGGAGCCAACATAGACTTTGGCCAGCCAACTGGAGGCACCGTGACGGATTCCTCTCTCCTGGTAGGACCTCCGGCCCCAAACCCAGATGAAATTAGCCTCTTCATCGGCGCCCACCGCCGCCTCCAAGACTACTCGGGCTCAGAGGTGCCAGAGGGGGCCACGGCCAGGCACCGCCCAACCTCAGCTTCTCCGTCTGGGGCCAAGCCTGGTCCGCTGACCGAGATGTATGGGCTGGTCTCTGCAGGCGAAGCAGTTGCATCTGCTTGCCCCCGCGTGCTGCAGGCCCCCCGCCTCCACAGGCGAGTGTCAGTGCCAGCGCTACCACAGGGGGGCACCGGTGGCTCTGTCCCTCGTAGAGCGGGGGGCTGCTCTGCGCCACCGGCCAACTTCAGGACCAAGCAGCTGCCCCCTCCCTCCAGAGGCCTGCCTTGCTTCAGTGCGGGGCCTCCGGGCTGCTCTTCACTCCCTCAGCCCCGCACGGCGTCGGGGCTCTGGAAGGATCCAGGGAGCACTAACACCGCAGCCACCGACCTAAGCCTGGCTGAGGAGTGTGACCCCAGGGCAACCAGGGTCCTGTCCGCCCCCGGCCTCTCACGCCTCCCCAAGCCAAAGATCATCTAAGGAGCTTCCCATCCCATCCGAGCTCATCCATCACACAACATGAGACTGAGATCTGCAGCCATCGTTCCTCTTCCAGACCCAAGACATAATAATGTGTGGTCTTTGTGTGTCCCATAAGAACATGCCACTGTGTCAAGGTCACACATTCATGTGGTCATACTGACATTGTCTGAAAAGCCCTGCTTCGCGGATCACAAAGCAATATGTAGCACGGCCTCGTCTTAACCACAATTCACAAGAGTGGTACATTTTTAATTCCACACGGTCTTCTAAAATAGTCCCAGCAGGTTTATGAGTGAAATTAACTTGAGAATGAACTGAGGAGGATTTCCTGCTGGGACAATATTGGACAGATACAATGTCCAGTTTATTTGCTTTGCACATTTGACAGACACATTATTGTTCATCGTGAAACATGGAGTGTTACGATTCTCACACACACACACACACACACACACACACACACACACACACACACACACACACACACACACACACACACACACACACACACACACACACACACACATACCATATATATATATATATACAGTTGGAGGCCATCGATATTGTCCTTTTCTTTTTGCTGAGGTTTGCGTGATCTGCGCAAAAGGACAGTTAACCCATTTTGGGCGGGAACCCCTTTTGGTGTTTTAAACATTATGTTATAATTTAGCTATTGAAAAATAGCAGATCTACAAGCTCATAGCGCGCCACCGAGTGGCGCGCTACGAGCTTGTAGGTCTGCTATTTTTGAAAAATCGTGAAAATATTTATTTCAGAAAACTGGAGGATTTAGAAGGATTTTTTAAAATTTTGAGGTCAGGCCTAAATGGGTCAAATGATAAGGGACAATATCGGTGGCACCCAACTGTACATACACTGTATGCATTTCCCTTAAGGTATTACCAGTTTATTTAAACTTGAAACTGTGGCTGTCGAGTCCAGTTGCCCTAACATACAGTACTGTAGGGTGCATAGGTTACAGGTATGTGACCATTGCTTTGTAATGGAGCGCCCGAGGAGACGGTATTTGAAGATAAGAAAAGTGACATTACAGCAAAAGGTGACAGGCTGCGGGAGAAGTAATCTGTCTGTGTAGCCTTCCTATTCAGAGAGAGAAAAAGAATGTGCTTTTGAAAAAGTATTAGTTCTCGTCTATGTGCGCATTGTGCATTGGCCAAGAAAGAAGGACATGGGGAGAGAGAGCGAGACGGAGGTGAGAGGAAAATAAAAAGGCAACTTTTCAACTTGCTCCTTCAAGAGAGGGTTTCATAATGTCTGGTGCGTCCATTTCAATTCGGTATAGCCTCTAAGTGAACCTCTGTGAACCCTGCGAGCACTTGGCATGCATGAACTTGACTCGGTGGGCATACCTTGTTGGGAAATGGAGGAGAGATGAGAGAGGCCTATTCTAGTGGTATGAAGTGGAGTAGCCATGGGTAGGTCCGACAGTCGTTAGACTGACAACCTACCGCTAACCACAAGCACGATGCAACGCATGTCGGACCAACGCATGTCGGGAGCGACGGGTGATTTCCGCATGTCGGACGTTTGGTTTGTCGGATAAGCGTGCGCACCCCGTAGGGGGTGGTGGGGGGGGTCATGTAGATACTTTGGAGAAGTGGGAGGTCGGATATGAATTACTCGTAGGGGTTTAACGAGACATTTTAACACTCCGAACGCCCAGGACGAAGTTCTTTGTCCTTTCTATTAGTAACGCCCGACGCTCGGGACGAAGTATTGTCCAAAAGACGAAGTTTATTGATACGAGAACAGATCGCATGGCTGTATAGCCCAGGCACGCCTGCTGGGCTCTCCTCTGTGATGCGCAACAGTGAGGCGTCATCGAAAAACTCCCTCCCCTGTTTAGCTGATGAAAACGAAAATCTTAAAACGTTCATAAATCGCGATCTAAATCATCCCGTCTTTTTCTGAAAAAAGATCCTGTGTTAGACGGCGCTCCGCGGTCCAGTCGCTAGTCTCGATAGATTTATTCTTGTCTCCCGTTGTTGTCGAACGACTCTATAGTGCTGTGGCTATTGTTAGCTGCTACACAACATCATGAACTTCCGGCCGGTCCGTCCGGAAAAGGCGTCCGTGTTTATAAATCGACTGGGTGCATGAATGTAATGGATTAAATAGTTCCGGGCAATTAAAGTGTTAACAGCGATACGATACGTATCACGATACATGGTTGACGATACGATACTTGAACGATATTGGTTCATTATGGCGATACGATACGGTTCAATGATTTTAAATCGATACAGTAACCATTTAGCAAATACATGAAATATGTGTGAAACTTCTTTTAAGGGATACATTTATTATTTATATATAATTCATTAAGTAAACCGTGATTCTCTGGCAATTAGATGGACATTTTATTTGAACACACATTGTATGGACGCACCCGTACCTTGACATGAACACAGAGAATACATACACATTTTTCAATAGACCAGACCAAGTGTAGTGATATGGAATGGAATACTAATTAAACCCATCTCTTTCTTTTTCTTCTTAAAATTGCTAAATACAATGCACAGGTACTTAGTATTGATTCAATTGATTATTTCCATTGCAAAACGATTCGATGTCGATTATTTCCATTGCAAAATGATGCGATACAAAGTCAAACAATACGATATTTGCTGTTTACATATTTTGTTTAATTAAAAGTTAGTTTTAATAGTTACTATATCGTATACACCCCTATGAATTAGCTTTCATTATGTGCCGAGAAAGATTATACAGTAGCAGGAGAAAGCAGGCACGCATGCACACACACACATGCATAATGTAGGTCCGTGCAGACTGAACTGCAGGAAATAATTTACTTGAAGTACCACGCTGACTGAAACAAAACATTCCAAATCTCGTGTCGATTCGGTCCCATCCCATGTGTGCTAGCTGACATTTGGTTTAAAGACTTTTAAGCCAAATTAGGTATTTTTGGTGGTATTTCTCCCCAAGGGAAGCCTTAGAGCCTTTATTTGTGGTGTTTCAAGTCAGAGATTTCTGGGGGTCGGGTTTATCACTCCTCCATGGATGACTTTCTGCCTACTGACCGCAACAGTGCTCCCCCCTTCATATCTGGCCACTGTCCGGTGTACCCCTCTGGCAATGTCCGGTCTGTTGCGTTGGATCTAATAACGTGCCGTGCTTTAGTACAGAAAGACAGAGGTGAGGGAGGGGAGAGAGTCTCAGAGGGGGACACGTGTGTTTGCACTCACTTATGGACACACACAACTTGTGCGTGCGTGCGTGCGTGCGTGCGTGTGTGTGTGCGCCGATAAAGCATGTTTTCCTATTCCTCTGGTAAGATGCCATGCCAATCGACCCAAGCAGTCAGCAGTGCTTTGTGTAGCCAAGAAAAACCCATTTCTTTTAACCCATTCTGACCTGAGATCAGATTCTAAAAATGTCTTCTACATCCTGACCGTTTTCTGAAAAAGCTATGTTTCTATGTCAGTCGTTCTTCGATTTTTCAAAAATAGCAGACCTACAAGCTCGTAGCGCGCCACTCGGTGGCGCGCTATGAGCTTGTAGATCTGCTATTTTTCAATAGCTAAAGCATAGCATAATGCTAACACCAAAAGGGTTTCCCGCCCAAAATGGTTTAATGAGATGGGAAGGGAGGGTGCAGGGGAAAAGATGCACAATAAGATAATGGGAGTGGGCGGGGGGAAAAAACGGCAGAGAGGACAGATGTGGAGATGAGGAGGTGACGGCAAGGCGACAAAGCCGAACAGGTTATGTGTGTGAATGAATGTGTTTTTAAATGCGTCGTCTGTCTGTGTGTGTGCGCCGCACATATGAGAGAGATCAGATGGAGGGAGAGGCAATACACAGACTGCAGCGTGTTTATTTGCGTGTGCTGTGGTCCGGAGAATGGACCCAATCCTCACAGCGTGTCACTCACTGCTTAGTAATGCCAAGCAGGAAATCAATGCAGCCGGCTGTGTGGATCTCTCCAGACACCTATGGCTGCCAGGGGGGGTGGGTAGGTGTGTGTGTGTCCGTGTCTGTGTCCGCCCGCCCACCCTCGGGCCAAAGGGGACACCATGCCAGGTTAGAGCAGGGCTCCATCTTTTCTGCCACCAATCCGCCTCTGCTCGACTCTCCATCTCCCAAATCAATGGCTCTGGCTCTCTCGGTTCTGCCCAGACAAGCAGCAAAGCCAGTGGGTCTCGCTAGCCTCAGCAAAGCATATAAGTGCTCTGAATTCATACTGCCCACCTAACTGGATCAATCCTAATGTTTTGAAATTTTTGACTCACTTCATGTTTCAATGGAGCTATAATGATACGGTTTATTCTCATCGTGCAACCGGGGAAAAGGTTACTGTACCAAAGACATTTTTGTTCTGACGCTATTTCTAAGTGCATTGAACTGCACTGCGGTACTCCTCCTTCCACATTACCTTTATTACGGTCGGGTGGCTGGTGGTTCAGTCAGTGAGTCACAGGGACCAGAGTTAGTATCCTGCTCCCGACGTGATTAGCATGTCTTCCTTCTCTCTGACCTCGTTTCAGTCTTGACACTATGCTAATCTAATTTAAAAAAAAAAATAATATATAAAAAATATATATATAATAATAATTATATATATATATATATATATATATATATATATATATATATATATATATATATATATAATGTAAATGATTTAATTGTGATGGAGTGAAGCTGCTGATCAATTCAGACACAATGTTCTCCTCTATTGCTGTTTTATCTCTTCAGGGGTTTACCTAGTCTCAATTGCATTTTACAGCTAATTTACTCATTATTAGCAGCGGAGATGGTAGCCTACAGTCTCATGCTGTAATGTAATTTTGTTCCCACCCTGATAACCACCCCATTTTCCAAATGTCTTGTGAATCAACATAATGTAATTGTCATTTCAGCACTGACTGACTGACTGAATCTGTTGCCTTTTATTATGCGATGTATTTATGTATTTAAGATGTTTTCCTATCCAGTGAAACGTAAAGTAGCAGGTTGTTTTCACATAACATGTACGGAAGGACTTGGTTTCTATGACGACTCTGTGTCCACTCCAATATACGCTATTTCTCTTCTGTATTGTGCCAGAGATGCTGTGATGCAGTATTGTTGGAAACTAACGTTAATAATGTCAAAATTAAGTGTAGGTAGGTTTAAGTGGCTTGTCGATGTCAGCCAGGATGAAAGTAACCGCACTGTATTATTGACTGATCTAATATGCAAGTGAGAAAAGAAACAGCTTTTTAGATTAAATCTAATCAGTTATGCACTTTAAATGTGAGATGTTGTTGTTTATGTCACTATGTACACTAGAACTGGATTTAAATGCAAGTGGGGTTTCATTTGGTTTGTACGGAATTCAATTCTCCCCTTTCTCTTCCTTCATGTCTGTCAGTGTGTGACATAGCCCACCGTACATCCTGTTGTCCCCAGAGGCTGGTATGAGACAGCAATAATAAAGTCTATTTGGGCTTATCTTGCTTTAGGGTCAGACGGGGCGTCGCTGTCACGTTCGTCACACGGCGTACTCATAATCCAACTATAAACTGTCATAGATGCTGATGTCTCGATGCCTCCCCCGCCACTTTAACCCATTCTGACCTGAGATCAGATTCAAAAAATGTCTTCTACATCATGACAGTTTTCTGAAAAAGCTATGTTTCTATGTCGTTCTTCGATTTTTCAAAAATAGCAGACCTACAAGCTCGTAGCGCGCCACTCGGTGGCGCACTATGAGCTTGTAGATCTGCTATTTTTCAATAGCTAAATTATAACATAACCAAAAGGTGTTCCCGCCCAAAATGGCTTAAGTAAAAACAAGCCACAGGTGTAGAAGGGACGTGTTGAGCATGGACTGCTGAGACGATCAATGCCGTTCACTCTTCTGGAACATGATGGACATGGATGGACGCACACAGACTCGGGCTACACATACAGAACATGCTGCTGTTGACTTCAGTTTTAGACGAAGGCCAAAGTGGTGGGTGACTGCACTCCTTGTTTGATTACCTGCTGTTTGCTTTTCTCTGGATGAAATAAATGATAAATTAAAGAAATCCCTCCTGTGTAACTTAAAATATCACACTGCACACATGATCATGCATTACAAATGAAATGTTTGTTTCTTTTACAGACTAACCACCAGACACCACATTACTTTTTTTTTGAGGGGCGCTAGCCCCTTCTATAATTCAGGTATTGGTGTAGATTTTCGTCTTACACAAACATTAAATTCCCATTGACCATGAATGGAGAATTTACATATGTGGACGAGCAAATTAGCCTTTTTTGGCTTACACAAACATAAAATTCCCATTGACCATTAATGGAGAACTTACGTCATACTGTATGTGAACGTCGAGCAAATCGGCTATTTTTGTCTTGCACTCAAATTCCCATTGACAATGAATGGAGAATTTACGTCATGTGTCTGAGCAAAGATAAGCGCGCCCCGCACTTCACACGGGTGTGACTTTTGAGGGGCTCTAGCCCCTCATATTCAGCTATTAGTGTAGATTTTTGAGTGGTGCAAACCACTCCAACAACTGGCTTTGTTAGTACCCGTGTGTGTTTGTGCCTGTACGGGTGAGCATGGTTGCTATGGTTAGTATGTGACGTCACTGACATCACCGACATCACGTCAGAGTGATCTAAAAAAAGCTTATAAAAAATAAATAAATGTGTAGTTGCACCACTCAGTTCACACGGGTGTGATTTTTGTCTTACACTTACATTAAATTCCCATTGACAATGGGGAATTGACGTCATACTTATGTGGACAAGCAAATCGGTTATTTTCGTCCTACACAAAGATTAAATCCCCATTAACAATGAATGGAGAATTAACGTCATATGTGGACGAGCAAACCGGCTATTTTCGTCCTACACAAAGACGATAAGAGCGCCCCTCACTTCACACAAGTGTGATTTTTGCTATTTGATTTTGCCCAAGTCACAAAAGGAAGATGAAAGGCTACGAGCAGACGAGGAAAATCAAGAATCTCCAAAGGACTAATTTTGGTCCAGGAGAAAGACTTTCAGGTGTGAAGGGTTGAGCTTTTGAATGCCAGGTCCTGGCCCCTGAAGGCTTGTCTGAAAATGCCAGTTATCCCATTCCCAGCTGCTGTGTTAACCAGAGGTTGGCCTGCATCTTTGACTAGATGAGAAGGAGAGGGGTAGGGGAAGGAGAGGGCTATAGAAAAGGAGGAAGCAAAGTCAAGCAGAAAATTAAGGTGAATTGAGTGCAGCGGAAACTGAAAGCGGAGGGTGAGGTGAACGGCAGGAATATCTACGGTGAAGATGCCACTGTATACCGCAGCATGCGGTCCTGTGACTAATGAGCGTTAGAATGGCTCTGAGCAGATGGGTGCCAAGTGTACTGCAGCTGACCCCATCAGCTTGGAAAAGCAAGATGTGTTAATTGTGTATATATGGAAGACATAATGGTTTAAACTGAAACGGAAGTAGTCAAGGAATTAAGTCAAGCGATGTGCACTGAGTAGTTTGTTGACTTGTTGACATATCATCAAATGCTTTTCTTTCTACAGTACTTACAGTCTTACACATTTCTTGAGTGGAAATTCAATGAGGCATTCACTTTAGTTCTTATTTTGGGAACTATTACATAACAAAAAGAAAGCAGTGTTTACAGCAGAGAATAGTCCCCACTCCTTGGGGTGCTTTTTGTCACTGTGTATGCACGTGAAACAACTACGGTAGGCACACAGTGAGCAGCCATTTTACGGCGAGTCTAGTCTTGCCGTAGACAACCAGGGTCTCTGGCATCCCAGGCGGGCTCACTCACTCAGCCATTACAACTGCAGATATGATGCATTGGATTACACAATGACACAATTTCAAAGTAAAAAGTTCAAGCGTATACTGTCGGTAAGCTGTACCCACAGTAAGCTGCATTATAAGAATCGTGCGAACTGAGCGGTGGGGTGGAACTACAGTATACTAGTTGCTGTGTGTTATGGTAACTGTGCGTTATAATAATGTGTTATAGTGTGTGTGGTGCCTTGGAGTGCCTATCGGAGCCAAGCACAGTTGTTGACTTAAAGGACCACTTCACCACTTTTCAACTTGGTCCTAACTAATGTTCATGATAAAATACCACCATTTTTTCTTACTCAGTCTGTGTCTCATAGGAAGGCTGTGGGCAGTTCGGACACCCGTCCACCAGTGACATCATCGATGGTGAATCCAAGCTAATAGCTTGCAGGCTTTCTTTTCCTGAAAAGTTGCAATGCAAAAGTTGAAGCCATCGTTCTCACGATAATAAAAATCTAAATATATTTAAAAACAAATCTTGTTTTAAAAAGAAATCTGCCTAGTGATGATGTCACTGGTGGACGGGTGTCCGAACTGCCCACAGCCCTCCTATGAGACACAGACTGAGTAGGAAAAAATGGTGGTGTTTTACAATGAACATTAGTGAGGACCAATTATATGAAGGGATGTTGAAAAGTGGTGAAGTGGTCCTTTAAGCAGCTGCAGGGTCAATAAGTCCTACTCAGACAGGAGGCAAAGGTCCTACTTGGACAGACATTCCGTATACTCAAATGGACATACTGTCCCTATGTTGTCAATTCATTATTTTGGGAGCTTTTAAAACGGTGTGCGCCTGTGCGGCTTTACTCGAATGTTTCCTCACAGGCATCAGGCATGAGTTTTCAGTTGTATCTGTGGTGCAAACCGGTATTCGTACTTTTCTCACTGGAAGTTTCATGCTTCCGCTTAATCCACGAGTCGCGACTCAAACATTGCTTTCAAGTGCAATCAATGGAAATTATTTCTAATCCTTGCTGCCTCTAAAACAGGCCTATTCTCTGCAAAGTCTGTTCGTTATTTCTGCCATCAGAAACGCTGCCACACTGGTTTTGTTGCATTCTGCATTAGATCTATTTTTCCTCTCTATTTCCACTCCTCATAACGGTGGAGCTGCAGGAGATTTAAATACTTCAGCAGTGATACAGTGCCAAAGGGGGGACGTGGGCAGTTGTGTGTGTGTGTGTGTGTGTGTGTGTGTGTGTGTGTGTGTGTGTGTGTGTATGTGTGTGTCGGCCCCACCACCCACCCCCAGTGTACCCTGCCGCATCTCTTGAAGGAGAAATGCCAGCTTCATTCCCTTCCTCCGGCAGTGCTTTCAAATATTCACAACTGCTACAGGCAAGGCGGCTTAACTGTAGCATGCAGGGGAAAACGCGACAAAACCCAACACCATGTTGTCGGATGGAAGTTGTTGAACATATTCATAATTTGATCCCTCGGCAGCTGGCACATCTATCTCACATACATACTCTAGCCCATTCTGGGCGGGAAGCCCTTTTGGTGTTTTAACTAAGCATTATGTTATACTTTAGCTGTTGAAAAATAGCAGATCTACAAGCTCATAGCGCGCCACCGAGTGGCGCGCTATGAGCTTGTAGGTCTGCTATTTTTGAAAAATCGTAAAAAATGCGGCACAAATCTTTGAATATATATTCTTTCAGAGCGAACGTTTTTTTTATTTTGACGTCAGGTCCTAAATGGGCTAGGACACAACCTTCTCATTCCTACATTTCAACTTTAATCCAAAAGGTTCATGTCTTTGCATAATCATCCAGCCAGGTTTGAGTACCAGGGTGGAACAGTGCATAATATAACTTGGATGTTGCTTTTGCCGTTAGTGTGGTTTTACTATGCAGACTGCAGAAAGGTCACACTGGAATACGTCACCTTGTAGTCGATGCCAGTGCAATCTTTAGGTCCAAAAGGAAGATATTATTAAATGTACGTGTGGTAACTGATACTGAAAATATGCCTGACTACGCCACCTCATGGTGCGTTCACACAGGCAGATGTACAGTAAAATATGCACTAATAACTAGAGTTTAGAGTTTGAAATTAGAATGGACAGGTATAAGTCAAAAGGGAGACATCGAAGAGGAAGGATGGATGGGGAAGGATCAACATATGGAATGTCAGAACAGGTTCTGAAATATTTCCATATACTGTATGGAGATCTAAGGGTTTGAGGTTTGAGGTCAGATGTAGGGTTGCTGGCCAATATTGATGACATCAAGGATCTCCATATATGGGCTTAACTGCAACAGCAGCAGGTCACATTTACTTTGACATCAGGATCTCGACATCTCCATCCCTGATGATGTCACATGATGTCACGAGACCTGGGCACCATATATGGTGCCCGACACACTAACTGACGAGAAATGCTCGATTCCATAGTTAACTGCGACCTTCGGTCGCAATAATGAAAATGCTAATGATAATGATAATGATAACTTTCCAAGGCCTCCAACCCAACCCCTGGGTTTGAGAACAAAGGACAAAGGACGCGAGAAGGGGCCCACTTATGATATTTGATTAACCATACAGTACATTTTATTTTAGTAATTTGTCTCAGTTCCCCCCAAGGGCACCTGAGAGTGAAGGGCCCCTGGGCCCCGGGCGAAGCACTCGTTTCTACATCACTCTGGGCAGCGCACCCCCGCGCCTCCGCCTCCCAGTTCTTTTGCCCATTTTTCCATACGGTTGTCAAGTCTTAGTCTTAGTGCTTTTTCTGGTTTTATCCTCGTAGCTGTTTTTGTAATTGACCTATTTACAAATGTCAATCAAGCTTGTTAATTGTACAATCCTATGCGGTATAGGCTATAATTAATGTTATGAATGCCTGTAGTTATGTACATAGGCTAGCCTACTTTATCAGCGAGATTCAGAGTTTAAGCCAAAGCGATTATTATATAATTATGCTATTTAGAAAGGACTGTATATTAACTTCGATAACTCAGATAGAAGGAAAACCAGCCAGGAAGCCAACATGTAAAAATACCACTGAAAGTAATCAGAGTAAAAACCCAGGCATGGAGCCTTTACCCAAAATCGGTATAAAACCTTTAAATTATTAAGTTAAGAATTAGCTTTAACATAGGAATACTTTTTAGGAGAATGTTATATAATTACTAATACCTTATTGATTAAATCCGTCAATTCCGTCAACGGGAGTCTAAGGGTTTTAAGATGGAAATACTTTTAGAAAAATACCTTTAAATTCCCAAAATGAATAATTACGAGACCACAAGAAATGAAGGATTATCCAGTCAGGAGCTTAGTGTTTTAGCCATGTCGTCTTCAGTTCGGAGAGCAGGATGAATTCACATACAGCCAAGTTACAAAAAATCTCTCTCTGTGTCCCAACATGGACACGGTGACGGTAGTAGATTTAATCAAGATTGAGAAAGGCTAAACAAGGCTACGTGTCAATACAAGGCCTATCTCACAGCATTTCCCCGCCCCCTTTCCACGGCCCCTTTTGGAGCTAATTTTTTCTGCGGTCCATAGACTTCCATGTTAAAAGAGGTATTTTCACAAGCCACAAACTACCGTTTTGTAAAGGTAAGGTTTATTCTACTTATTTGAGTTGTTATACCATTGTGTTTTCTTCATATTATTATTGGTCTTTGACATTTTAACATTAGGAAATGTACTTAGATTCTCCAGAGAAAAAAAGTGTAAATGCTTAATGTTAAATGACACCACTAGCTACCGGAAGGGGGCGTGGAAAGGGGGCTGTGAGATAGGCCTATACCAGAACATGTTGTCACTGTCAGTTCCTGTAATATCCTAGATAATATCCAGGAAGCAGGAATGTGAGTTGTAGTTCTAAGAGTAAATGTAGTTCACAGCTGTTATGAGGAGAGAGCAACTATATATAGACACAAGGCCAAAACAAACATGTTTTTCCCAGAGTGGGTAAAGATAAACGGGAAAAAACTATTCTATCTCTCGGATGGGGAAGAACTATAAGAAGTGATATGAAAATCAGCGGGACAGCGTGACATGAAAAATACAATATGCAGGACACAGGGCACATGAGAGCTCCATTCACAAAGAACCAATGTATTAATATTATCCATCAATATTTTTCCGATTGCGGTCCTTTTCATAATTCAGTGTTTTAGCCAAAGCGATGCAGGCCTAATTATTATATTATTTTCATTCCATACCAAAACTGTGTGTGTGTGTGTGTGTGTGTGTGTGTGTGTGTGTGTGTGTGTGTGTGTGTGTGTGTGTGTGTGATTCTGGTGTGTGTGTGTGTGTGTGTGTGTGTGTGTGTGTGTGTGTGTGTGTGTGTGTGTGTGTGTGTGTTGACACTACACACACGCAAAAGAACTGGGAGGCGGAGGCGCGGGGGTGCGCTGCCCGGAGTGATGTAGAAACGAGTGCTTCGCGGGCCCAATGGCTAATCCGTTATTGGTTTTAAACTTTTTGTCTCCACCAGGCCGAAGGCATGGGGAGAGAGTATGTTTTGCACTTCGTCCGTCCGTCCGTGTCCGTGTGTCCGTGTGTGTGTGTGTCTGTCCTTCCGTCTGTGAACAGCTAATCTCCGGCACCGTTTTTGGACAGAACACCTACAGATTTTGTCCAAACATCACGCAAATTGGTACATAGTCTCTCTTGAGCCATTAAACGAAACGGGTCTTTCAGGTTTCTCAGACTCCATCCTGATTGGCTAAGATTGGCTTCCAAAGTTCGCAGGAGTGCTCAGTTTCAAACAAATGCTGCAAATCATGAACACATCATGTGATTTCCGTGAAATTGTGCACGCACATTCCCACTAGGCCGAGGAAGAAATGCCACATGAACATTTTCAACTCAGCCTCATGGTGGCGCTATAACTGGCCGAAAAGTGTTTTTACCTCGAACTGCACGGATCTGTGGATAACTTTGTATGCCAACTCCCTAGAGGCCAAGGAAAAACCTTTGCCTGGAATTTTTCACATCTGCTCTTTATAGCGCCACCAGGAGGCCGACATATGTAAAACACATTTTCTAATATTACTCCTTCAGATTTCATCCAAATTTCACGCAAATCGGTACACATGCTCTCCATAGTCATGTGATCAAGACGGGTTTGTTTGATTTCTCATAATCCACCCTCATTGGCTACAATAAAATTCTAAACTTTTCAAGAGTAGCCCGCTTTGTACCCGTTTGGTACAAATCGCCACAACTACTCAACGCAGCGATTGTGGTGAAACTGTGCATGCATATTCCCACTAGGCTTTGGAAGAAATTCCACAGTTTTCAAATCAGCCTCATGGTGGCGCTACAACAGGCCAAGCCGCGTCTCTCACACACACACACACACACACACACACACACACACACACACACACACACACACACACACACACACACACACACACACGCCTACTTCTTCCACCATTGCCCAGAGGCTTCTCCAAGGTAACAGCTAGGCTATACGATCATGTGCCACATTTTACACAAGTTGATCTTGCTTTTGTGTGTTTGTGTGTTGGTGTGTTTGTGTTTGTGTGTGTGTGTGTGTGTGTGTGCGTGCGTGCGTGCGTGCGTGCGTGCGTGCGTTCGTCCGTGCGTGCGTGCGTGCGTTCCATAGAGTATATAAAAGGATAGAGACTGAACTGGTGCGAAGCGTTTTGAAGCACCCGGAAGGACCGTCTACTTCCGCCTTTTTTCGATTTGGGCACCAACATTTGGTGCCCAAAATGCGGAAGTGCAAACGCGCTCAACGTTAAAGCCCAGCTGCACGGGGTTTCCTCGTCATACTTCCACGGGTCCGCCTGCAGTCCCTCCTCTTACCGCTAGGGCCCAGTGCTTCAACGTTGGAAAGCCTCACTGGCCCCTTGGTGCGTTCGTGCGTGCGTGCATGTGCAAATTCATTGACCTTGCCTCATTTGTGCTCAAAGCACAAAGACAGCAGTCTTATGCATGCGAAAACACTCAGAATGTGACTAGAAATATAATGCCAGCTAAAATGGCGGCTAAATGCTGAATGTATAATCTCTGACTGCTTTACATTGGAAAGTGATGCAATGATGTAAGGGATTCTGGCCTGCTATGTACTGACAGCATCGTCATTGAGGGGAATCATCAAACATAATCTATATCTATGTCCAGACCTTCATGTTCATTATAGGTGAGAAGCATCTCTATTACCAAAAAAGAAAGATAAACACTGCTATATAGCATATATACCACTGCAAATAACCTCAATCAGAGAGAAGAAAACAAACTGGCATGCAGGCAAACGACAAAGAAAAGCAGAGTGAACCAGCAAGCAAACGAACCACGAGCACTGAGCAATGAGCAGAGATGCTCACTGCAGCTGGCCGCAGATTGTCACATTGTGGCGCAATGTGAGCTTGTAGATCGGTAAAGATATAAAGATTTTTATACATTTGAAAACTTGTGAAATGGGACATTCTGCATAATACTTTCTATACTTTCTACTTTTGGTACTTTTGATACCAATATATTTGTACTTTTACTCAAGTAAATGTTTAATTCCTGACTTTTTTCTGTAATAGATTCTTTTTTCAGTGCAGTATTGATACTTTTTTAAGTAAAATAATTGACAAAAAATCTTTTTCCACCACTGGTGCACTGCTGCAGCTGTTAAATAAAGGCTGTTGCCATGATGAGGACGATGGTCTCGTGAGTCTGTGCGTTACTGCTGATGTATCATCACCTACCCACCTCCCAGATGTATCACTCCCCCAGGACTGGACAGATTTCACACAGCAGGCCCCCGAGGCTAATTGCCCAGAAGTGTACAGCCCACAGTGAAGTGACGATCAAAGATTAATGAGGTTCTTCGATTCAAAGGATGATTCAAAGTGATGATTGGCCCTGCAAAGTCAAACACAAGAGTTTAATTAAGGTCCAATTTGGTAAGGACATTTTTGTTTTGTTTCTAACTTTAATAGCTCTGACTGGTCTGTTTAAATATCACACTATCAACAATGAAGGATGGTTGATGCTCTCTGCGTTACTTACATTGTTAGTCCAGTGTCCTGTTAGTCCGACATTAGGTGTTCTAACCCTTCTGGACGGGAACCCCTCTTGGGGTTCTGTACAGTATTCAAAAATTAAAAAACGTTGATGCTGCTATATAAATATTTGAAGTTTTTCCAGAAAGCTTAGGTCAGGATCTAGAGGGCTTTTTAGAATCGGCCTCAGTCCAAAATGGGTTAAGACTCACCCGTGGCTTCCGCTTGTGGTTATGTTTAGGGTTAGAGTTTGGGGTATAGGGTTAGTAATGTCGGACTATTGGGACGTCGGCTGTCATGGTCATACCAATAAAAATATAATTAGTTATTTTCATTGTTTTGAACAAGATTGTATAGGTATAGTATTGTTTGTTCCAAGAGAAAGTGATATGGCCTGATGTCAGCGGAGTATTAACCACTTACGTATTTAGTCACCTGTGATATATAGTCTGTTCATAATCTGTTCATTACATGTTCTCTTCACATTTTGCGAATGAAGCCTAATTTTGTAACTTCATCATTAATCATTAATCACAATGCTTTTGTTCATTGAGGCCTAGCCTTGGAAATAGCCTTGGATTTTTTTTTTTTTTACAGTTTAGTACTACAGTATAGAGCACCGAAGTCTGGGGAATACGGAGACAGAATTTCAAGCGTTACAATGGAACACCATACTGACTCAACACAATTCAGTCAGACTTCAGCTTAAATACCTTCATCCACTCCCTCAGGGAGTAGGTTGGTCTTAACACATGAGACAATGGGAAGACCCTTCCCTCAGTCCACAGGTCAAATGTCAGTAAAGATAATAATGGGACAGAAAACAGCTTCTCATAGTTAAGTTTTCCATGAGTGATTTGATTTCCTTAAATGTATAACTTATGGCAGCGGTTCCCAAACCTTTTTGGCCATGCACCCCCAGTAGTAGCCTGTTAGTAGCTGACGCACCCCCCCACATGGAAATATGAATTGAATAAGCTATAAAGAGACATATATTTCCTATTTATCCACATATATGCACATATGAACCTGAATATGGCATATATATGCAGCATAGGCCATATTCTGTATATACTTGCCCTATATGGGCATAATATGTTAATATATTTAAAATAAAACTATAGCACCACCATTAGCCATTTCATGTCGCGCACCCCCTAGAAGGTGCTCGCGCACCACAAGGGGTGCACACTGACTTAGGGTATTCCACATTTCCTCGACAACACGCACGCACGCACGCACGCACGCACGCACGCACGCACGCACGCACGCACGCACGCACGCACGCACGCACGCACGCACGCACGCACGCACGCACGCACGCACGCACGCACACACACACACACACACACACACACACACACACACACAGTGTTCATTGTGGATTGTTGACTGCCCAATTCAACTACCATTAGCTATATAATTATATAATAAATAAATCACAATCTATATTTCTATAGATTATAAAATGGATTTACATTTGAGCACTGACTTGTGTTTCTTTGTCTCCAGCCAGAGCCACGGTTAGGCCTCTCTAGGTTGGCCATATAGTGACTATATGGCCAACCTAGAAAGTCCTGTAATTACCTCTCTCGCTCAAGGTGACTTCCAAAACACAACACATAAAATAAGCAGTAAACTGAACATGACCCAAGGGCAATAAACCCATAAATTCCCCCTCCCATAGTAAACAACAATTTAATAACATGACAATAAGAGAATACAAATAGCGCCTGTGACCCAAGGTATGCTGGGAAGTCCCTCCCCTTTCCAATGTGCACCCCAGGATGGTGCACAGCCCCCACCTGGGGGACGGGGGGGGGGGTCCTCCATGCTTACCAGAGGCTGGTAAGGTGCCAGTCTGTTTCAATGGAGACTGTCGGCCCTCTACCAGCTGCACGACAACTCCAGAACAGTCCAGTACCCTGGAGCTTTTACTTGTAACAGGGTATTTCTACATTATTTCTTCCACCACTGCTGAGGTACAGGTACTACTGGGCTGCTGTTACCTTTTGGAGAATAGCTACTGGTGGTGCCTTTGTGCTCTGTTCCTCCAAAATTGCCTGATTGCAATGACAGGCCAACTGAGGCCATTGGCATTTCCATGCACCACTCACAACGGCCCCGAATGTTTGCGAGACGTTGTGAAATGGAGGTTCTGCTAATTTCACAATATTTATCTGTGGAACTGCATGGGTCAAATGTCGCGAGACATGGCCAAGAGCATTTCCAGGGGTCCCTCCCAAACCCAAAACGTTGAGAACCCCTGTTCTAAAGCATAATGCCTACATCAGATTAATCCATCTTAATCTGTCCAAACAGCAGTAGCACCAACCCATTGATGCCTGGTGCAACCTATACATTGTTCTACCCTTGATGCCGGCGCGCTCTCTGTGTCTCATCAGCTATTGCTATACATGTAGCAACATAACTATTTAAAAAAAAATATATATCAGAATTTGAAGGTTTTCAGAAACCTTAGGTCAGGCCCTAGAAGGCGTTCCCAGATTCGGCCTCAGGCATCAATGGGTTAATGTGCAAAGAGACACATTACTTGACATAAAAACTAACAGACATTTGTCCACATAGGCTACTTGTTTTAGTTCACTCTCGAAGTTACTTCCCCATATCACAAAAGTACTTTTAGGTGACAAGGACGGACAGTATCGTCTGTCTCTCCCTCTAATTTGGTAATACCACCATGTTAATTTGTTGTTTGGGTTCGGGTTTGCCTCACCCTAACCCTTACCTCCCACGGGGCAGCACACCTAAACCTAACCTTAACCCTCTCCCAACCCTTAACTCACCCCTCACCAACCTTAATCCGATCGTTTTAACGCACCCCTCACCAACCTTAATCCGGTCGTTTTAATGCACCCCTCACCAACCTTAATCCGGTCGTTTTAATGCACCCCTCACCAACCTTAATCCGGTCGTTTTAATGCACCCCTCACCAACCTTAATCCGGTCGTTTTAATGCACCCCTCACCAACCTTAATCCGGTCGTTTTAATGCACCCCTCACCAACCTTAATCCAGTCGGACCAATGCTATGTCTAACCAATGCTTATGTCTAACCAAAGTATGCCTCCCATGCTTTCAAGCATCAAACATAGTCAGAGGTATCTGAAACTTTCTTTTCACTCGCAGAGAAATAGGCCTGAACTCACCCACACAACCACCACTGAAGCTCTTTCTCTCACACACGCACGCACGCACCCACACACACTGTCACAGACACATATATTTAACAAACCACTATGTAGTTTAGATAATGAATAGCTGACACTACAATTATTTCTTTTTAAAGCGTTGGTATTAAAATACCATTGAGCATCTGAGATGAAAATGAAACCCTATTAAATGATTCACCAAACCATTGAAAACTGTAATATGCATGACAGTGTTGAATGACAGAGCGACAAACTGGATTCAACATCAGTCTCAATTCAGAGATTGTATCCATTTTGATCGGGGAGGGGTGCAGGCCAGGCTCAGTAACACCAAAAACTTGTATAATTAGTTTGAGAGATGAGTGCCCATTTTAAAGAATGGCTCAAGCGTTTTCATGGTGTATTTTTATTTATTTAATTTATTTACTGGCATTGAAATTAGTCCTATAGTTTATAGCAGAGTTTCATTGATTTCTTATTGATACATGACAATAATATTGTGTGTGCTTGTGTGGTACAAAACAATACCCTTGATTATTATTAAAGTAGACAATTCAACAAGATAGGACAAGCTGTTTTATTATACCATATAGCAGTGCCAGGATATTAACATGTAGTTAGACCAGGGGTTCTCAACGTTTTTGGCCGGGGACCCCCGAAAATGCTTTGGCAACGTCTCGGGACCCCCGCCCCGCCCCCTCCCGACCCCCAATATAAATTGACTGCTACAATAACCTTAAACCATTTTGGGCGGGAACCCCTTTTGGTGTTTTAAGCATTGTTATAATTTAGCTATTTAAAAATAGCAGATCTACAAGCTCATAGCGCGCCACCGAGTGGCGCGCTACGAGCTTGTAGGTCTGCTATTTGTGAAAAATCGTGAAAAAATCATTAAAAAAATAAATCTTTTTTTTTTTTGAAAATAATTTGGGGACCCCCTAAAATAATTTGGCGACCCCCCGAGGGGTCGCGACCCACGGGTTGAGAACCCCTGAGTTAGACTAGCAGTTGTGGTTAATGTACCAGAAACGATTACTGAATAAAAAAGGATACCCATGTGAATTCAACTTGAACTTGACTTGATTTGATTTGTAAATGTTTCCATTACCTATTGTTTTGCTTTGGTAATAAGTATGAAATTAACCCTCATTGTCTTTAGAGACATTTCTTTCTCTACTCATGTTCCTTTTCTGAGAGAATCTAACACCTTTGACCTCTCTGGGAAAATGGCCAACGGTGTACTGTATGCATTTTTGTATGCTGCATGCACGTGTCTGTGTGTGTGCACAGATCATGTGCAATGTCTTAATGTGACTGTATGCATGAACGCGTCAGCATGTATGTGTGTGCAAACAAATCGACGGTAAAGATGCTGAATACAGCCACACAGCAGCAAAGATGGAAAAGATAGAAAAGGTGATGGAGAGAAAACCAAAAGAACACATTTGAAAGGAAGATTTGGCTTGCACCATTACAAACGAAGCCCACATCAGAAGATTATGCCACAACTCTATTTCTTTTTCAAACGCCCTTGGTCTATCTTTTGTGCATTGAAAGAACAAATAGAAAACACCTGACCACATGAATTTCAATGATGAATGAAGCACTGCGTGTTCATTTTGCACATTACATGGGCAAGATAAGTGTCCTTTATATCAAAGAAAAGGTGTTTAACCCATTTAGGCCTGACGTCGAAATAAAAAAAACGTTCGCCCCGAAAGAATATATACCTATTCAAAGATTTGTGCCGCATTTTTACGATTTTTCAAAAATAGCAGACCTACAAGTTCATAGCGCGCCACTCGGTGGCGCGCTATGAGCTTGTAGATCTACTATTTTTCAATAGCTAAAGTTGTTAAATATAGCTAAAACAGAATGCTTGAAACACCAAAAGGGGTTCCCGCCCAAAGTGGGTTAATAACACATTCACTGCAGGAATCTTCTCTTGACAATTAAAAGCACATCTGACCTTGATTTTGTTTTTAATTCATGTTACGCTCCCGGTATGATACGTTTGGACCTTCCAAAGTTCCATCTTATCCTCCACTCTTTCTCTCGTTCTCTCTGTCTCTGTCCCAGCTCGGTTGGGGGCTTCGGGATGAGATTCATGTCCCGGGGAGAGTATTTGTCAGTAACGGATCAGCCGGGACCTCTGCGATGGCAGGTATCTCCATCACCTCCACAGTGCTCTTCCCTTCCTGCATTGATCAACTGCCCGTGTCTGGCTAACAGGGGTCCGAGATGCACATCTGCAGCGTGCAAGCCCCGTCAGCAACTGGGGCCTCGGTGGAAGATCTATACTTAAAGGACTGTGGTAGTTTGGCCCATAGCTCACACAGAGTGCAGACACTTTATCTGTGGCAGGGCCCCTGCCAGGGAGGCGGGGGGCATCTGCCCGAGAAATGTGAATGCACTCCAAAGTAACGGATCGGAAATGGGTGCAAACGTCTATTGCAGCACCATAGATGCCTTTTTTGCCATGCTCCAGATGTCATTGCAATCCTCGTCTCTCACCGGAACCCTGTAATAGACTTGTCCAATATTCAGGGACACGTTCACCGTATCAGCCTTGGCTCCCAGTAACACTCTCAGACAGAGGCTCTACTGCTCTCAAGTGAGGCCAGGCAACGGAGGCGTGTTGTGATGGACAGACTCAATCAGACAGTGTTTTCCTGCCAATGCACGTCTCTCAGGGCCCTGTTCCATTTTTTTAAAGACATGTCAGTAGATTCTGTGCGACAGAATGTTTAATCTTTGAATCCTTGAATCGGTATCTTTTCTCCTGTCGCACAGAATATACTGACGTATAAGTAGGTGGATGAGAAAGTATGGGGATGAGAAAGTACGCGATGAAAGTACGCAATGAAAAAATACGCGATGAAAGTATGAACGCGATGAAAACATATGCAATGAAAGTACGCGAGGAAAAAATACGCAATGAAAACGTACACGGTGAAAAAGTAGGCGATGAAAAAGTCCCTTTGAGGCTTGGGACATAATTACATTATTATTCTATTGTCTTATTGGAGCCTCTGAGATACCAAATGTGTCTTTTCACTCTGTATGTAAAATCACACCCTACTATTCAACTCTGTTTGATGCAAAACGTATATCTTGTCTTTGCAATGATTCACTAGTCTTAACTGGCCGCGTCCTGCGGTCAGAACAGTGAGAGCTCAGGCCCACGGCGAAGCTCTCTGTCTTTGTTTCAATAAATGGTCCACCACACTCCGAGGAAATCTCTCTGCTGCCTTTTTCATCTGATGCTTTGATGCCTGGTTTTTCCACTACTCTGCAGTTAGCTTTTGAGAACATAATTGTCTCCACCAGGCCGAAGGCATGGTGAGAGAGTATGTTTTGCACTCCGTCCGTGTGTGTGTGTGTGTGTCCGTCCGTGTGTCCGTGTGTCCTTCCGTCCGTCCGTTACCAGCTAATCTCCGGCACCGTTAACCCGGTCGATGCCAAACTTTGCACACACACTCCCTAGATGCCAACGATGAACCTCTGCCCCGCATTTTCCAGAACGGCCTGTTATAGCGCCACCATGAGGCAGCTTTTCACATTTGTTACCTAAAACTGCACCGACCTGCGTGAAACGTTGCATGCACACTCCCTAGAGGCCAAGGACAAACCTTTGACCTGCATTTTCCGCATCTGCCTTTTATAGCGCCACCAGGAGGCCGACTTTTGTAAAACACATTTTTGGATATTACTCCTCCAGATTCTGTCCAAAAATCTCACAAATCGTTACACAGTATCTCTATGGTCATGTGCTCAAGTCGGATCTGTCCGATATTTCATATTCCACCCTAATTGGCTATAATTGCCTTTCACAGTTTGCAAGATTGCCCCGTTTTGAACAAAAGCCTCAAATCATGAACACAGCATGCAATTTACGTGAAATCTTTCACACATTTTCTTACTAGGCTGAGGAATATATCCCACCCTTTTCACATTGGCCTGTTATAGCGCCACCAACAGGTTGATTTTTGCAAAACAGGTTGATTGGAACAAAATGCCTCAAATCATCCAATTGCCATACAAGGCAAACATGTTTATATTACTACTAAACATTTTGCCAAACATCTCACACAGTCCTATCCTCCTGGTGGAGACCTGTGCCCAGAAGGGCACTTTTTCTAGTTTCATCTCTGGTTTGGTTAGTTAGTAGCTCAGAATGGTGTCTATATGCCATTTCTAATATACGACATATTCATATGATGTCTGGAAGGGGGGAGAATGAGTTCTGTGTTCAGATGGAGAGAGAGACCGTTCTGGAAACAAGACGACATGCGGTGCGCTCGAGTACTGCAATATTCACTCATGCCTGTTTGACCCAACTTGGCTGACACTACACATCGAGGTGAGAGACACTAGTTTCTCTCACCTCTAAAAAGTTTTATAATGGCAGATGGAGAGATTCAACAGTCTCTATTTGTTTTCAAAGAGTGTGTCTAAGTTTATTCAGCATATAGTAGGCATGTGCTGACTGCTGATGTTTTTGTCGAAATTAAATATGAGTTAAAACGTTGATTGAAAGAAATATAGAGCCTATGGGGAAATGTGGAAATGATTAAATAAATGTAGCTTGATTGAGATCAATGGATGCTCTGTGTCAGACGACCGAGATCCCCTTTCCCCTCTCATACGCTTCAGTATAAATCGTCTTGGAATTAATAAAGCTAATTATTCTTTTTTCGAGTAAAATTTAGTTTGAAGTTAACAATCAACTATAGGTGATTTGTTATTATGTTATTATAGTGCAAGATTTTTGTTATTATGGAAATTACATTGGCATTTAGAGTATTGTGTAAATTACCCAGACGATGCTTTTTACCGTCCTTTCTACCTGGAACGGGCATTGGCGAGGGAGATCGGCGCTAACGTTTAGGACTATAACTTTAAAGTGAAGAGTGTTAAAATATAAATGACTTATCAAACATTTCCGTCAAGCTTTTTCGTCACGCTTTTCCGTCACGCTGGCTCTTCTATCATTATATTTTTTGCTTTTTGTACACAGCAAGCACAGTGGCTCACTGGGTACAGAGCCTGCCTGGGAATCTGGAGGCCACAGGTTCAAGTCCTGGCTCTGACATAGTACCCCAAAATCATGAAAAAATGACATACTAGTATGCTGCCTATTTCGTGATTTTCATCTTTTTTTCAAATCCTCCAATGCTATAGTATGCCGTCCTAAACCATGAACTATACTATATATATATATATATAGTATGCCTCTGACGGCATACTATAGCATGCTGTTTTTCTACATTTTTGAGGATTTGAAAGAAAGATTTTTGTCTTTTTTTCAAATCCTCGTTTTTCATCATTTACATCCCATTGTCTCGGACTGCATACTATAGCACGCCGTTTTTCATCATTTTTGAGGATTTGAAAAAAAGACGAAAATCACTCCGAGAGGTCTCGGACGGCATATTATAGCATGTGTAGCAGTATGGGCGTTGACTTCTACTCTGCCCATCCTCCTCCTAGTAATCAGTGAGCTGATTGCCTGCAGTATTTAAGCAGCACACACTCTGCCTGTGTTAGATTCTCCTCAGTTGGTGTGTTCCTGAACAGAGCTGGCCCGTTGGGCATTAGCATGCCACGCAGTACTAGCCTGGCTAATAAGCCAGACTCAAATCACACTGGGCGGGCTGATTCGGTCTGGCTTATTAGCCAGGCTAACGCAGTACCAGAGCGTGTGTGTCAAGGACCCTTCATGACAATTATCCCTCAAACAAGGCTGGCCTAATGGGCTTCAGTATTGTTTGTTTCATTATGCTCAAGCCAGGTAACTGAGGTAAGCCTCTCTCGTGCCTGCAGTCAGTGTATTGTTGACTAGAGTTATGGTCATGAAATTGACCGGTTGTCTCTTGCTTTTTTAGTCTGTGTGCTACCGTCCGTCTCTGCACGGACGGTAGCACACAAGGGATTGTCTACCCCTTGTGTGCCTGGAGGCTGCCTGTGCATCCTGCCCCTAAATGAGTGGTATGTTTGTTTGTGTAGATGTTCCTTAATTGTTGTGTAATATAATTAACTTAAACTTACGCCTTATTGAAATGGCCTGGTACGGTACCACTGCGGCTTGTGTTTCCAGGGCTTGGTGAAAAGAAGCCACGCTGCTGTTTTGCCTTGCCTGAATAATAGTTCAACACTGACCAACCACTGATCCACGAATCAAAGGAAGAAACATTATAATTATTTATTACAGGTGAACTGGGAATGTCCTATTGGACACTGTTTATGGAGACCTGTGTTGTCTAGATTCTCATTAATGTGTTTTAATTCTGTCTTTGCTAGTTCCGGTGCTGAGGCCTCCGGGTCTGGACCAGGCGACGCCCGTCCCAGTGGTAGTGGTATCCCCTTTCCTTTTTTGTGTGCCTTGAGTTTGTTTTTGTTGTGTTCTGTGGTTTGGGGTTCCACTACCCTGGGTGGGTTAGCTGGTCCCCTGTCCCCCCCTGGTAACCCTCAGGGTAACAAGACAACTCACCCCTTTTCTGTTTTCCTCCCGGAATTTTCCCCAGTGAGGGGTGGGAGAGGCTGGACAGCAGACGGCTGGACTTTGAATTTCTCTAACTATAAACTTTCACGACAGCAGACAGCCTAAGTACAAATATAATTTATGTAAAGGCTACTACAGTGAAGTCGGTTCACAGAAGTTGTTGTGGCTATGTGGGGATTATCTGACGAGGTACCATTTGAGTGGGCAAAACCTTACATATACTAAATAATACTAAATTGTTTATAGGGTCAATATAAGTAAAATAATATAGCCTTTCCACAGGAGTATCTTTTTATATTTTTCCAAAAATAATACAAACCGCCAATAGCATATTACAAAGTTATCCCCCTCACTGGGGAAAATTCCGGGAGGAAAAACGGGCAAGCACTGGGGTGAGTTGTCCAGTATTCACCCTCAGCACCAGTCCCTGAGTGTCATAAGCTGTAATTCTGAAGTACTTTAATACAGTTTTTAACCTGTTTATGTCGAAGAAACATCCTGATCTTTTACCTATAACCAACTGAATAAAGCTTTGTACTTTTGTAAACCCGTTTCTGCCTTTATTAACTAAATGTACAACGAATCTGTGAGTAATAAGTAACTCAGGTTTAAATCAGATTTTTAACTATTTCCTGGGGTGCAACTCCAATTCAATTCATACACATATACATGCCACACGCCGTTTTTCATCATTTTTGAGGATTTGAGAAAAATACTAAAATCACTCTGAGACTCGGACGGCATACTATAGACCAATTAATTGTTTACAAACATTGGGACTGGGCGGGTGAGCCTTCAGTTAGTAAAGTTAAAATAAAACAATCATATTAATCAGATGTTTCTTAGCACTGTTGAGGTCTTTTGCATGTTAGTGTAACAGCCGGGAATCGAACCCTGGTCTCCCAGGTGGAAAGCCAACATCCTGACCACTGAGACAAGTCAAAGGCGTCAAGTGGGCGCACGGGTGACTGTTTCATGTAATCAATTCCCAACCGATCTCCAAACCTGTTTTGGGGAGCGCTGGTTTCAGTCCATTCAACCTCCTTTTGTGAGTTGGCTAGTGAGATGGACCCTAGGAGACATTTATACGTCAAAGCCCAACAGTATTGCGCACAGAGAACGGCTGATATACAAGCTCACATCGCATCGCAGATGCGACTGCTGTGAGCGTAGAGGTCTGCGTGCACGACACCATCACGGGACGAAGCATAACTTATACTTGATGGGCTGCCGGTGCGCGTGCAGCCGTGCACAAATCCGTCTGACATCCATCTGAGCCAGAGGTTGTGAGTTCAAATCCAGCTGAGTTCCTCCTACTTTCACTCTGCAGCATGTTTTGGAGAATAACATCCAGAAGAGAACTGGAAAGAGATGGAAAGCTGAGGAGATTCTCAGAGAGTATGGTGGCACTCTGTGATAAGCTGCTGTCCTGTGAGCCACAGGTCGTGGGTTCAAGTTCAGCCCATGGCCTCAGACGGCATACTATAGCATGCCATTTTTCATCATTTTTGAGGATTTGAAAAAAGACGAAAATCACCCCGAGACCATGGGCTATAGCCCATGGCCTCGGACGGCATGCCGTTTTTCATTTTTGAGGATTTGAAAAAAAGACGAAAATCACTCCGAGACCATGGGCTATAGCCCATGGCCTCGGACTGCATACTATAGCATGCCGTTTTTTGAAAAGGATTTGAAAAAAGACGAAAATCACTCCGAGACCATGGGCTATAGCCCATGGCCTCGGACTGCATACTATAGCATGCCGTTTTTTGAAAAGGATTTTAAAAAAGAAATTTTTCATTTTTGAGGATTTGAAAAAAAAGACGAAAATCATGAAAAAACGGCATACATGGTTCATGGTTTGGGACGGCATAATATATTTTGTAAAATTTTCATGATTTTGGGACACTATGTCAGAGCCAGGACTTGAACCTGCAGCCTCCTGATTCCCAGGCAGGCTCTGTACCCAGTGAGCTACTGTGCATGCTGTTCTTAAAAGGCAGAATAGATAATGACAGAAGAGCCAGAGACTTGTTTCCATTGTGGTTCATAAACATTCGAACGTCTAGAGATAAACAACAGCAAAAGAAACAATAGACAAATCTCTTATTTTATTTTGTATATTTTATTTTTGTATCAATGTTGTACTCAAAGGGAATAGCAGACTGTGTTGTGGCAGGTAGCAAGTAGTTCAGTGACTTAGCACACTGGCTGCATGAACTGGAGATTGTGGGTTCAAACCCCACTCAAATCGTAACTTGCCAAAATCTGCCATTGACCCTCATTCTGAATTTCTCAAATTTAAAAGCACTATATTTCTAAAATTATGAAACATTTCAAAGATTCCTTTTCAGGCAAACATGTCCACCGTAAGATGAACCTAAATAGGTTTGAATGGGGTTTCTAGGTGTAAGTATGTAGGACTAGTAGCATGCCAAAGTTTGTGCTATTGCCATTGGGAATGCATTGGGCGTTTAAGTTAAATAACTCAGAAACTACAAAACATTTCAAAGTAAAAAGTTCCAGCATGTGTCTCCAGAGAAAGCTGAATTATAAAACGTGTGAATGGAGTTTCTAGGTGAAAGTGATTTGGACGTGCCACTATCTGCCATTATAAATTTCTCAAATTGAAAGCACTATATTTCTAAAACTATGAAACATTTCAAAGATTCCTTCTCAGGCAAACATGTCCACCGTAATATGAACCTAAATAGGTTTGAATGGGGTTTCTAGGTGTAAGTATGTAGGACTAGTAGCATGCCAAAGTTATAATTTTTTTCGGACGGCATACTATAGCATGTCGTTTTTCGTGATTTTGGACTATTTGAAAAAAAAGATGAAAATCATGACAAAACGACATACTATAGTCCATGGTTTGGGACGGCATAATACATTTTGTCATATTTTGGGACACTATGTCAGAGCCAGGACTTGAACCTGCAGCCTCCTGATTCCGAGGCAGGCTCTGTACCCAGTGAGCTACTGTGCATGCTGTTCTTAAAAGGCAGAATAGATAATGACAGAAGAGGCAGAGACTTGTTTCCATTGTGGTTCATAAACATTCGAACGTCTAGAGATAAACAACAGCAAAAGAAACAATAGACAAATCTCCTGTTATTTTATTTTTTGTATTTTATTTTTGTATCAATGTTGTACTCAAAGGGAACAGCAGACTGTGTTGTGGCAGGTAGCAAGTAGATCAGTGACTTAGCACACTGGCTGCATGATCTGGAGATTGGTGGGTTCAAACCCCACTCAAATCGTTACTTGCCAAAATCTGCCATTGACCCTCATTCTGAATTTCTCAAATTTAAAAGCACTATATTTCTAAAACTATGAAACATTTCAAAGATTCCTTTTCAGGCAAACATGTCCACCGTAAGATGAACCTAAATAGGTTTGAATGGGGTTTCTAGGTGTAAGTATGTAGGACTAGTAGCATGCCAAAGTTTGTGCTATTGCCATTGGGAATGCATTGGGCGTTTAACTTAAATAACTCAGAAACTACAAAACATTTCAAAGTAAAAAGTTCCAGCATGTGTCTCCAGAGAAAGCTGAATTATAAATAGTGTGAATGGAGTTTCTAGGTGAAAGTGCTTTTTTGACGTGCCAATATCTGCCATTGAGCCCCATTGTAAATGTATCAAATTTGAAAGCACTATATTTCTAAAACGATGAAACATTTCAAAGATTCCTTTTCAGGCAAACATGTCCACCGTAAGATGAACCTAAATAGGTTTGAATGGGGTTTCTAGGTGTAAGTATGTAGGACTAGTAGCATGCCAAAGTTTGTGCTATTGCCATTGGGAATGCATTGGGCGTTTAACTTAAATAACTCAGAAACTACAAAACATTTCAAAGTAAAAAGTTCCAGCATGTGTCTCCAGAGAAATCTGAATTATAAATAGTGTGAATGGAGTTTCTAGGTGAAAGTGCTTTTTTGACGTGCCAATATCTGCCATTGAGCCCCATTGTAAATGTCTCAAATTTGAAAGCACTATATTTCTAAAACGATGAAACATTTCAAAGATTCCTTTTCAGGCAAACATGTCCACCATAAGATGAACCTAAATAGGTTTGAATGGGGTTTCTAGGTGTAAGTATGTAGGACTAGTAGCATGCCAAAGTTTGTACTATTGCCATTGGGAATGCATTGGGCGTTTAAGTTAAATAACTCAGAAACTACAAAACATTTCAAAGTAAAAAGTTCCAGCATGTGTCTCCACAGAAAGCTGAATTATAAAAAGTGTGAATGGAGTTTCTAGGTGAAAGTGCTTTTTTGACGTGCCACTATCTGCCATTATAAATTTCTCAAATTGAAAGCACTATATTTCTAAAACTATGAAACATTTCAAAGATTCCTTTTCAGGCAAACATGTCCACCGTAAGATGAACCTAAATAGGTTTGAATGGGGATTCTAGGTGTAAGTATGTAGGACTAGTAGCATGCCAAAGTTATATTTTTTTTCGGACGGCATACTATAGCATGTCGTTTTTCGTGATTTTGGACTATTTGAAAAAATATGAAAATCATGAAAAAACGACATACTATAGTCCATGGTTTGGGATGGCATAATATATTTTGTCATATTTTCATGATTTTGGGACACTATGTCAGAGCCAGGACTTGAACCTGCAGCCTCCTGATTCCCAGGCAGGCTCTGTACCCAGTGAGCTACTGTGCATGCTGTTCTTAAAAGGCAGAATAGATAATGACAGAAGAGGCAGAGACTTGTTTCCATTGTGGTTGATAAACATTCGAACGTCTAGAGATAAACAACAGCAAAAGAAACAATAGACAAATCTCCTGTTATTTTATTTTTTGTATTTTATTTTTTGTATTTAATTTTTTGTATATTATTTTTTGTATTTTATTTTTGTATCAATGTTGTACTCAAAGGGAACAGCAGACTGTGTTGTGGCAGGTAGCAAGTAGATCAGTGACTTAGCACACTGGCTGCATGATCTGGAGATTGGTGGGTTCAAACCCCACTCAAATCGTTACTTGCCAAAATCTTCCATTGACCCTCATTCTGAATTTCTCAAATTTAAAAGCACTATATTTCTAAAACTATGAAACATTTCAAAGATTCCTTTTCAGGCAAACATGTCCACCGTAAGATGAACCTAAATAGGTTTGAATGGGGTTTATAGGTGTAAGTATGTAGGACTAGTAGCATGCCAAAGTTTGTGCTATTGCCATTGGGAATGCATTGGGCGTTTAACTTAAATAACTCAGAAACTACAAAACATTTCAAAGTAAAAAGTTCCAGCATGTGTCTCCAGAGAAAGCTGAATTATAAATAGTGTGAATGGAGTTTCTAGGTGAAAGTGCTTTTTTGACGTGCCAATATCTGCCATTGAGCCCCATTGTAAATGTCTCAAATTTGAAAGCACTATATTTCTAAAACGATGAAACATTTCAAAGATTCCTTTTCAGGCAAACATGTCCACCGTAAGATGAACCTAAATAGGTTTGAATGGGGTTTCTAGGTGTAAGTATGTAGGACTAGCAGCATGCCAAAGTTTGTACTATTGCCATTGGGAATGCATTGGGCGTTTAAGTTAAATAACTCAGAAACTACAAAACATTTCAAAGTAAAAAGTTCCAGCATGTGTCTCCACAGAAAGCTGAATTATAAAAAGTGTGAATGGAGTTTCTAGGTGAAAGTGCTTTTTTGACGTGCCAATATCTGCCATTGAGCCCCATTGTAAATGTCTCAAATTTGAAAGCACTATATTTCTAAAACGATGACACATTTCAAAGATTCCTTTTCAGGCAAACATGTCCACCGTAAGATGAACCTAAATAGGTTTGAATGGGGTTTCTAGGTGTAAGTATGTAGGACTAGTAGCATTCCAAAGTTTGTGCTATTGCCATTGGGAATGCATTGGGCGTTTAACTTAAATAACTCAGAAACTACAAAATATTTCAAAGTAAAAAGTTCCAGCATGTGTCTCCAGAGAAAGCTGAATTATAAATAGTGTGAATGGAGTTTCTAGGTGAAAGTGCTTTTTTGACGTGCCAATATCTGCCATTGAGCCCCATTGTAAATGTCTCAAATTTGAAAGCACTATATTTCTAAAACGATGAAACATTTCAAAGATTCCTTTTCAGGCAAACATGTCCACCGTAAGATGAACCTAAATAGGTTTGAATGGGGTTTCTAGGTGTAAGTATGTAGGACTAGCAGCATGCCAAAGTTTGTACTATTGCCATTGGGAATGCATTGGGCGTTTAAGTTAAATAACTCAGAAACTACAAAACATTTCAAAGTAAAAAGTTCCAGCATGTGTCTCCACAGAAAGCTGAATTATAAAAAGTGTGAATGGAGTTTCTAGGTGAAAGTGCTTTTTTGACGTGCCAATATCTGCCATTGAGCCCCATTGTAAATGTCTCAAATTTGAAAGCACTATATTTCTAAAACGATGACACATTTCAAAGATTCCTTTTCAGGCAAACATGTCCACCGTAAGATGAACCTAAATAGGTTTGAATGGGGTTTCTAGGTGTAAGTATGTAGGACTAGTAGCATTCCAAAGTTTGTGCTATTGCCATTGGGAATGCATTGGGCGTTTAACTTAAATAACTCAGAAACTACAAAACATTTCAAAGTAAAAAGTTCCAGCATGTGTCTCCAGAGAAAGCTGAATTATAAATAGTGTGAATGGAGTTTCTAGGTGAAAGTGCTTTTTTGACGTGCCAATATCTGCCATTGAGCCCCATTGTAAATGTCTCAAATTTGAAAGCACTATATTTCTAAAACGATGAAACATTTCAAAGATTCCTTTTCAGGCAAACATGTCCACCGTAAGATGAACCTAAATAGGTTTGAATGGGGTTTCTAGGTGTAAGTATGTAGGACTAGCAGCATGCCAAAGTTTGTACTATTGCCATTGGGAATGCATTGGGCGTTTAAGTTAAATAACTCAGAAACTACAAAACATTTCAAAGTAAAAAGTTCCAGCATGTCTCTCCACAGAAAGCTGAATTATAAAAAGTGTGAATGGAGTTTCTAGGTGAAAGTGCTTTTTTGACGTGCCAATATCTGCCATTGAGCCCCATTGTAAATGTCTCAAATTTGAAAGCACTATATTTCTAAAACGATGACACATTTCAAAGATTCCTTTTCAGGCAAACATGTCCACCGTAAGATGAACCTAAATAGGTTTGAATGGGGTTTCTAGGTGTAAGTATGTAGGACTAGTAGCATTCCAAAGTTTGTGCTATTGCCATTGGGAATGCATTGGGCGTTTAACTTAAATAACTCAGAAACTACAAAACATTTCAAAGTAAAAAGTTCCAGCATGTGTCTCCAGAGAAAGCTGAATTATAAATAGTGTGAATGGAGTTTCTAGGTGAAAGTGCTTTTTTGACGTGCCAATATCTGCCATTGAGCCCCATTGTAAATGTCTCAAATTTGAAAGCACTATATTTCTAAAACGATGAAACATTTCAAAGATTCCTTTTCAGGCAAACATGTCCACCGTAAGATGAACCTAAATAGGTTTGAATGGGGTTTCTAGGTGTAAGTATGTAGGACTAGCAGCATGCCAAAGTTTGTACTATTGCCATTGGGAATGCATTGGGCGTTTAAGTTAAATAACTCAGAAACTACAAAACATTTCAAAGTAAAAAGTTCCAGCATGTCTCTCCACAGAAAGCTGAATTATAAAAAGTGTGAATGGAGTTTCTAGGTGAAAGTGCTTTTTTGACGTGCCAATATCTGCCATTGAGCCCCATTGTAAATGTCTCAAATTTGAAAGCACTATATTTCTAAAACGATGACACATTTCAAAGATTCCTTTTCAGGCAAACATGTCCACCGTAAGATGAACCTAAATAGGTTTGAATGGGGTTTCTAGGTGTAAGTATGTAGGACTAGTAGCATTCCAAAGTTTGTGCTATTGCCATTGGGAATGCATTGGGCGTTTAACTTAAATAACTCAGAAACTACAAAACATTTCAAAGTAAAAAGTTCCAGCATGTGTCTCCACAGTAAGCTGAATTATAAAACGTGTGAATGGAGTTTCTAGGTGAAAGTGATTTGGACATGCCACTATCTGCCATTATACATTTCTCAAATTGAAAGCACTATATTTCTAAAACTATGAAACATTTCAAAGATTCCTTTTCAGGCAAACATGTCCACCGTAAGATGAACCTAAATAGGTTTGAATGGGGATTCTAGGTGTAAGTATGTAGGACTAGTAGCATGCCAAAGTTATAATTTTTTTCGGACGGCATACTATAGCATGTCGTTTTTCATGATTTTGGAGGATTTGAAAAAAAGATGAAAATCATGACAAAACGACATACTATAGTTCATGGTTTGGGACGGCATAATATATTTTGTCATATTTTCATGATTTTGGGACACTATGTCAGAGCCAGGACTTGAACCTGCAGCCTCCTGATTCCCAGGCAGGCTCTGTACCCAGTGGGCTACTGTGCATGCTGTTCTTAAAAGGCAGAATAGATAATGACAGAAGAGGCAGAGACTTGTTTCCATTGTGGTTCATAAACATTCAAACGTCTAGAGATAAACAACAGCAAAAGAAACAATAGACAAATCTCCTGTTATTTTATTTTTTGTATTTTATTTTTGTATCAATGTTGTACTCAAAGCGAACAGCAGACTGTGTTGTGGCAGGTAGCAAGTAGATCAGTGACTTAGCACACTGGCTGCATGATCTGGAGATTGGTGCGTTCAAACCCCACTCAAATCGTTACTTGCCAAAATCTGCCATTGACCCTCATTCTGAATTTCTCAAATTTAAAAGCACTATATTTCTAAAACTATGAAACATTTCAAAGATTCCTTTTCAGGCAAACATGTCCACCGTAAGATGAACCTAAATAGGTTTGAATGGGGTTTCTAGGTGTAAGTATGTAGGACTAGTAGCATGCCAAAGTTTGTGCTATTGCCATTGGGAATGCATTGGGCGTTTAACTTAAAAAACTCAGAAACTACAAAACATTTCAAAGTAAAAAGTTCCAGCATGTGTCTCCACAGAAAGCTGAAATATACAAAGTGTGAATGGAGTTTCTAGGTGAAAGTTCTTTTTTGACGTGCCAATATCTGCCATTGAGCCCCATTGTAAATGTCTCAAATTTGAAAGCACTATATTTCTAAAACGATGACACATTTCAAAGATTCCTTTTCAGGCAAACATGTCCACCGTAAGATGAACCTAAATAGGTTTGAATGGGGTTTCTAGGTGTAAGTATGTAGGACTAGTAGCATTCCAAAGTTTGTGCTATTGCCATTGGGAATGCATTGGGCGTTTAACTTAAATAACTCAGAAACTACAAAACATTTCAAAGTAAAAAGTTCCAGCATGTGTCTCCAGAGAAAGCTGAATTATAAATAGTGTGAATGGAGTTTCTAGGTGAAAGTGCTTTTTTGACGTGCCAATATCTGCCATTGAGCCCCATTGTAAATGTCTCAAATTTGAAAGCACTATATTTCTAAAACGATGAAACATTTCAAAGATTCCTTTTCAGGCAAACATGTCCACCGTAAGATGAACCTAAATAGGTTTGAATGGGGTTTCTAGGTGTAAGTATGTAGGACTAGCAGCATGCCAAAGTTTGTACTATTGCCATTGGGAATGCATTGGGCGTTTAAGTTAAATAACTCAGAAACTACAAAACATTTCAAAGTAAAAAGTTCCAGCATGTGTCTCCACAGAAAGATGAATTATAAAAAGTGTGAATGGAGTTTCTAGGTGAAAGTGCTTTTTTGACGTGCCAATATCTGCCATTGAGCCCAATTGTAAATGTCTCAAATTTGAAAGCACTATATTTCTAAAACGATGACACATTTCAAAGATTCCTTTTCAGGCAAACATGTCCACCGTAAGATGAACCTAAATAGGTTTGAATGGGGTTTCTAGGTGTAAGTATGTAGGACTAGTAGCATTCCAAAGTTTGTGCTATTGCCATTGGGAATGCATTGGGCGTTTAACTTAAATAACTCAGAAACTACAAAACATTTCAAAGTAAAAAGTTCCAGCATGTGTCTCCAGAGAAAGCTGAATTATAAATAGTGTGAATGGAGTTTCTAGGTGAAAGTGCTTTTTTGACGTGCCAATATCTGCCATTGAGCCCTATTGTAAATGTCTCAAATTTGAAAGCACTATATTTCTAAAACGATGAAACATTTCAAAGATTCCTTTTCAGGCAAACATGTCCACCGTAAGATGAACCTAAATAGGTTTGAATGGGGTTTCTAGGTGTAAGTATGTAGGACTAGCAGCATGCCAAAGTTTGTACTATTGCCATTGGGAATGCATTGGGCGTTTAAGTTAAATAACTCAGAAACTACAAAACATTTCAAAGTAAAAAGTTCCAGCATGTGTCTCCACAGAAAGCTGAATTATAAAAAGTGTGAATGGAGTTTCTAGGTGAAAGTGCTTTTTTGACGTGCCAATATCTGCCATTGAGCCCCATTGTAAATGTCTCAAATTTGAAAGCACTATATTTCTAAAACGATGACACATTTCAAAGATTCCTTTTCAGGCAAACATGTCCACCGTAAGATGAACCTAAATAGGTTTGAATGGGGTTTCTAGGTGTAAGTATGTAGGACTAGTAGCATTCCAAAGTTTGTGCTATTGCCATTGGGAATGCATTGGGCGTTTAACTTAAATAACTCAGAAACTACAAAATATTTCAAAGTAAAAAGTTCCAGCATGTGTCTCCAGAGAAAGCTGAATTATAAATAGTGTGAATGGAGTTTCTAGGTGAAAGTGCTTTTTTGACGTGCCAATATCTGCCATTGAGCCCCATTGTAAATGTCTCAAATTTGAAAGCACTATATTTCTAAAACGATGAAACATTTCAAAGATTCCTTTTCAGGCAAACATGTCCACCGTAAGATGAACCTAAATAGGTTTGAATGGGGTTTCTAGGTGTAAGTATGTAGGACTAGCAGCATGCCAAAGTTTGTACTATTGCCATTGGGAATGCATTGGGCGTTTAAGTTAAATAACTCAGAAACTACAAAACATTTCAAAGTAAAAAGTTCCAGCATGTGTCTCCACAGAAAGCTGAATTATAAAAAGTGTGAATGGAGTTTCTAGGTGAAAGTGCTTTTTTGACGTGCCAATATCTGCCATTGAGCCCCATTGTAAATGTCTCAAATTTGAAAGCACTATATTTCTAAAACGATGACACATTTCAAAGATTCCTTTTCAGGCAAACATGTCCACCGTAAGATGAACCTAAATAGGTTTGAATGGGGTTTCTAGGTGTAAGTATGTAGGACTAGTAGCATTCCAAAGTTTGTGCTATTGCCATTGGGAATGCATTGGGCGTTTAACTTAAATAACTCAGAAACTACAAAACATTTCAAAGTAAAAAGTTCCAGCATGTGTCTCCAGAGAAAGCTGAATTATAAATAGTGTGAATGGAGTTTCTAGGTGAAAGTGCTTTTTTGACGTGCCAATATCTGCCATTGAGCCCCATTGTAAATGTCTCAAATTTGAAAGCACTATATTTCTAAAACGATGAAACATTTCAAAGATTCCTTTTCAGGCAAACATGTCCACCGTAAGATGAACCTAAATAGGTTTGAATGGGGTTTCTAGGTGTAAGTATGTAGGACTAGCAGCATGCCAAAGTTTGTACTATTGCCATTGGGAATGCATTGGGCGTTTAAGTTAAATAACTCAGAAACTACAAAACATTTCAAAGTAAAAAGTTCCAGCATGTCTCTCCACAGAAAGCTGAATTATAAAAAGTGTGAATGGAGTTTCTAGGTGAAAGTGCTTTTTTGACGTGCCAATATCTGCCATTGAGCCCCATTGTAAATGTCTCAAATTTGAAAGCACTATATTTCTAAAACGATGACACATTTCAAAGATTCCTTTTCAGGCAAACATGTCCACCGTAAGATGAACCTAAATAGGTTTGAATGGGGTTTCTAGGTGTAAGTATGTAGGACTAGTAGCATTCCAAAGTTTGTGCTATTGCCATTGGGAATGCATTGGGCGTTTAACTTAAATAACTCAGAAACTACAAAACATTTCAAAGTAAAAAGTTCCAGCATGTGTCTCCACAGTAAGCTGAATTATAAAACGTGTGAATGGAGTTTCTAGGTGAAAGTGATTTGGACATGCCACTATCTGCCATTATACATTTCTCAAATTGAAAGCACTATATTTCTAAAACTATGAAACATTTCAAAGATTCCTTTTCAGGCAAACATGTCCACCGTAAGATGAACCTAAATAGGTTTGAATGGGGATTCTAGGTGTAAGTATGTAGGACTAGTAGCATGCCAAAGTTATAATTTTTTTCGGACGGCATACTATAGCATGTCGTTTTTCATGATTTTGGAGGATTTGAAAAAAAGATGAAAATCATGACAAAACGACATACTATAGTTCATGGTTTGGGACGGCATAATATATTTTGTCATATTTTCATGATTTTGGGACACTATGTCAGAGCCAGGACTTGAACCTGCAGCCTCCTGATTCCCAGGCAGGCTCTGTACCCAGTGGGCTACTGTGCATGCTGTTCTTAAAAGGCAGAATAGATAATGACAGAAGAGGCAGAGACTTGTTTCCATTGTGGTTCATAAACATTCAAACGTCTAGAGATAAACAACAGCAAAAGAAACAATAGACAAATCTCCTGTTATTTTATTTTTTGTATTTTATTTTTGTATCAATGTTGTACTCAAAGCGAACAGCAGACTGTGTTGTGGCAGGTAGCAAGTAGATCAGTGACTTAGCACACTGGCTGCATGATCTGGAGATTGGTGCGTTCAAACCCCACTCAAATCGTTACTTGCCAAAATCTGCCATTGACCCTCATTCTGAATTTCTCAAATTTAAAAGCACTATATTTCTAAAACTATGAAACATTTCAAAGATTCCTTTTCAGGCAAACATGTCCACCGTAAGATGAACCTAAATAGGTTTGAATGGGGTTTCTAGGTGTAAGTATGTAGGACTAGTAGCATGCCAAAGTTTGTGCTATTGCCATTGGGAATGCATTGGGCGTTTAACTTAAAAAACTCAGAAACTACAAAACATTTCAAAGTAAAAAGTTCCAGCATGTGTCTCCACAGAAAGCTGAAATATAAAAAGTGTGAATGGAGTTTCTAGGTGAAAGTTCTTTTTTGACGTGCCAATATCTGCCATTGAGCCCCATTGTAAATGTCTCAAATTTGAAAGCACTATATTTCTAAAACGATGACACATTTCAAAGATTCCTTTTCAGGCAAACATGTCCACCGTAAGATGAACCTAAATAGGTTTGAATGGGGTTTCTAGGTGTAAGTATGTAGGACTAGTAGCATTCCAAAGTTTGTGCTATTGCCATTGGGAATGCATTGGGCGTTTAACTTAAATAACTCAGAAACTACAAAACATTTCAAAGTAAAAAGTTCCAGCATGTGTCTCCAGAGAAAACTGAATTATAAATAGTGTGAATGGAGTTTCTAGGTGAAAGTGCTTTTTTGACGTGCCAATATCTGCCATTGAGCCCCATTGTAAATGTCTCAAATTTGAAAGCACTATATTTCTAAAACGATGAAACATTTCAAAGATTCCTTTTCAGGCAAACATGTCCACCGTAAGATGAACCTAAATAGGTTTGAATGGGGTTTCTAGGTGTAAGTATGTAGGACTAGCAGCATGCCAAAGTTTGTACTATTGCCATTGGGAATGCATTGGGCGTTTAAGTTAAATAACTCAGAAACTACAAAACATTTCAAAGTAAAAAGTTCCAGCATGTGTCTCCACAGAAAGCTGAATTATAAAAAGTGTGAATGGAGTTTCTAGGTGAAAGTGCTTTTTTGACGTGCCAATATCTGCCATTGAGCCCCATTGTAAATGTCTCAAATTTGAAAGCACTATATTTCTAAAACGATGACACATTTCAAAGATTCCTTTTCAGGCAAACATGTCCACCGTAAGATGAACCTAAATAGGTTTGAATGGGGTTTCTAGGTGTAAGTATGTAGGACTAGTAGCATTCCAAAGTTTGTGCTATTGCCATTGGGAATGCATTGGGCGTTTAACTTAAATAACTCAGAAACTACAAAACATTTCAAAGTAAAAAGTTCCAGCATGTGTCTCCACAGTAAGCTGAATTATAAAACGTGTGAATGGAGTTTCTAGGTGAAAGTGATTTGGACGTACCACTATCTGCCATTATAAATTTCTCAAATTGAAAGCACTATATTTCTAAAACTATGAAACATTTCAAAGATTCCTTTTCAGGCAAACATGTCCACCGTAAGATGAACCTAAATAGGTTTGAATGGGGATTCTAGGTGTAAGTATGTAGGACTAGTAGCATGCCAAAGTTATAATTTTTTTCGGACGGCATACTATAGCATGTCGTTTTTCGTGATTTTGGACTATTTGAAAAAAAGATGAAAATCATGACAAAACGACATACTATAGTTCATGGTTTCGGACGGCATACTATATTTTGTCATATTTTCATGATTTTGGGACACTATGTCAGAGCCAGGACTTGAACCTGCAGCCTCCTGATTCCCAGGCAGGCTCTGTACCCAGTGAGCTACTGTGCATGCTGTTCTTAAAAGGCAGAATAGATAATGACAGAAGAGGCAGAGACTTGTTTCCATTGTGGTTCATAAACATTCGAACGTCTAGAGATAAACAACAGCAAAAGAAACAATAGACAAATCTCCTGTTATTTTATTTTTTGTATTTTATTTTTGTATCAATGTTGTACTCAAAGGGAACAGCAGACTGTGTTGTGGCAGGTAGCAAGTAGATCAGTGACTTAGCACACTGGCTGCATGATCTGGAGATTGGTGGGTTCAAACCCCACTCAAATCGTTACTTGCCAAAATCTGCCATTGACCCTCATTCTGAATTTCTCAAATTTAAAAGCACTATATTTCTAAAACTATGAAACATTTCAAAAATTCCTTTTCAGGCAAACATGTCCACCGTAAGATGAACCTAAATAGGTTTGAATGGGGTTTCTAGGTGTAAGTATGTAGGACTAGTAGCATGCCAAAGTTTGTGCTATTGCCATTGGGAATGCATTGGGCGTTTAAGTTAAATAACTCAGAAACTACAAAACATTTCAAAGTAAAAGGTTCCAGCATGTGTCTCCACAGAAAGCTGAATTATAAAAAGTGTGAATGGAGTTTCTAGGTGAAAGTGCTTTTTTGACGTGCCAATATCTGCCATTGAGCCCCATTGTAAATGTCTCAAAATTGAAAGCACTATATTTCTAAAACGATGACACATTTCAAAGATTCCTTTTCAGGCAAACATGTCCACCGTAAGATGAACCTAAATAGGTTTGAATGGGGTTTCTAGGTGTAAGTATGTAGGACTAGTAGCATGCCAAAGTTTGTACTATTGCCATTGGGAATGCATTGGGTGTTTAAGTTAAATAACTCAGAAACTACAAAACATTTCAAAGTAAAAAGTTCCAGCATGTGTCTCCACAGAAAGCTGAATTATAAAAAGTGTGAATGGAGTTTCTAGGTGAAAGTGCTTTTTTGACGTGCCAATATCTGCCATTGAGCCCCATTGTAAATGTCTCAAATTTGAAAGCACTATATTTCTAAAACGATGAAACATTTCAAAGATTCCTTTTCAGGCAAACATGTCCACCGTAAGATGAACCTAAATAGGTTTGAATGGGGTTTCTAGGTGTAAGTATGTAGGACTAGTAGCATGCCAAAGTTTGTGCTATTGCCATTGGGAATGCATTGGGCGTTTAACTTAAATAACTCAGAAACTACAAAACATTTCAAAGTAAAAAGTTCCAGCATGTGTCTCCAGAGAAAGCTGAATTATAAATAGTGTGAATGGAGTTTCTAGGTGAAAGTGCTTTTTTGACGTGCCAATATCTGCCATTGAGCCCCATTGTAAATGTCTCAAATTTGAAAGCACTATATTTCTAAAACGATGAAACATTTCAAAGATTCCTTTTCAGGCAAACATGTCCACCGTAAGATGAACCTAAATAGGTTTGAATGGGGTTTCTAGGTGTAAGTATGTAGGACTAGCAGCATGCCAAAGTTTGTACTATTGCCATTGGGAATGCATTGGGCGTTTAAGTTAAATAACTCAGAAACTACAAAACATTTCAAAGTAAAAAGTTCCAGCATGTGTCTCCACAGAAAGCTGAATTATAAAAAGTGTGAATGGAGTTTCTAGGTGAAAGTGCTTTTTTGACGTGCCAATATCTGCCATTGAGCCCCATTGTAAATGTCTCAAATTTGAAAGCACTATATTTCTAAAACGATGACACATTTCAAAGATTCCTTTTCAGGCAAACATGTCCACCGTAAGATGAACCTAAATAGGTTTGAATGGGGTTTCTAGGTGTAAGTATGTAGGACTAGCAGCATGCCAAAGTTTGTGCTATTGCCATTGGGAATGCATTGGGCGTTTAAGTTAAATAAATCAGAAACTACAAAACATTTCAAAGTAAAAAGTTCCAGCATGTGTCTCCAGAGAAAGCTGAATTATAAATAGTGTGAATGGAGTTTCTAGGTGAAAGTGCTTTTTTGACGTGCCAATATCTGCCATTGAGCCCTATTGTAAATGTCTCAAATTTGAAAGCACTATATTTCTAAAACGATGACACATTTCAAAGATTCCTTTTCAGGCAAACATGTCCACCGTAAGATGAACCTAAATAGGTTTGAATGGGGTTTCTAGGTGTAAGTATGTAGGACTAGCAGCATGCCAAAGTTTGTACTATTGCCATTGGGAATGCATTGGGCGTTTAAGTTAAATAACTCAGAAACTACAAAACATTTAAAAGTAAAAAGTTCCAGCATGTGTCTCCACAGAAAGCTGAATTATAAAAAGTGTGAATGGAGTTTCTAGGTGAAAGTGCTTTTTTGACGTGCCAATATCTGCCATTGAGCCCTATTGTAAATGTCTCAAATTTGAAAGCACTATATTTCTAAAACGATGACACATTTCAAAGATTCCTTTTCAGGCAAACATGTCCACCGTAAGATGAACCTAAATAGGTTTGAATGGGGTTTCTAGGTGTAAGTATGTAGGTCTAGTAGCATTCCAAAGTTTGTGCTATTGCCATTGGGAATGCATTGGGCGTTTAACTTAAATAACTCAGAAACTACAAAACATTTCAAAGTAAAAAGTTCCAGCATGTGTCTCCACAGAAAGCTGAATTATAAAAAGTGTGAATGGAGTTTCTAGGTGAAAGTGCTTTTTTGACGTGCCAATATCTGCCATTGAGCCCCATTGTAAATGTCTCAAATTTGAAAGCACTATATTTCTAAAACGATGAAACATTTCAAAGATTCCTTTTCAGGCAAACATGTCCACCGTAAGATGAACCTAAATAGGTTTGAATGGGGTTTCTAGGTGTAAGTATGTAGGACTAGCAGCATGCCAAAGTTTGTACTTTTGCCATTGGGAATGCATTGGGCGTTTAAGTTAAATAAATCAGAAACTACAAAACATTTCAAAGTAAAAAGTTCCAGCATGTGTCTCCACAGAAAGCTGAATTATAAAAAGTGTGAATGGAGTTTCTAGGTGAAAGTGCTTTTTTGACGTGCCAATATCTGCCATTGAGCCCCATTGTAAATGTCTCAAATTTGAAAGCACTATATTTCTAAAACGATGACACATTTCAAAGATTCCTTTTCAGGCAAACATGTCCACCGTAAGATGAACCTAAATAGGTTTGAATGGGGTTTCTAGGTGTAAGTATGTAGGACTAGTAGCATGCCAAAGTTTGTGCTATTGCCATTGGGAATGCATTGGGCGTTTAAGTTAAATAACTCAGAAACTACAAAACATTTCAAAGTAAAAAGTTCCAGCATGTGTCTCCAGAGAAAGCTGAATTATAAATAGTGTGAATGGAGTTTCTAGGTGAAAGTGCTTTTTTGACGTGCCAATATCTGCCATTGAGCCCTATTGTAAATGTCTCAAATTTGAAAGCACTATATTTCTAAAACGATGAAACATTTCAAAGATTCCTTTTCAGGCAAACATGTCCACCGTAAGATGAACCTAAATAGGTTTGAATGGGGTTTCTAGGTGTAAGTATGTAGGACTAGCAGCATGCCAAAGTTTGTACTATTGCCATTGGGAATGCATTGGGCGTTTAAGTTAAATAACTCAGAAACTACAAAACATTTAAAAGTAAAAAGTTCCAGCATGTGTCTCCACAGAAAGCTGAATTATAAAAAGTGTGAATGGAGTTTCTAGGTGAAAGTGCTTTTTTGACGTGCCAATATCTGCCATTGAGCCCCATTGTAAATGTCTCAAATTTGAAAGCACTATATTTCTAAAACGATGACACATTTCAAAGATTCCTTTTCAGGCAAACATGTCCACCGTAAGATGAACCTAAATAGGTTTGAATGGGGTTTCTAGGTGTAAGTATGTAGGTCTAGTAGCATTCCAAAGTTTGTGCTATTGCCATTGGGAATGCATTGGGCGTTTAACTTAAATAACTCAGAAACTACAAAACATTTCAAAGTAAAAAGTTCCAGCATGTGTCTCCACAGAAAGCTGAATTATAAAAAGTTTGAATGGAGTTTCTAGGTGAAAGTGCTTTTTTGACGTGCCACTATCTGCCATTATAAATTTCTCAAATTGAAAGCACTATATTTCTAAAACGATGACACATTTCAAAGATTCCTTTTCAGGCAAACATGTCCACCGTAAGATGAACCTAAATAGGTTTGAATGGGGATTCTAGGTGTAAGTATGTAGGACTAGTAGCATGCCAAAGTTATAATCTTTTTCGGACGGCATACTATAGCATGTCGTTTTTCGTGATTTTGGACTATTTGAAAAAAGGATGAAAATCATGACAAAACGACATACTATAGTTCATGGTTTCGGACGGCATACTATAGCATGTCGTTTTTCATGATTTTGGAGGATTTGAAAAAAAGATGAAAATACGACATACTATAGTCCATGGTTTGGGACGGCATAATATATTTTGTCATATTTTCATGATTTTGGGACACTATGTCAGAGCCAGGACTTGAACCTGCAGCCTCCTGATTCCCAGGCAGGCTCTGTACCCAGTGAGCTACTGTGCATGCTGTTCTTAAAAGGCAGAATAGATAATGACAGAAGAGGCAGAGACTTGTTTCCATTGTGGTTCATAAACATTCGAACGTCTAGAGATAAACAACAGCAAAAGAAACAATAGACAAATCTCCTGTTATTTTATTTTTTGTATTATATTTTTGTATCAATGTTGTACTCAAAGGGAACCGCAGACTGTGTTGTGGCAGGTAGCAAGTAGATCAGTGACTTAGCACACTGGCTGCATCATCTGGAGATTGGTGGGTTCAAACCCCACTCAAATCGTTACTTGCCAAAATCTGCCATTGACCCTCATTCTGAATTTCTCAAATTTAAAAGCACTATATTTCTAAAACTATGAAACATTTTAAAGATTCCTTTTCAGGCAAACATGTCCACCGTAAGATGAACCTAAATAGGTTTGAATGGGGTTTCTAGGTGTAAGTATGTAGGACTAGTAGCATGCCAAAGTTTGTGCTATTGCCATTGGGAATGCATTGGGCGTTTAACTTAAATAACTCAGAAACTACAAAACATTTCAAAGTAAAAAGTTCCAGCATGTGTCTCCAGAGAAAGCTGAATTATAAATAGTGTGAATGGAGTTTCTAGGTGAAAGTGCTTTTTTGACGTGCCAATATCTGCCATTGAGCCCCATTGTAAATGTCTCAAATTTGAAAGCACTATATTTCTAAAACGATGACACATTTCAAAGATTCCTTTTCAGGCAAACATGTCCACCGTAAGATGAACCTAAATAGGTTTGAATGGGGTTTCTAGGTGTAAGTATGTAGGACTAGTAGCATGCCAAAGTTTGTACTATTGCCATTGGGAATGCATTGGGCGTTTAAGTTAAATAACTCAGAAACTACAAAACATTTCAAAGTAAAAGGTTCCAGCATGTGTCTCCACAGAAAGCTGAATTATAAAAAGTGTGAATGGAGTTTCTAGGTGAAAGTGCTTTTTTGACGTGCCAATATCTGCCATTGAGCCCCATTGTAAATGTCTCAAATTTGAAAGCACTATATTTCTAAAACGATGACACATTTCAAAGATTCCTTTTCAGGCAAACATGTCCACCGTAAGATGAACCTAAATAGGTTTGAATGGGGTTTCTAGGTGTAAGTATGTAGGACTAGTAGCATGCCAAAGTTTGTACTATTGCCATTGGGAATGCATTGGGTGTTTAAGTTAAATAACTCAGAAACTACAAAACATTTCAAAGTAAAAAGTTCCAGCATGTGTCTCCACAGAAAGCTGAATTATAAAAAGTGTGAATGGAGTTTCTAGGTGAAAGTGCTTTTTTGACGTGCCAATATCTGCCATTGAGCCCCATTGTAAATGTCTCAAATTTGAAAGCACTATATTTCTAAAAAAATGAAACATTTCAAAGATTCCTTTTCAGGCAAACATGTCCACCGTAAGATGAACCTAAATAGGTTTGAATGGGGTTTCTAGGTGTAAGTATGTAGGACTAGCAGCATGCCAAAGTTTGTACTATTGCCATTGGGAATGCATTGGGCGTTTAAGTTAAATAACGTTCAAAGTAAAAAGTTCCAGCATGTGTCTCCACAGAAAGCTGAAATACAAAAAGTGTGAATGGAGTTTCTAGGTGAAAGTTCTTTTTTGACGTGCCAATATCTGCCATTGAGCCCCATTGTAAATGTCTCAAATTTGAAAGCACTATATTTCTAAAACGATGACACATTTCAAAGATTCCTTTTCAGGCAAACATGTCCACCGTAAGATGAACCTAAATAGGTTTGAATGGGGTTTCTAGGTGTAAGTATGTAGGACTAGTAGCATTCCAAAGTTTGTGCTATTGCCATTGGGAATGCATTGGGCGTTTAACTTAAATAACTCAGAAACTACAAAACATTTCAAAGTAAAAAGTTCCAGCATGTGTCTCCAGAGAAAGCTGAATTATAAATAGTGTGAATGGAGTTTCTAGGTGAAAGTGCTTTTTTGACGTGCCAATATCTGCCATTGAGCCCCATTGTAAATGTCTCAAATTTGAAAGCACTATATTTCTAAAACGATGAAACATTTCAAAGATTCCTTTTCAGGCAAACATGTCCACCGTAAGATGAACCTAAATAGGTTTGAATGGGGTTTCTAGGTGTAAGTATGTAGGACTACCAGCATGCCAAAGTTTGTACTATTGCCATTGGGAATGCATTGGGCGTTTAAGTTAAATAACTCAGAAACTACAAAACATTTCAAAGTAAAAAGTTCCAGCATGTGTCTCCACAGAAAGCTGAATTATAAAAAGTGTGAATGGAGTTTCTAGGTGAAAGTGCTTTTTTGACGTGCCAATATCTGCCATTGAGACCCATTGTAAATGTCTCAAATTTGAAAGCACTATATTTCTAAAACGATGACACATTTCAAAGATTCCTTTTCAGGCAAACATGTCCACCGTAAGATGAACCTAAATAGGTTTGAATGGGGTTTCTAGGTGTAAGTATGTAGGACTAGTAGCATTCCAAAGTTTGTGCTATTGCCATTGGGAATGCATTGGGCGTTTAACTTAAATAACTCAGAAACTACAAAACATTTCAAAGTAAAAAGTTCCAGCATGTGTCTCCACAGTAAGCTGAATTATAAAACGTGTGAATGGAGTTTCTAGGTGAAAGTGATTTGGACGTGCCACTATCTGCCATTATAAATTTCTCAAATTGAAAGCACTATATTTCTAAAACTATGAAACATTTAAAAGATTCCTTTTCAGGCAAACATGTCCACCGTAAGATGAACCTAAATAGGTTTGAATGGGGATTCTAGGTGTAAGTATGTAGGACTAGTAGCATGCCAAAGTTACAATTTTTTTTCGGACGGCATACTATAGCATGTCGTTTTTCGTGATTTTGGACTATTTGAAAAAAAGATGAAAATCATGACAAAACGACATACTATAGTTCATGGTTTCGGACAGCATACTATAGCATGTCGTTTTTCATGATTTTGGAGGATTTGAAAAAAAGATGAAAATCATGAAAAAACGACATACTATAGTCCATGGTTTGGGACCGCATAATATATTTTGTCATATTTTCATGATTTTGGGACACTATGTCAGAGCCAGGACTTGATCCTGCAGCCTCCTGATTCCCAGGCAGGCTCTGTACCCAGTGAGCTACTGTGCATGCTGTTCTTAAAAGGCAGAATAGATAATGACAGAAGAGGCAGAGACTTGTTTCCATTGTGGTTCATAAACATTCGAACGTCTAGAGATAAACAACAGCAAAAGAAACAATAGACAAATCTGTTATTTTATTTTTTGTATTTTATTTTTGTATCAATGTTGTACTCAAAGGGAACAGCAGACTGTGTTGTGGCAGGTAGCAAGTAGATCAGTGACTTAGCACACTGGCTGCATGATCTGGAGATTGGTGGGTTCAAACCCCACTCAAATCGTTACTTGCCAAAATCTGCCATTGACCCTCATTCTGAATTTCTCAAATTTAAAAGCACTATATTTCTAAAACTATGAAACATTTCAAAGATTCCTTTTCAGGCAAACATGTCCACCGTAAGATGAACCTAAATAGGTTTGAATGGGGTTTCTAGGTGTAAGTATGTAGGACTAGTAGCATGCCAAAGTTTGTGCTATTGCCATTGGGAATGCATTGGGCGTTTAACTTAAATAACTCAGAAACTACAAAACATTTCAAAGTAAAAAGTTCCAGCATGTGTCTCCAGAGAAAGCTGAATTATAAATAGTGTGAATGGAGTTTCTAGGTGAAAGTGCTTTTTTGACGTGCCAATATCTGCCATTGAGCCCCATTGTAAATGTCTCAAATTTGAAAGCACTATATTTCTAAAACGATGACACATTTCAAAGATTCCTTTTCAGGCAAACATGTCCACCGTAAGATGAACCTAAATAGGTTTGAATGGGGTTTCTAGGTGTAAGTATGTAGGACTAGTAGCATGCCAAAGTTTGTACTATTGCCATTGGGAATGCATTGGGCGTTTAAGTTAAATAACTCAGAAACTACAAAACATTTCAAAGTAAAAAGTTCCAGCATGTGTCTCCACAGAAAGCTGAATTATAAAAAGTGTGAATGGAGTTTCTAGGTGAAAGTGCTTTTTTGACGTGCCAATATCTGCCATTGAGCGCCATTGTAAATGTCTCAAATTTGAAAGCACTATATTTCTAAAACGATGAAACATTTCAAAGATTCCTTTTCAGGCAAACATGTCCACCGTAAGATGAACCTAAATAGGTTTGAATGGGGTTTCTAGGTGTAAGTATGTAAGACTAGTAGCATTCCAATGTTTGTGCTATTGCCATTGGGAATGCATTGGGCGTTTAACTTAAATAACTCAGAAACTACAAAACATTTCAAAGTAAAAAGTTCCAGCATGTGTCTCCACAGTAAGCTGAATTATAAAACGTGTGAATGGAGTTTCTAGGTGAAAGTGCTTTTTTGACGTGCCAATATCTGCCATTGAGCCCCATTGTAAATGTCTCAAATTTGAAAGCACTATATTTCTAAAACGATGAAACATTTCAAAGATTCCTTTTCAGGCAAACATGTCCACCGTAAGATGAACCTAAATAGGCTTGAATGGGGTTTCTAGGTGTAAGTATGTAGGACTAGTAGCATTCCAAAGTTTGTGCTATTGCCATTGGGAATGCATTGGGCGTTTAACTTAAATAACTCAGAAACTACAAAACATTTCAAAGTAAAAAGTTCCAGCATGTGTCTCCACAGTAAGCTGAATTATAAAACGTGTGAATGGAGTTTCTAGGTGAAAGTGATTTGGACGTGCCACTATCTGCCATTATAAATTTCTCAAATTGAAAGCACTATATTTCTAAAACTATGAAACATTTCAAAGATTCCTTTTCAGGCAAACATGTCCACCGTAAGATGAACCTAAATAGGTTTGAATGGGGATTCTAGGTGTAAGTATGTAGGACTAGTAGCATGCCAAAGTTATAATTTTTTTCGGACGGCATACTATAGCATGTCGTTTTTCGTGATTTTGGACTATTTGAAAAAAAGATGAAAATCATGACAAAACGACATACTATAGTCCATGGTTTGGGACCGCATAATACATTTTGTCATATTTTCATGATTTTGGGACACTATGTCAGAGCCAGGACTTGAACCTGCAGCCTCCTGATTCCCAGGCAGGCTCTGTACCCAGTGATCTACTGTGCATGCTGTTCTTAAAAGACAGAATAGATAATGACAGAAGAGGCAGAGACTTGTTTCCATTGTGGTTCATAAACATTCGAACGTCTAGAGATAAACAACAGCAAAAGAAACAATAGACAAATCTGTTATTTTATTTTTTGTATTTTATTTTTGTATCAATGTTGTACTCAAAGGGAACAGCAGACTGTGTTGTGGCAGGTAGCAAGTAGATCAGTGACTTAGCACACTGGCTGCATGATCTGGAGATTGGTGGGTTCAAACCCCACTCAAATCGTTACTTGCCAAAATCTGCCATTGACCCTCATTCTGAATTTCTCAAATTTAAAAGCACTATATTTCTAAAACTATGAAACATTTCAAAGATTCCTTTTCAGGCAAACATGTCCACCGTAAGATGAACCTAAATAGGTTTGAATGGGGTTTCTAGGTGTAAGTATGTAGGACTAGTAGCATGCCAAAGTTTGTGCTATTGCCATTGGGAATGCATTGGGCGTTTAACTTAAATAACTCAGAAACTACAAAACATTTCAAAGTAAAAAGTTCCAGCATGTGTCTCCAGAGAAAGCTGAATTATAAATAGTGTGAATGGAGTTTCTAGGTGAAAGTGCTTTTTTGACGTGCCAATATCTGCCATTGAGCCCCATTGTAAATGTCTCAAATTTGAAAGCACTATATTTCTAAAACGATGACACATTTCAAAGATTCCTTTTCAGGCAAACATGTCCACCGTAAGATGAACCTAAATAGGTTTGAATGGGGTTTCTAGGTGTAAGTATGTAGGACTAGTAGCATTCCAAAGTTTGTGCTATTGCCATTGGGAATGCATTGGGCGTTTAACTTAAATAACTCAGAAACTACAAAACATTTCAAAGTAAAAAGTTCCAGCATGTGTCTCCACAGTAAGCTGAATTATAAAACGTGTGAATGGAGTTTCTAGGTGAAAGTGATTTGGACGTGCCACTATCTGCCATTATAAATTTCTCAAATTGAAAGCACTATATTTCTAAAACTATGAAACATTTAAAAGATTCCTTTTCAGGCAAACATGTCCACCGTAAGATGAACCTAAATAGGTTTGAATGGGGATTCTAGGTGTAAGTATGTAGGACTAGTAGCATGCCAAAGTTATAATTTTTTTCGGACGGCATACTATAGCATGTCGTTTTTCATGATTTTGGAGGATTTGAAAAAAAGATGAAAATCATGAAAAAACGACATACTATAGTCCATGGTTTGGGACGGCATAATATATTTTGTCATATTTTCATGATTTTGGGACACTATGTCAGAGCCAGGACTTGAACCTGCAGCCTCCTGATTCCCAGGCAGGCTCTGTACCCAGTGAGCTACTGTGCATGCTGTTCTTAAAAGGCAGAATAGATAATGACAGAAGAGGCAGAGACTTGTTTCCATTGTGGTTCATAAACATTCGAACGTCTAGAGATAAACAACAGCAAAAGAAACAATAGACAAATCTCCTGTTATTTTATTTTTTGTATTATATTTTTGTATCAATGTTGTACTCAAAGGGAACAGCAGACTGTGTTGTGGCAGGTAGCAAGTAGATCAGTGACTTAGCACACTGGCTGCATGATCTGGAGATTGGTGGGTTCAAACCCCACTCAAATCGTTACTTGCCAAAATCTGCCATTGACCCTCATTCTGAATTTCTCAAATTTAAAAGCACTATATTTCTAAAACTATGAAACATTTTAAAGATTCCTTTTCAGGCAAACATGTCCACCGTAAGATGAACCTAAATAGGTTTGAATGGGGTTTCTAGGTGTAAGTATGTAGGACTAGTAGCATGCCAAAGTTTGTGCTATTGCCATTGGGAATGCATTGGGCGTTTAACTTAAATAACTCAGAAACTACAAAACATTTCAAAGTAAAAAGTTCCAGCATGTGTCTCCACAGAAAGCTGAATTATAAAAAGTGTGAATGGAGTTTCTAGGTGAAAGTGCTTTTTTGACGTGCCAATATCTGCCATTGAGCCCCATTGTAAATGTCTCAAATTTGAAAGCACTATATTTCTAAAACGATGAAACATTTCAAAGATTCCTTTTCAGGCAAACATGTCCACCGTAAGATGAACCTAAATAGGTTTGAATGGGGTTTCTAGGTGTAAGTATGTAGGACTAGTAGCATGCCAAAGTTTGTGCTATTGCCATTGGGAATGCATTGGGCGTTTAAGTTAAATAACTCAGAAACTACAAAACATTTCAAAGTAAAAAGTTCCAGCATGTGTCTCCACAGAAAGCTGAATTATAAAAAGTGTGAATGGAGTTTCTAGGTGAAAGTGCTTTTTTGACGTGCCAATATCTGCCATTGAGCCCCATTGTGAATGTCTCAAATTTGAAAGCACTATATTTCTAAAACGATGAAACATTTCAAAGATTCCTTTTCAGGCAAACATGTCCACCGTAAGATGAATCTAAATAGGTTTGAATGGGGTTTCTAGGTGTAAGTATGTAGGACTAGTAGCATTCCAAAGTTTGTGATATTGCCATTGGGAATGCATTGGGCGTTTAACTTAAATAACTCAGAAACTACAAAACATTTCAAAGTAAAACGTTCCAGCATGTGTCTCCACAGAAAGCTGAATTATAAAAAGTGTGAATGGAGTTTCTAGGTGAAAGTGCTTTTTTGACGTGCCAATATCTGCCATTGAGCCCCATTGTAAATGTCTCAAATTTGAAAGCACTATATTTCTAAAACGATGAAACATTTCAAAGATTCCTTTTCAGGCAAACATGTCCACCGTAAGATGAACCTAAATAGGTTTGAATGGGGTTTCTAGGTGTAAGTATGTAGGACTAGTAGCATTCCAAAGTTTGTGCTATTGCCATTGGGAATGCATTGGGCGTTTAACTTAAATAACTCAGAAACTACAAAACATTTCAAAGTAAAAAGTTCCAGCATGTGTCTCCACAGTAAGCTGAATAATAAAACGTGTGAATGGAGTTTCTAGGTGAAAGTGATTTGGACGTGCCACTATCTGCCATTATAAATTTCTCAAATTGAAAGCACTATATTTCTAAAACTATGAAACATTTCAAAGATTCCTTTTCAGGCAAACATGTCCACCGTAAGATGAACCTAAATAGGTTTGAATGGGGATTCTAGGTGTAAGTATGTAGGACTAGTAGCATGCCAAAGTTATAATTTTTTTCGGACGGCATACTATAGCATGTCGTTTTTCGTGATTTTGGACTATTTGAAAAAAAGATGAAAATCATGACAAAACGACATACTATAGTTCATGGTTTCGGACGGCATACTATAGCATGTCGTTTTTCATGATTTTGGAGGATTTGAAAAAAAGATGAAAATCATGAAAAAACGACATACTATAGTCCATGGTTTGGGACCGCATTGAACCTGCAGCCTCCTGATTCCCAGGCAGGCTCTGTACCCAGTGAGCTACTGTGCATGCTGTTCTTAAAAGACAGAATAGATAATGACAGAAGAGGCAGAGACTTGTTTCCATTGTGGTTCATAAACATTCGAACATCTAGAGATAAACAACAGCAAAAGAAACAATAGACAAATCTGTTATTTTATTTTTTGTATTTTATTTTTGTATCAATGTTGTACTCAAAGGGAACAGCAGACTGTGTTGTGGCAGGTAGCAAGTAGATCAGTGACTTAGCACACTGGCTGCATGATCTGGAGATTGGTGGGTTCAAACCCCACTCAAATCGTTACTTGCCAAAATCTGCCATTGACCCTCATTCTGAATTTCTCAAATTTAAAAGCACTATATTTCTAAAACTATGAAACATTTCAAAGATTCCTTTTCAGGCAAACATGTCCACCGTAAGATGAACCTAAATAGGTTTGAATGGGGTTTCTAGGTGTAAGTATGTAGGACTAGTAGCATGCCAAAGTTTGTGCTTTTGCCATTGGGAATGCATTGGGCGTTTAACCTAAATAACTCAGAAACTACAAAACATTTCAAAGTAAAAAGTTCCAGCATGTGTCTCCAGAGAAAGCTGAATTATAAATAGTGTGAATGGAGTTTCTAGGTGAAAGTGCTTTTTTGACGTGCCAATATCTGCCATTGAGCCCCATTGTAAATGTCTCAAATTTGAAAGCACTATATTTCTAAAACGATGACACATTTCAAAGATTCATTTTCAGGCAAACATGTCCACCGTAAGATGAACCTAAATAGGTTTGAATGGGGTTTCTAGGTGTAAGTATGTAGGACTAGTAGCATGCCAAAGTTTGTACTATTGCCATTGGGAATGCATTGGGCGTTTAAGTTAAATAACTCAGAAACTACAAAACATTTCAAAGTAAAAAGTTCCAGCATGTGTCTCCACAGAAAGCTGAATTATAAAAAGTGTGAATGGAGTTTCTAGGTGAAAGTGCTTTTTTGACGTGCCAATATCTGCCATTGAGCCCCATTGTAAATGTCTCAAATTTGAAAGCACTATATTTCTAAAACGATGAAACATTTCAAAGATTCCTTTTCAGGCAAACATGTCCACCGTAAGATGAACCTAAATAGGTTTGAATGGGGTTTCTAGGTGTAAGTATGTAGGACTAGTAGCATTCCAAAGTTTGTGCTATTGCCATTGGGAATGCATTGGGCGTTTAACTTAAATAACTCAGAAACTACAAAACATTTCAAAGTAAAAAGTTCCAGCATGTGTCTCCACAGTAAGCTGAATTATAAAACGTGTGAATGGAGTTTCTAGGTGAAAGTGATTTGGACGTGCCACTATCTGCCATTATAAATTTCTCAAATTGAAAGCACTATATTTCTAAAACTATGAAACATTTCAAAGATTCCTTTTCAGGCAAACATGTCCACCGTAAGATGAACCTAAATAGGTTTGAATGGGAATTCTAGGTGTAAGTATGTAGGACTAGTAGCATGCCAAAGTTATAATTTCTTTCGGACGGCATACTATAGCATGTCGTTTTTCGTGATTTTGGACTATTTGAAAAAAACATGAAAATCATGACAAAACGACATACTATAGTTCATGGTTTCGGACGGCATACTATAGCATGTCGTTTTTCATGATTTTGGAGGATTTGAAAAAAAGATGAAAATCATGACGAAACGACATACTATAGTCCATGGTTTGGGACAGCATCATATATTTTGTCATATTTTCATGATTTTGGGACACTATGTCAGAGCCAGGACTTGAACCTGCAGCCTCCTGATTCCCAGGCAGGCTCTGTACCCAGTGAGCTACTGTGCATGCTGTTCTTAAAAGGCAGAATAGATAATGACAGAAGAGGCAGAGACTTGTTTCCATTGTGGTTCATAAACATTCGAACGTCTAGAGATAAACAACAGCAAAAGAAACAATAGACAAATCTCCTGTTATTTTATTTTTTGTATTTTATTTTTGTATCAATGTTGTACTCAAAGGGAACAGCAGACTGTGTTGTGGCAGGTAGCAAGTAGATCAGTGACTTAGCACACTGGCTGCATGATCTGGAGATTGGTGGGTTCAAACCCCACTCAAATCGTTACTTGCCAAAATCTGCCATTGACCCTCATTCTGAATTTCTCAAATTTAAAAGCACTATATTTCTAAAACTATGAAACATTTCAAAGATTCCTTTTCAGGCAAACATGTCCACCGTAAGATGAACCTAAATAGGTTTGAATGGGGTTTCTAGGTGTAAGTATGTTGGACTAGTAGCATGCCAAAGTTTGTGCTATTGCCATTGGGAATGCATTGGGCGTTTAACTTAAATAACTCAGAAACTACAAAACATTTCAAAGTAAAAAGTTCCAGCATGTGTCTCCAGAGAAAGCTGAATTATAAATAGTGTGAATGGAGTTTCTAGGAGAAAGTGCTTTTTTGACGTGCCAATATCTGCCATTGAGCCCCATTGTAAATGTCTCAAATTTGAAAGCACTATATTTCTAAAACAATGAAACATTAACAACATATCTGACACATATATGTGGAAACATATCTGATTTATCTACTGGGACACTCCTACTCTAGGTGTTGGCGATTTGAACCATCACCACCTACTAGGAGTATGTCGGGTTTGAACCGGCAAACTTCTACTAGGTATACTACGGATATCATCTGACTTATCCGCTGGGCCACTTACCAGCACACAATCATGGTGAATTTCTGTGCTGCTTTAAAGTTGTCCTTCTGGAAATCAGTGTGCAAAGCAAAGTGTCACAGTTATGCCTAATGTGGGATTTGAACCCTGGACCTGTGGCTCCCAAGGACAGCCTCTCATCACACTGAGCTAACTGATGGTTACTACAACACAGCTTTTCTGTGCTACTTGATGTCAGTGTGGAAAGCAAAGTGTTACAGTAAAGACTGGGGTGGGATTGCACCCTGGACCTTTATTTTTTTGTTTGAACTTGAGTGGGGTTTGAACCCACCATCTCCTGATCATGTGGCAGCATCCTAAGACACTGCGCCACTGGTTCCAGACAATTCACACTGCTTTTTTGTTGCTTTTCTTCTTCTGAAATCGGTCTTGAAAGTAAAGACTTGAGTGGGGTTTGAACTCACCATCTCCCGATCATGTGGGAGCGTTCTAACACACTGCGCCACTGGTACCAGACAATTCACACTGCTTTTTTGTTGCTTTTCTTCTTCTGAAATCGGTCTTGAAAGTAAAGACTTGAGTGGGGTTTGAACTCACCATCTCCCGATCATGTGGGAGTGTTCTAACACACTGCGCCACTGGTTCCAGACAATTCACACTGCTTTTTTGTTGCTTTTCTTCTTCTGAAATCGGTCTTGAAAGTAAAGACTTGAGTGGGGTTTGAACTCACCATCTCCAGATCATGTGGGAGCGTTCTAACACACTGCGCCACTGGTACCAGACAATTCACACTGCTTTTTTGTTTGTTTTGTTCTGGTACCATAATGGTAACCAATCTGGTACCAGACAACTAGGGTTAGGGTTAGGGTTAGGGTTAGGGTTAGGTGATGGACAAGATGGAAGTGATGGACAAGATGGAAGTGATGATGAATGATGATTTTAACTGACAAGAAAGGAAACGGGTAACAAAGGCATAATCAGACTTAAGCCGCGTTAACACCAAGGAAGCTAGAAACAGCTTCTTGCTTCGTGCTCCAATGTTATCTCAGTATATACCAGCTTTTTCGTTTTGAAGTTTGGCATGAACAGCTTTTTTTTGCGTGCTTTTTTCTCCTGAAAACTCAACTTTGACGCAGCTTTTAAAAGCTGGGTTTTGACTTCGAGCTTCTAGAAGCTGTTTCTAGCCAATCAGAGCACAGCGTGGTTTGAGGAGGCGGAGTTTAGCTCATTTGACAAGAGCAGAAAACCTCCGCCAAAGCTGACCCCACCGTGATCTAATTAAATTATTTACTTTTTAAATAAGGGCTGTATATGTAATATGAATGAATATTTGGCAATAACATAGCTATTTATGGAAAGAAATAAAAGTTTATATGAGCAACAAGTTGTCGAAGCGGTGAAAACTGGTTGTGTTCCGTCACTTGCGACCCAGTTCTCTCCCAGTGGAATGGCACAGTAGCTGGGGTGAAGTGCTCTACAGTCGGACCCCCCCGGTTCTCACCGAAGCTAAGCATGGACTGACCAGAACGCTATCCGTCGCTGACGCTGGTTGTGGACTAAACACACACGGTTGATAAATTCTATAGATAGATAGACAAACAACTAAACAATATAGTTCAAGTTTTTCGTGTCGGACCCGCTGCCTTTTCCCCCAAACTCTCCCCGGGAGGAGGGGAGGGGATGAGCAGCGTGTGTGTGTGTGTGTGTGTGTGATATAATAGCCCTATAGAGCACCGAAGTCTGACGTCACTTTCAGTAGAGGGCACCAACACACAGGTTCATGTATTTTTTTATTTGCATTGAAATCTCCATAGGGCGATTTTAGGTCGCTTCATATAAGAACTGCGTTTGAAAAATAAACTGACCACCCCGGCCTTTCTGTCAGGGGAGTGGCTGTGCGTCGTTAATGAAACATTCAATTTGAAAATAGACGAAAATCACTCCGAGACCATGGACTATAGCCGATGGTCTCGGAGTGATTTTCGTATTTTTTTCAAAACCTCGTTTTTCATCAAGCCCATGGTCTCGGACGGCATACTGTAGCACACCGTTTTTCATAATTTTTGAGGATTTGAATAAAAGACGAAAAAATATTCAAATGTTCTGTACATGATCCCAATGCCCCATTTGAAAAGTGACACCAAGAAGAACAACTTAAAACTTTAAATCACAGAGAGCTCAGTGGCACCCTTGTTAAGACGACATCCATGTGAGCCAGAGGTTGTGAGTTCAAATCCAGCTGAGTTCCTGCTTTCATTCTGTAGCATGATTTGGAGATTGGAGAATAACATCCAGAAGAACAATGGAAAGCTGAGGAGATTCTCAGAGAGCATGGTGGCACTCTGTGATAAAATGCTGTCTATGTGAGCCACAGGTTGTGGGTTCAAGTCTAGCTGAGATCCTTCTACTCTTCACCGTAGACCACATTTTGGAGAATAACACAGAGAAGAACAATGGAATGAGGAGATTCTCAGAGAGCATGGTGGCTCTCTGTGATAAGCTGCTGGCTATGTGAGCCACAGGTCGTGGGTTCAAGTTCAGCCCATGACAAATCACAAAAACTGGTCAAGGGACCTTAGTATAAGTATGTTTGTTCAATTTAATCCAGCAAAAAGAAATATGCTATTTCTTCCTTTTTTTGTTCAGAATTGAAAAATGGGAAAAAGTTAATTGAAAAATCACAAAAATTGGCCAAGGGACCTTAGTATAAGTATCTTTGTTCAATTTAATCCAGCAAAAAGAAATTTGCTATTTTTTCCTTTTTTGTTCAGAATTGAAAAATGTGAAAACACTAACCGAAAAATCACAGAAATGGTGGTGCCTTAGTATAATTCTGTTTGTTTTTCTTCTGAATTGCAATTTGGTTCAATTGAATCCCACAAACAAAACGTGGCTTATTTTTCTGTTTTTTAAATATTCAGTCTGATTCCACACACTGCTCCATTTGTAGTTTCTGAATAAAAAAATGAAGTCACGTGACTATTCTGTTCCCTGGTCACATGGTTAAATCACATGGTCTTGGTCCTTCTACAACTTAAAAAATAAAATACTAGAAGTTAGGCAGGCTTGAAGGCAGATAGATTGATAGATTGACAGACAGACAGACAGACAGACAGACAGACAGACAGACGATATTTTGTCACGCCTTTTCGTCACGCTTTTCCGTCACGCTGGCTCTTCTATCATTATCTTTTTTGCTTATTGTACACAGCAAGCACAGTGGCTCACTGGGTACAGAGCCTGCCTGGGAATCTGGAGGCCACAGGTTCAAGTCCTGGCTCTGACATAGTACCCCAAAATCATGAAAAGATGACATACTATAGTATGCTGTCTGAAACCATGAACTATAGTAGGCCTATTTCGTGATTATCATCTTTTTTTCAAAATCACGAAAAACGACATGCTATAGTATGCCGACCGAAACCATGAATTATATATATATACTATATAGTATGGGCTATAGCCCATGGTCTCGGACGGCAGCATGCCATTTTTCATCATTTTTGAGGAATCACTCCGAGACCATGGACTATAGCCCATGGTCTCGGAGTGATTTTTGACTCTTTTTCAAATCCTCATTTTTCAAATCCTCATCAGCCCATTGTCTCGGACGGCATACTATAGCACACCGTTTTTCATAATTTTTGAGGATTTGAATAAAAGACGAAAAAACATTCAAATGCTCTGTACATGATCCCAAGGCCCCATTTGAAAAGTGACACCAAGAAGAACAACTTAAAACTTTAAATCACAGAGAGCTCAGTGGCACCCTTGTTAAGACGACATCCATGTGAGCCAGATGTTGTGGGTTCAAATCCAGCTGAGTTCATACTTTCATTCTGTAGCATGATTTGGAGAATAACAAGAAGAACACTGGAAAGAGATGGAAAGCTGAGGAGTTTCTCAGAGAGCATGGTGGCACTCTGTGATAAGCTGCTGTCTATGTGAGCCACAGGTTGTGGGTTCAAGTCTAGCTGAGATCCTTCTACTCTTCACTGTATACGACCACATTTTCGAGAAGAACAATGGAATGAGGAGATTCTCAGAGAGCATGGCCTGTGAGCCACAGGTCGTGGGTTCAAGTTTTTGCCGTTTTTCATAATTTTTGAGGATTTGAGAAAAAGACGAAAATCACTCCAAGACCATGGACTATATAGCCCATGGTCTCGGAGTGATTTTTGTCTTTTTTTAAAATCTTCGTTTTTCATCAATTACAGCCCATTGTCTCGGACGGCATACTATAGCACGCCGTTTTTCATCAGACGAAAATCACTCCAAGACCATGGACTATAGCCCATGGTCTCGGAGTGATTTTTGTCTTTTTTTCAAATCTTCGTTTTTCATCAATTACAGCCCATTGTCTCGGACGGCATACTATAGCACGCCGTTTTTCATTATTTTTGAGGATTTGAAAAAAAGACGAAAATCACCCCCGAGACCATGGACTATAAATGGTAAATGGTGCATTTATATAGCGCCTTTATCCAAGGCGCTTTACATAGATTGTGCATTACATTCACCCATGCATACACTGATGGCGGCAGAAACCATGCAAGGTATCAACCAGCACATCAGGAGCAATTAGGGGTTCAGTGTCTTGCTCAAGGACACTTCGACACTAACTCTGGGGGAGCCCGGGTTGGAACTGGCGACCTTGCGGTTGCCATCCGGAGACTCTGCCCCTGAGCCACCGCCGCCGCCCATGGTCTCGGACGGCATGGCATTTTTCTACATTTTTGAGGATTTGAAAAAAAGATGAAATTCACTACGAGACCATGGGCTATAGCCCATGGTCTCGGACGGCATACTATAGCATGCCCTTTTCATAATTTTTGAGTGCCCCCTCAGTGTTTTTCATGATTTTGGAGGATTCAAAAAAAAAATCATATAAAACGACATGCTACAGTTCATGTTTTTCGGAAGACATACTATATGAAAAAAAGCGAAAGGCTCCGAAATCCCCCCAGTGCCTCCCCATTGCCCTCCCAGTGTCTCCCCAGTGCCTCCCCAGACCGTGCCCCCCCAAGTTTCCCCACAGTGTTCCCCCAGTGAAATATAAATGTTAATTAGAAAAGCCTGGGTATTTTTCTTTTTTAAATGGAAACAGTAAAAACTCAAATAACAAAAAAATATATCTAGTTTTTAAGAATAGACCAAATACGTAAACCTAAATTCCAACGCTAAACCTAAACCTCACAGAAGCCACGAGCTAGTCATAAAACCTGCCACTGGCTAATTGAGGAGCCATGGGGTGAATTAACCCTAAACAAAGCCCAATAAGGCTAAATAAACCAAAAATCCTAAAACAATAGGGTAAAATTAAACTCAGGGATAAACTGGAGAAAATCTAAGAGTTCATGATTAGATCAGGCTTCCTTCAAGTACATGGCGAATGCACTCATTCCTTGCACTGTGCTTACATATGTTGCGACCTTCGGTCGCAACATATGTAAGCACAGTGCACTGAAGTCCCCCAGTCCCCCCAGTGTCTCCCCAGTGCCTCCCCAGACAATAAATAAACTGGAGAAAATGGTTAGATTAGGCTTCCTTCAAATACATGGCGAATGCACTCATTCCTTGCACTGTACTTACTTATGTAAGTACAGTGCACTGAAGTCCCAGTGGTCTCCCAGTGCCCCCCCCAGTGCCCCCCCCAAGTGCCCCCTCAGTGTCCCCCCAGTGCCCCCCCAGTGTCCCCCCAGTGCCCCCCCTAGTGCCCCCCCAATGTTTTTCATGATTTTGGATGGGGAGGCATGCAGCCAATCAAAACTGGCTGCATATTGTTCTTATTGCTTATTGCCGTCCTGCTTGGTCCCGCCTTATCGCTGCGTGCAGCTATATATTTTTTCTAATCCTCCAAAGTCATGAAAAACGACATATTATAGTATGTCTTCCGAAACCATGAATTATAGTATGTAGTTTTTTCATGATTTTCATCATTTTTTTAAAAAATCCTTCAAAATCATGAAAAACGACATACTAACTATAGTATGTCTTCCGAAACCATGAACTATAGTATGTTGTTTTTTCATGATTTTCATCATTTTTTTTAAATCCTTCAAAATCATGAGGGAGGCACTGGGGGGACACTGGGGAGGCACTGGGGAGGCACTGGGGGGGACACTGGGGAGGCACTGGGGGGACACTGGGGAGGCACTGGGGAGGCACTGGGGGGACACTGGGGAGGCACTGGGGGGACACTGGGGAGGCACTGGGGGGGCACTGGGGAACACTGGGGGGGGACCAGTGTCCGATGCAAGTTGGAAATGCATGCCCCACACAGATATTATGTCTGTGTCCCTTTTATGCCCATATATGGATTTCTTTGTCAGGCATGACCAAATATGGAGTCTATGCAAGCATCAGAATGATGTCAGAACAGGCCAGCTCCATATATGGACACTGGGCAGTGGCCCTGTCTAGAGCGGGGCAGGGGCCTTTTTGGGGCGGTTCTGGACAACTATGGGTCCGACCAGAGCCTTAGATATAGACAGAGTTACGCAAACTGCGTTCACTTCATGGGGCCAGTCCAATGGCGGCTCTCCTACATAGACTTCTATTGAGAATGGGGACAACCAAATGGGACAAGTCCGGGACCTATATACTTTAAAACAGTTGTCATGTTGCACACATGCTTAAATAGCTCTTATTTGCGCCGCCCTCGTTGACAGAGATACTTTGTGTATTTATAATTAGATGTTTACACCCTGTGTTAATTTAACTGAGAGTGTACAATTGAAACAATATATTTTTCTGTAGATCAATCACTCACTCAAAAGGTCCATTATGCGCTCTGATTTACATATTGTGTAAGTAGGCCTATGGATACAAATGGAATTTACTGTGTATATTGATGTATATGGAAAACCACAATTCACATTAATATAGTCTGTTTTAGCTAAAGTGTAAACCCGGATCTTTGTCTCCCCTGAGAGAGAGACATGTTAGGACAGACCCACAGCTGCAGGCCCTGTAGGGGTCCCTGTATGCTAATTAGATCAGCTGCTGATAGCAGGCCAGAACACCTATTGTGCCTCCTAGCTCTGTCCTTCCTGGTGACCAACACCTTATTTAGGCATGTTTGACCATTTGGTACAGGGGGTGGGGTAACCTGAGACCACCTTTGCATCTGTTGTTGTGTCTGTATAAAGACTCTAGTGAAATGTCTATATGTGTTAGTCAGTGGCTCACACGCCGTGAGGCGGGTGGCCTAGGCCCATGCAGGAGAGATGATCTGTACTTTGTGTCTGCAAATAAACTGGAGCTCCGGAACAACTTTCATCTGCTTGCCTGTGCTTCTTCATCCATCTATCTGTCTGCAGAACTTCTCCGTATTTTTGCCTGAGTGTTTTTTAGTCTAAGTCTTTACGTCTGTTTATGGGCTATAGAGAGAGAGAAAAAGCAGTCTCTCTCTTTGTAGTAGATATACTTCAATATCATCATTGTCAGACACTGTATCAGCCTATCATGAGCATGTAGATGTAATTGTTTGCTGAAATAGTTTAAAGCTTTTGTTTATGTCTGCGTCTAATGTCTTGCACAGTACAAACAGGCAGTACCTTGACAATACATATTTACTCACAGTACAAACAACAGATGAGGGAGGAGGGAAGACACATAGTAAACAATCATAACAGTTACTCTTAACTGATTGGTACTTAGTACTTAGTACTTACTTATTTTGTATTTAAGCCACAAGTGGTTCAGTGGTTAGGGTGGCTGTTGCTTCACAGCAATGGTCCTGGGTTTGAATTCCACTTGGGGTTTTTATGGGTGGAGATTGCTTGTTCGTCACATGGCTCACCTGTTGAGGCATTCAATCTAAATAGGCTACCCACAGGTTATTGTCTCCACCAGGCTGAAAGCATGGAGAGAGACTAGATGTTTTGCACCCTGTCCGTCCATGTGTCCGTCTGTGATCAGATAATCCCCGGAACTGTTGGCTTGATCCCAGCGAAACTGTGCACACACACTTCCTTCTTCCAAAGTTAGCAGGAGTGCTCCGTTTTGAACAAAATGCCATTAACACAGCGTGCGATTTCCATGAAATTGTGCATGCACATTCCCACTAGGCTGAGGAAGAAATTCCACTTGAAATCTTTCAAATCAGCCTCATGGTCAACAGGCCGGTTTGTGTTTTTACCTGACACACGGACGGAGTGCAAAACATACTCTCCCCCATGCCCTTGGCCTGGTGGAGACAATCAGGGATTGAAGCCCAAACGAATCAATGAATGAAGAAGCCGCTTATATCGCTAATTGCTCCGTGGATGGGACCTTTACATTTAAAAGCTATCGGATGGACGCATGGATAACAGCATGGTTGTGTGCAATATCGGAGGGAAAGGTTCCATAATCCATATGACCAACGTTAGCTTCCATGCTAGCTGCTTCAGCTTAAAGGTGTAGTGAAATGAAAAATACGTTTTTCATACTTTTAGACCATATCCGTGGTCATCATATGGTCATACCTAACAATGGATGCCAAAAAAATGGGAAAATTCACATTTTTGTGTGTTTTTATATCAAACGTCCATAAAAATATATTTTGTATTACTTCCTGAAAACGAAAACGTGCTACACCCTGTGTTAATTTAACTGAGAGTGTACAATTGAAACAATATATTTTTCTGTAGATCAATCACTCACTCAAAAGGTCCATTATGCGCTCTGATTTACATATTGTGTAAGTAGGCCTATGGATACAAATGGAATTTACTGTGTATATTGATGTATATGGAAAACCACAATTCACATTAATATAGTCTGTTTTAGCTAAAGTGTAAACCCGGATCTTTGTCTCCCCTGAGAGAGAGACATGTTAGGACAGACCCACAGCTAATCCATATGACCAACGTTAGCTTCCATGGATGCCAAAAAAATGGGAAAATTCACATTTTTGTGTGTTTTTATATCAAACGTCCATAAAAATATATTTTGTATTACTTCCTGAAAACGAAAACGTGCTGCGTGATGACGTGTCGAGGCCCACAGCGATAAAAGCCAATAAAAATGAAGCTCACCCGTTTAATTCCCCATATCTCCGCATCCGTCCAGCACAGGCTGCACAGCTGCTACTGATTACAGATATCTTCTGTTTTTATTCCCATTCAAGATAACATCCAGAGAGTGTATTACTCGGTTTTAACTTAATCATCACGCTAAAAAATGTATCTGAAAACATTATAGGGTAGAAATAAGCCACATAAGAGTAAACTGGTAAAGCTGGACGACTATCTGATTTGTAAACAAACATCCACACGCTGTCCTGCGTAGCATAGCTACCGTCCCTAGCTACCGTCCCATCCCCTGAAGGGATGCGATGCTCTGATTGGTTCAGAAACTTCATAGCGGTGTTTCAACTTGAGACCGTCTGAAACTTCAAAATAAAATGTCCACCATTTCCATTTCACTACGCCTTTAACATGTATCGCAGAGGACACCGGAGGCTCATGGTGATTTCACCACAGTACGAAGCTGTCAAGCTGTCATCGATGCGAAGCAACAAGTGTGGAAGTCCGTGGTCAGACAATGGTCTGCCCCAACCCCATGTGAAATGCACTCCCCAGCTAGTTCATTCCACAGTTTTTGATTGTATTCCTTTGTCTTACCGTTTTCCTAATCAAGTTGTTTTATTTGTTTTCTCATGCCCCCCATGTAGCACATTTGATATTCATATAGACACTGAAGACACTTCATATAGGCACTTGCTGCACTTGTTTATCTGTTGGATTTGGATATTAAGTAGCCTTTGATTAAAAAAAAAATCACACCCGTGTGAACTGAGTGGTGTAAGGTCTTATATAGACTGATCAACTGTGGTCTGACGTAATGTCTGACGTAATGAAATCACACCCATGCTAATTTTTTGGTACGAACAGACAGACAGACAAACTAACAAAGCCAGTTGTAGGAGTGGTTTACACCACTCAAAAAAACATAATGAAGTGACATTATTCCGGTTGAGTGTCTCAGCCCTGCGGTCGCTACTCGCTTTTAAGGCGTCTTACTGGTGTTAACCTACATACAATAGGCCTATACATGGATGCAGTGGCGTCACTTCAGCAAAAGCTAACATATGGTAAGGAAGTAGGCCTATTAACAGCTACTTGTATGATATACCAAACAATGCACGCCCACAACAAACGCTCCTGACCTAGACTCAGGAGCACTTTTTCTTGTTCTGTAAGTGGTGGGTGCCGTCCGTGCATATGTGGTTGGAACACTGGGACATCTACGACAAATATGATTAAGCATTTGTGGAGATCGTTTACAGTATCCTCAAAAGCTTTTCACTTCAAGTGGTAACGTTTAACGTACATGTGTCCATCTTTATGATTAACGTTATGTTTCACCGGCATGCAAGGTGACCTTGCAGTTGCAGAGTGTTTAGCTTGTGAAGAGTCTAGGCATCAGTGTTGGATGTTTCATCTTTAAATGCATGTGCATTGTTGTTAATTTGCCCTCTCGTTTGAAAGTGTCGGTAGCATCATTTTACTTGTAATTGCGAACGCAGTGATTGCGAACGCAGTGAGCATTTACTATGTTGCGAACGCAGTGAGCATTTACTATGAGACCCAGCAGATCATGTCTGTCTGTCTGTCTGTGTGTGTCTGTCACGCTTGTAACACCACCCGCCCACCACCAGAGGGTGCAGCTGTATCACACACAAAAACACACACACACATGCACGCACACACACACACACGCACGCACGCACGCACGCACGCACGCACGCACACAAAACTTAACTTAAAAAAAAAACTTAAAAAACACAAAAAAAAGAGAACTTAAAAAAAACCTTAAGAAATTACGTAATTTATTCTAATTGTTGTTTTTGCAATTTACGAGCTGCGTTCACTTCCCGCGTTCGCGCGTCTTACTTGTGATACGACTTGTTTTGACTGTTCAAAACTCAACTTTAATACCGGGGCCATTTAGACTGCAGTGCCAACAACAATAACTGTCTCTTTCCGGTCGTCCCTTCACAATAAAGTGTCTCCCCTTCTTGCTTGCTTATTTCTAATCTATAATGTTGTCCCCCCTACACACACATACCGGGCCCTGGTGCGACTGCCCCTGCATCACCCCATAGCAGTGACGTTCCAGCACGATCCGAGTCCGATTGACTTCCATTTTAACTGACCTTATTTGCATCATGACATGTGGTGGAATTAAACATTTTCAACCTTTTGAGGCATCTTCTGAATAACTCATAGGAAAATGTTGTCATATTATATGTGTAGAAGAAAATGATTATTACCAAAATGTCAGATTGAAACTTATATTTTCAAAATTCCAAATTACTACAGGGAACCCAATAGATCAGTACCAGCAGAAGGCTCTGATAGCTTTATTGTGTTTGTTTGTTTGTTTGTTTGTTTGTGAATGATGTCATGTTCCATCTGCTAACTTGTGTTCCACTTTACGACAGTACTCCTTTACGGTAATGTACCCTCTGAGGGATATACGCATGCGCACTGGGCGCAGGTAATTAGATGTGAATTGTGGAGGGAACGGCATTTACATGTCGAGCCGGTGTACGGTGAATAAAGTGATCTACAACTGAATAAACGTCGTGTTTATTAAGACCTAATCAACATTGGTAGCAGAGGATGGTTTGAAGATGACTGCAAACTACAGAGTACCGCCGAAGTTTGACGAAACCAGGCCGTATGAATATTGGAAAAATGAACATATGGTCGCGAGTTACCGAACTCGACAAGAAGAAGCAGGCGCTTGCAGTGGCTTTGGGACTGGAAGGACGAGCCAGGGAAATCGCTATGGCGATATCAGCAGAAGACTTGATACTGGTATGGCGACATTATTAGCAAAACTGGACGGCGTGTTTCAGCAAGAAGAAAAGGACCACGCGTACGAAGCGTATTCCCAGTTTGATCGTTTAATGAAAGACAGTTCGGTTTCCATGGCAGACTACATAATCGACTTTGAGCAGCGTTACAACCGAATGAAAAAGTACAACATGGTGCTTCCAGATGCGGTGTTAGCCTTCAAGCTGTTAGACACGGCCTGCCTCGATGAAAAAGACAGACAAATTGCACTAACGGCGTGCCCCGACTTAAAGTTTGCATCGATGAAGTCAGCACTCAAGTGGATTTTTGGAGGGAAGACGGCGCCAGGTTCGTCACACGGGATACACCTAAACCAGGATGCAGCTTTCTTCACTGAACAACAACGACAAGGACAAGGAAGACGGAACACGACATTTCAACAAAGGAGTGAAAGGACATTGTTGCTGGGCACCAACACATTGGATAAGTTCGGTAAACGGCCAAGATGTGCTGTGTGTCAAAGCACATTTCATTGGGCCAAGGACTGTCCCCACAAGAAGAACGAACAAGTAAGATTAACTGAAGACGAAAATGTAGATGAAGTTAACATCACGTTGTTGACAAATAACCCCATGTCTGACGCAGAGATTTTCATAACTGAATCAGTGGGATCCGCCATCATAGACAATGCATGCACTCGTACTGTATGTGGGGAGAAATGGCTTGACAGTTATGTTAATGGAGTTAGTCAAGAGCAGGCAGACAAAATGATGAAGACAGAAAATTCCAGTTCCAGACCATTTCGTTTTGGAGATGGCAACTTGGTATATTCCACCAGAAAAGTGAAACTACCGGCCAAAATAGGACACACAAAATGTCACATTGAGACAGAAGTGGTCAACGCTGACATTCCACTGTTACTGAGTGAGAATCTTCACTGAAGAAGGCAGGAACAGTTTTAGACATGGAGAATGACAGAGCAGTAATGTTTAAGCAGCAGATTCCTCTTGAGTTCACTAGCTCAGGACACTACTGTGTGGACATAAGAAATAAAGACGACACAACACGGCGAATGAAAGATGACGTGATACTCACAGCGACAGCTGAAGAAGTCCTGACTGTGATGGAAAACATGTCTTCAGCCTGTTTGCCAACAGGAGACAAAGTCTATTACAAACGCACTGACAGTACAGAGTGGAAGGGACCTAGCCTGGCTAATAAGCCAGACCGAATCAGCCGTTGGCAAAAAAAAAATTGCCTGCCGGCGGAGGCTCAATTGTACGCCCATTTCCTACACCAGAGAACTGGTGTGGCCAATCGGGACACGGTATGCAATATGGGCAGGCTTTGGTACAGTGACGGTCAATGCTTGAGACCTTTGACTGACAGTAGCTCTGAACAATTGCGTCAAAGAGAAAATGTTTGAACCCGCCCCCCGGGAAACAAGATCCATACACAGCATCTCCAGACTCAAATACCACACAACAGTGTGATTTGAGTCTGGCTTATTAGCCAGGCTAGAAGGGACCAGGGGTGGTTATTGGTCAGGATGGGGCTGTTGTATTTGTAAGACATGGTGGTATCCTTGTTAGAGTACATCATTTAAGGCTTAATAATAAGGTACACACACGTGTTCAAGATGAGGTTCTTAATGACACAAACAGTGAGACGATGGTACAGAACCAAGCAGCAGATGGTGAAAACACAGATGTAGTGAACAGAGCCACGGGTAGTTAATTTACTGAACAAAACACAGACTCTGACAACGAACAGGAAAGTGACAGGGAGTCCAATGCAGGAGAGGGAGCACATACATTAGTGACTCAAAATGATGTGACACAAACTGAAATGGAGCACAATGTCTGTGATGTTAACACTGTTATTTCTGCAAACTGTCAAGGTAAAAACAGGACAGACTGTAACTTTTATGAAAAGAGGTGAAAGTGTTCCATGTAGAGCTAAAGTCCTAAATAGGGCAGGCAAAGCCACAGGAGCGTACAAAAATTGGTATAACCTGCAATTTATTGAAAATGATGGGGGTCATGGTCAAAAGGAGGCAGTTGATCTGTCACGTGTGAATAGTCTCAGCATTGAATCCAATTCAGAAGTCAGGGATGCTGATGTACTTATAACAAAAGACATATCATTTGATGAAGCCAAACAAGTAGAGATTGATAACTGGAACAATAATGATGTTTTTGAAGAAGTTGAAGATGCAGGCCAAAAATGTGTTTCCACCCGTTGGGTCTGTAGTCTAAAATAAACTGACAAGGGTATTGTACCTAAAGCTAGGCTTGTAGCCAGGGGTTTTGAGGAGTTTAATATCCAACAGCTGCAGAAAGATTCACCAACCTGTGCCTCTGAATCCCTGAGGTTATTGCTAGCAGTGATTTGCCAAAATCAGTGGAAAGTCAATTCTATGGACATCAAATCTGCCTTTTTGCAAGGCATGGAGTTGTCAAGGGACATTCATGTCCGCCCACCCCCAGAAGCGAACAGAAAAGGGATTCTATGGAAACTAAAAAAAATTGTATATGGTCTTGCGGATGCATCACTTTATTGGTATAATAGAGTGAAAGAAATCATGCTTAGCACTTTTATTGGTTAGATGACCAATGCAAAGTTAAAGGTGTACTGGCATGTCATGTGGATGATTTTCTCTGGGCTGGCTCTCAACACTTTGTAACTGATGTGATTCCTCGACTGAAGTCTGCGTTCCATGTGGGACGCGAGGAACATGAGAATTTCTGCTATGTGGGATTGGATATAGTCACTATAAATGGTGTAATAGAGATGCATCAGCAGAGCTATATTGACAACATGCAACTAATTAACATGCAGCCAGCACGTGCTATACAAAGAGATTCAGCTCTTAGTGAAACAGAAAGAGAGAAGCTGAGATCGAAAATAGGACAAATTCTTTGGGTTGCAAGGCAAACCAGGCCTGATGTTATGTTTGATGCTTGTATTTTGGCATCCATTCTAAAAAATGCTACTGTACAGTCTATTCATGATGCAAATAAGGTGATTCGTAAACTTAAAGCTGAAAAGGTTACTCTGAAATTTCAACATTTGGGTAATAATGATTCTTTGAACTTGACTGTTTTCAGTGATGCTTCGCTGGGAAACTTGCCAGATGGAGGTACACAAGGGGGAACATTGATCACACTCATGGGGGAAAGCGGGAAGTTTTCTCCTCTCTGTTGGCAATCTAAGAGGATCAGACGCGTGGTGCGAAGCACCCTTGCGGGAGAGACTCTTGCCATGTCGGATGGAATAGACAATGCCATCTTCCTTGCCACCCTCTTTTCTGAGCTCACTACTGGGACTGCTGAATTGAATGTTCCCGCTTTGGTCTGTGTGACTGACAATCACTCCCTTTACGATGCCCTTAAGTCGACAAAACAGGTCAGAGAGAAGAGACTTCGGTTAAAGAGCTCATTCTGAGTAAAACAATCACAAACTCTGGTCAGTGACAAAAGCCCAACTTGCTGACTGTCTCACGAAGAAGGGAGCATCACCTCTAGTGCTCTTGAAAGCACTCAGTGAAGGACTATGGAATGTGGCCTAAATTGGCCTAAAAGACGGGAAATGCTGATTGTATTTTTGTTATTTTCTTGAATGTTATTGAAATGCACTTTTCTTCATTGCACTTTTTTTATTTTAAAGAAAGAAGAGGGAGATTGTTAACTTGTGTTCCACTTTACGACAGTACTCCTTTACGGTAATGTACCCTCTGAGGGATATACGCATGCGCACTGGGCGCAGGTAATCAGATGTGAATTGTGGAGGGAACAGCATTTACATGTTGGTGTACGGTGAATAAAGTGATCTACAACTGAATAAACGTCGTGTTTATTAAGACCTAATCAACACCATCTACGTCTCAACTATTATGTTCCCATCTACTCTGACACCGATATCTTTCATGTCACTTTAACTCTAAATAGTAAATGGTGCATTTATATAGCGCCTTTTATCCAAGGTGCTTTACAGAGATTGTGCATTACATTCACCCATTCACACACACATTCATACACCGATGGCAGCGGAAACCATGCAAGGCACCAACCAGCACATCGGGAGCAATTAGGGGTTCAGTGTCTTGCCCCAAGGACACTTCGACAGTAACTCTGGGGGAGCCCGGGTTCGAACTGGCAACCTTGCGGTTACCATCCAGGCACTCTACCCCTGAGCCAACGCCGCCCCTACTAACTCTGAACGCTTGACAAGCAGTGTCCCATACAATCTACCCAAATAGATAACTCACCCTGTTTTTGAGGGGCACTAGCCCCTCCTATACACAGGTTTAATGTTTGTCTTTAGTTAAAAGTTTGTTTAGTAAACGCATTGACAATGAAGGGAAAATTTACATCATAATGTGTCATTTATAATCTTTGCATTTCTCATAATAAGAACTGTCCCAGCCCTAGTGGGCAATACTCGGATTACGGGAAGTACTCTCACCATTTGAAGATCTCTCATCCCTATGATGTCGCTATTATTCACTATTGTAAACCTCTGACCCCAGAAAGGAACACTTCCTGATGTCAAAAGGATTGTTTTGATTCTAGCAAGTCCGCTGACTCATGTCAGTGGGAGACCCTCTGTTTTGGACTCATTATTTCTACCCAATATAATGGATTATCAATTAAACTCATACTCTGGTCTGGAATCGTGTCACTGATTCCTTTGGGTTTTTCCTAACAAGGTGATTTCACTCTGATACTTTATACTAAACATTTCTATAAGATATTCCTGCTAAGTCTAAACAGTAAAGTTAAGGTTTATAACTATTTTGGTAAATGATATTGATATAAAGGCTTTACTTGCCTGTACGATAAAAGGTAGACACCTCAGTATTTGGACACGTATGCAGAATAACCCAGGCAACAATGACTTGCACTCAAGCACTTTTATTTAAACTCAGAAAACCCTCCCAGGGCATATATAACATAAACTCCCACTCTTGGGAAACACAGTGTTATAATCAAGCAACCTAACCAATAACACAGAGTCCCTAATATACCTCCATGCTCATTAACCAAAGTCTCTTCAGCTTGGAAGCGCAGGTGGACACAGTCTCACAATCAGCCAGGGGAAGGGAGGCAACCAAGGGGCCAGTGAGGCTATTCAACGTTGAAGCTCTAGGCCCTAGTGGTAGAAGGAGGGACTACAGGCGGACCCGTGGATTCATGACCGGGAAACCCCGTGCAGCTGGGCTTTAACATTGAGCGCTCGGTTGCACTTCCGCATTTGACCACCAAAATTTGGTGGTCAAATGCGGAAGTAGACGTTCTGAGACGGTACTTCCGGCAGTCTTCCGGGTGCTTCAAAACGCCACTGAGCAACTTCCACTGACATGAATAGCTGGGGGGGCGGAGCTTCGCGCCAGTTCAGTCTCTATCCTTTTATATACTCTATGGAGGCAACAGAGGGGCAAAGGTAGGGACGGCGGTCCAGGCGTGGTACGTCCTAGGACAGGACGTGACAGCGCCCCCTCCCCAAAGGCACTAAACCGCAAGCAGCACACAAACCACGCCAGCAACACACACTCGGGAACCCATAAAAAATCACACACACCAGTCACACACAGGCAGACAGGGGGAAAACACACAGTAGTGAGAGACTGCACCACAAGGCAATACAAAAACTAAAAAAAAAGGAGGAATAAATCTACAACTGGGCTAAACCCTCCTCTCTCTCTCAGGGCAAGCAGCAAAACAATGACCAAATTGGGCACAAAACAAACAAAGTTTCTCTTTCATAAATGGTGCATTTATATAAATGGTAAATGGTGCATTTATATAGCGCCTTTATCCAAGGCGCTTTACATAGATTGTGCATTACATTCACCCATTCACACACACATTCATACACCGATGGCGGCAGAAACCATGTAAGGCACTAGCCAGCACATCGGGAGCAATTAGGGTTCAGTGTCTTGCTCAAGGACACTTCGACACTAACTCTGGGGGAGCCGGGGTTCGAGCAGGCAACCTTGCGGTTACCATCCAGCCACTCTACCCCTGAGCCACCGCCGCCCCTCATTTCATTCTCCTCTCTTTCTCACCCGAAGACAGCTTGAAGCTCCCCAGCTGCATCGGTTCACTGGACGCAGACAAATCAGCAGCTGACGTCATCAGAGCATCTCGGGGGTCTTCGGTAACACTCTGCGCCTCCCGGGGACGTTCAGCAGGCCACAGTGGACGATACCGGTCTCTCTCTCTCCTGCGTTCATGGATGCGATTGTCAACTTGGATAGCCAGCGATACCAGAGAGTCCAGGCCCTCTTGCAACTCCCGAGACACCAGCTCGTCCTTTACAGCATCAGAGAGTCCTGAAAGAAATGTCGGAATCAAGGCCGCCTCCGTCCAGGCGCTCTCTGCTGCTAACACACGGAACTTGATAGCGTAGTCAGCCACACTGTTGCGCCCTTGCTGTAGATTAAGCAGACGTGAAGAAAAACCAAGGCGTGGTACGTCCTAGGACAGGACGTGACAATACCATTGGTCCGACATCTCAAACCCTCACCCTAACCCTAACCTCCCACAGCGCAGCACACCTAAACCTTAACCCTCTCCCAACCCTTAACGCACCCCTCACCAACCTTAACCCGGTCGTCTTCACGTCTAATATTTTCAATCACCAACCTTAATCCAGTCGGACCAATGCTATGTCTAATCAATGGTATGTCTAACCAAAGTATGCCTCCCCATTTTGACTGGAGTATTTCTACATTTTTACATTCTGGTCTTCCTACAGCTAAAATAAATAATTAAATTAAATAATAATTCAACTACACATTCTTCTGGTCAAAGGTTATCCTAATGATTTATGGCTTTGAACGCCTATATGATATTTGGTTTGAGTATATAATCTGATTACTTTCAATGGGTATTTACATTTTGGCTTTAATGCCTGGTCCTTCCTTTCATTAGCTATCAAAGCGACAGTCCTTTTGGTTAATAATATATATCAAATGTATGTATCAGGCTCCTTTAGAACAACAAAAAACGGAGACACAGATGGGAAAGAATCTAAAGATGGATGCTAAAGATTAGTTAATCTACAGGTATATACAAAATTAGAGCCCAATGTTATACACATTCTTGAACACAGGTTTCGATACATTTCTTTAGACTGACTGAGAGTCTGTAAATGGCCTTGGAAGGGAAAAGGACTTTTCCCCCATCTACTGGGTGTTTTCCTGGAACAATCTCATACTCTTAGTCTAATATTTTCAATTTCCAGTGAGACAATAGCACACTTCTGACTCCATAATTCGTGCATCTCACCACTTAACTACTGCTGGCAGGAGAAAGATAAGGAAAACATTTTGGCCATTTGTTGTGCAATGAAGTATAGACATTTTGCATCCAAGTTTATCTAAGCTTTATTCCACCCCAAATAGACATACACCATCTGAAACAAGAATGATAAAACAATCACCAATAAACTGTATGTAGGCCGTCATTGAGATCCCTGGCAGAATACAATATGTTTTACAGCGTTTACAGAGTTTTCCACCAAAAGATGAATTATTTGCTTCAGTTTTATTTTAGGAAAGTCATACATCAGTTGCCGACATCACAATGAGCAAATGTCCACTCACAGAGAAGTCTTGGATAGAAGGCTATGCTTTGAATCAATGCTGATTTGCATTTGTGGTGGACATCTGATTCTCTGCCACTGACTCTCTCTATGTTCAAAGACATCACAGGCACCGGCAAGCTGAATGCACAATGCTCAAAACAGACTACATATGTCTAGAAATTGCCTTGTCAATTGCCAATTGGTTCCTGCCTCCTGGTGAATGTGTAAAGCACAATTCAGCCAGGAGTCTACCAAAAGTTTGAAATGAAAACTGTAATTGCTAATATTCAGTTGCTATCCGTCTTGCTGGAATGCAAAGTCTTAGATAGGCAATAAAGGGTTTAAGGCAGGTTATCTTGGCGGCCAAATTGGCTATAGGGAAAACCCCATCTCTGTATATTACCTCTCACAGGACCAAGACACATTGGAAATGTAGAGGTGGGGATTTTTGGGGCAAAAGCGGAGCTAGAGGCCAGCATTGATGTAGAGTGACGCTTGGTGTAAAGTGCCCACAGAGGAATGGCCGAGCTGTGGAGGAATGTCAACCCCATCAGACAGTTGAGGAAATCCCTATCGTCTCAATTTAACAGGTTTAAAAATCCTTTTTCATTTTGCATCTGAAGTGCTCAGTCAGCCGTTCATAGCCTTCATTGCAGAGGTCAAAATGATTCTCAAGTCGTCTCTCCATCTCTCTCCTCCTCGCTCTCTCCTGTCACGTACACATTTTGATTAACCCTAGCGTCCCAATTCTGGGATGAACACTCGGCGAAAAAAGCAGATCTACAAGATCTAGGCTACTATTTTTGGCAGAGAAATGTGGTATATAGTTTGAGGGAGGAACCGTTCAATGGACAGGTGGCGCCATCTTGGGAGGTTTTCACTCTTTTACTTTCTTTCAATGAGGTGACGTCATGTTCTCTTTCTAGATTGAGGGGAAAAATCACACTGAAGTGAGGAGCGACCACTGTGGCTGCCACATGATGTCACGGGTGGGCATGCTGAAAATGGTGTGGGGGGGGGGGGGGGGGGCTGATTAAAGCAAAGATTACAAGTCCATAGACTTGGTTGCAACATGACGCGACGAGTGAAAGCCAAACGTTGGAGGGGGCCCCTTCAAAAGCAGGGGGGCCTTGAGGACACTGGTCAACAAAATAACGAGTATAGAATAGTTACTTGAGGACTATTATGACTTGCTCCCCTCTGTACATCTTAATTTTTAGTAGCTTAAGTACCAATGAAGATTGGTACTCAGAATGACCCTGGGCCGGGTCATTAATGACAACATTAATGTTGTCATTTTATCAACTGGCCCCTGGCCCCTTGGCATTTTCATAATGTGGCCCACATGTTCAGCTATTTGAGTATCCCTTAATACTGTTTTCAGGATTTTCATAATTTCTTTGAAAACCATGAAAAACAACATACTACAGTATGTCGTTTTGTGTGTGTGTGTGTGTGTGTGTGTGTGTGTGTGTGTGTGTGTGTGTGTGTGTGTGTGTGTGTGTGTGTGTGCGTGTGCGTGTGCGTGTGTGCAACGTGCGTGCGACGTGCGTGTGTCGCTGCTCAACAGTGCCATCCAGCGGTATTGCTGTGGTACTTCCGTGCTCATCTGTGCTCATACACACACAGACAGACATACACACATAGTCACGCATAGGACCACTCAAAATACCACTCATAGGCTTAGCACAGTCCAAAGTCAAAACCATTAATTCAACGCCAGTTTGCATTGCATTCCAATGAGTCAAACAATATTCATGGATATTGTAGTGCAATTATATTCAGCGTGTTTAATGGGCTTCTTATTGTCTCCACCAGCCAAAGGCATGGGGAGAGTATGTTTTGCACTACGTCAGTCCGTGAGTGTGTCCGTCCGTCCGTCTGTGTACAGCTCCAGCCAGCACCGTTAACCTAGTCAATGCCACATTTTGCACACACACTCCCTGGATTCCAACCTCTGCCCCAAAATTTCCAGAACGGCCTGTTATAGCGCCACAATGAGGCAGCTTTTCACATTATTTACCTAGAACTGCACCAATCTGCGTGAAACGTTCCATGCACAAACCTTTGACCTGAATTTTTCACATCTGCCTTTTATAGTGCCACCAACAGGTGGATTTTTGCAAAACACATTTTTGGAACAAAATGGCTCAAATCATCAAATGACCATCAAAGGCATAAGAAGAAATGGCACCCATTTCACATTGGCCTGTTATAGCGCCACCAGGAGGCCACAACCTGACCTGCCCTGGTGGAGACCTGTGCCCCGAGGGGCACTTTTTCTAGTTAGAGTTCTGTTTCCATTCAGGTCAAACAGATTCAGGGTGCTGCTATTCTGCATGTTGCAATGGGAAGGCTCTGCTACAATACATGTAGCAGTGTATTCATTAGTACCCATCATTGATAACACCTGTGTTTACTGTACTATTTCACATTGGCCTGCCACCAGGAGGCCACAACTTGACCTGGCCTGGTCAAGTCCAAAACTAAACTTTTTCTAGTTTAGTTTTGGAGACCTGCCTGCAGAACTTATTCCCAGATCCCCTGGGAGTAGAAGCTAGTGGGCCATGAGTATCTTTTGCCTTAGCTGAGCCAACACCAGCTTGGACTCTGAACACAGCTATTGTCAGTCACCGGAATCTCATCATTGGAGATGGCGATGTGGAGCAGAGCCCTTTGAGTGCTAATTCCAATATAATGATCTGTGGAGACTGAGAGACAGAGGGATGGGAGACAATGCATTGGAGAGAGAGAGAGAGAGAGAGAGAGAGAGAGAGAGAGAGACCGAGAGAGAGAGAGAGAGAGAGAGAGAGAGAGAGAGAAGGGTGGAAACTGTTTCAATTCACAGTCCACTTTACTTCAAATGAATGATCAGAGAGGTGGTGTGACACAATGTAGCTCTGTCAAATTATGTATAGCGGGAACAGACATGTATCTACCACAGACTGTCAAATCAATGGACAGATGTTGCAGAAGTCCTCCAACTAGGGCGTTTTAACATGGGGATGTGCCTCTAAAACTTGCAATAATTTGCCTTGCCCACTGTTAGGCACGCTGTTACACGTGTCAGTGGTTCAGTAGCTTTTTCGTTTATTAGCAAATTTCATTGCCTAGTTTTAATTTATTAGCCTTTATTGGTTGCGTTATTAGACATTACATTACATTACATTACATTACAGTCATTTAGCAGACGCTTTTATCCAAAGCGACTTACAATAAGTGTATTCAACATAGGTAGGGAACAAAAACTACTAATCACCAGAAGTCTTTAGTGCATTTTCTGCAAAAACAAGCAACCAAGAGTATACCTAGCGCTAAGGTAAAAGTGCAATATATCAGCTACCTATTTCCTTAAACAGATGAGACAAAATAGCTAAATCAAATGAGCATGAGCTAAAACAATTAAGTGTATCGACTAAACAAGATCCAATAAACAATACAACAATAGAAAACAAGCGTTCGTACAACTAGTTAACAACAAGTAGGTCAGGCAGAGAGGAAGGGTAGTGTTTCCTGAAGAGGTGGGTTTTCAACCTGCGGCGAAATATGGGCAGTGACTCTGCTGTCCTAACATCAGTGGGAAGTTCATTCCACCACTGTGGGGCCAGAACAGAAAAGAGTCGTGACCGTGTGGATCGGCCAGAAGGACCCTTGAGTGACGAGGCAATCAGTCGCCCCGAGGTGGCAGACCGAAGTGGTCGGGCAGGGGTGTAGGCATCGACCATAGCCCGGAGGTAGGAAGGAGCTGTTCCTTTCACTGCCCTATAGGCTAACACCAGGGTTTTGAACTGGATGCGAGCCGCTACGGGGAGCCAGTGTAGAGAACAGTGTAGAGAATTAGACATTCCTGTTCTCCCTTTGAGCTTCTTCGGTAGTGGGTACTGTATTTATGAGCTTTGCATGTTTGTCCTACCAACTCAGTGGCCTTGTGGTTAGAGTGTCTGCCGGCCCTGAGACTGGGAGGTCGGGGTTCAATCCCCGGCCGGGTCATACCAAAGACTGTAAAAATGGGACGCAGTGCCTCCCTGCTTGACACTCAGCATCAAGGGTTGGATTGGGGGTAAGTCCCTGCGACATACTAGCGTCATGTCCAGGGGGTGTACTTGTACATCAGGCTGCCTCACGCTACAGAAACAGGAGATAGGCTACTATCCTATGGGCCTCATGGCTCGGCAAGGCTACTTTATGTTTGTCCTATTGTCTTGTTATTGTTACTGGCAGCGCTGTGTCACTTATTTTGCCTCTTCTCTTGGCCAGTTCACACTTGTAAAAGAGACTTCAGTCTCAATGTGGTTTTTACTGGTTAAATAAATGTTAAAAAAAAAGTAACTCCTAATGTATAACTAATAAAATGTGCTGGGCAATTACTGTAAATGTATCATGCGGTGTAATGGGCTGGTGGAAGATATTTCTATTTCATTCCCCTTCTAGATTCTTCTGCAGCTATGCGTTTGGAAAGCGTTTTCCACCCAGAAGAAGGTGAAGCATGACCGCCATGCAAACCTGTTGTGGGTTTATGTCTTACAGTTGGAGGCCATCGATATTGTCCTTTTCTTTTTGCTGAGGTTTGCGTGATCTGCGCAAAAGGACAGTTAACCCATTTTGGGCGGGAACCCCTTTTGGTGTTTTAAACATTATGTTATAATTTAGCTATTGAAAAATAGCAGATCTACAAGCTCATAGCGCGCCACCGAGTGGCGCGCTACGAGCTTGTAGGTCTGCTATTTTTGAAAAATCGTGAAAATATTTATTTCAGAAAACTGGGGGATTTAGAAGGATTTTTAAAAATGTTGAGGTCAGGCCTAAATGGGTCAAATGATAAGGGACAATATCGGTGGCACCCAACTGTATGCGTTTGGAAAGCGTTTTCCACCCAGAAGAAGGTGAAGCATGACCGCCATGCAAATCTGTTGTGGGTTTATGTCTTAGATGTACTGTAGTAGGCCTACCGGTCTTTCTATCCCCTCATACTCACTGACGGCTCTGAGTTTTTACAATCTCTCTCCTTTTCCGTGGGCTTGTACTTGTACTATGCACAGTGCAGTACAATGGAAGCCCAGTTTCAAAAAAGGTTTTACCTATTGACTGTGAAAGGGCTTACTTCTTGCAAGCGATCAAGTAGAACAACTTGAGTGAAGGTTAGAAAATGGTTTAAAAGCAGCTTGCCCAAGAAGGGGGCAAGCTGACAGACAGACGCAGACAGACAGACAGACAGACAGACAGACAGACAGACAGACAGACAGACAGACAGACAGACAGACAGACAGACAGACAGACAGACAGACAGACAGACAGACAGACAGACAGACATTGATCGGACGTGTGTAAGTCTGTTCTCATGGCAGTATGTGTGTGTGTGTGTGTGTGTGTGTGTGTGTGTGTGTGTGTGTGTGTGTGTGTGTGTGTGTGTGTGTGTGTGTGTGTGTGTGTGTGTGTGTGTGTGTGTGTGTGTGTAAATTGACTATTCATACCCACACACACACACACACACAACACAGTAGCATCTCAGAAATGAGAATGTGGAAAAATTGCACCCTGCTTTTGGTGTCCAGGTTTGACACATTAAATATTGTAGATATTCAACAGGCAGAACCATCATGACCTTCTCCTGCCACCATCTCTACACACACCACTTCTGTTCCCTGTGACTGACATAGGCATTCATCTTCTATCATCCTGGCTGCCTGTGAAAGCAACATGAATGCATAACGAGGGTGACTTTGACTGTTACAACAGGAACAGTCTATGATTCCCCAACGGAGAGGAACCCTTGATGATTACAAATCCAAACCATGCACTATAGTCTAGCTACTTTCCATGATGTGCTCCGCAGAATTGAATGCCCCATTCTTTGGAGAACATGCACAGATCTAATTGAATCTGCTACATTAAAATAGGTGGCATCACCTCAGGGCACTCTGCCAGACACCTTTCTGAATGGAGATTGCTGCCAGGTAACAGGTTTAACCCATTTAGACCTATGTCTAATGTCTTGACAGTTTTCTGAAAAAAACATGTTTCTATGTCAGTGGTTCTCAAACACATTCATGTCAAGGACCCCAAATATATGACATATGACATCTGAAAATATGTTGTTCCAGGGACCCTCCCAGTAGCAAAGATTTGAGTTAAAAGTTCTGAAAGAATATATATTCAATGATTTCAGGCACATTTTCACAATTTTTCAAAAATAGCAGACCTACAAGTTCATAGCGCGGCACTCGGTGCCGCGCTATGAGCTTGTAGATCTGCTGTTTTTCAACAGCTAAAGCATAACATAATGCTTAAAACACCAAAAGGGGTTCCCGCCAAGAATGGGTTAACACTGCCGCTGCCACTCATCGTCTTGGGGAACTGGTTAAAAAGGAAGGAACATCTGGGGCAGTGAATGTCACCCGTCAACCATGCCAGGTAGGGACGCAATCCTCAGTAATCAGTAACTGTCATTTCAATAACTGGGGATTGACTGAATGTCCTGAGGGGACACGCTTTACGCAAACAACTGTAGCAGTGCCCGCTCATGCCTGCCATATGAAATTACGGCATAGTACATGTGTGTCACTGGCCTCTACTGAACCAGAAGTATTTTCATCTCACAATAAACAGCAAACATTAAATCATTATGGCAGGTGTTAAATAGTGTTTAATAGTACTTAGACGACTCTTTGTTACACACATACACAATTCTCATAATTTCCATAACAGCTACTGGTGGTAGCCAGTTCAAAGTTATTAAATTGTTTCTACAAATCAAAGGACATGCTGGGTAGTAAAACTGGGAAATATATTAGCACACAAATAGGCATACACACATTGCAAATGGAATTGTTTTAACCGCTCCATTACGTAGCAATGTGTGTATGTCTGTGTCTGTCCCTGAGCACGGAAAGCTGGAACACGGTAACTCTGTCATTTCTCGACCATTTCGGACACGGGAAGGCTCGCCGGAACCGGGCTGGCCCCCTGGGTGCGTTCCTGGGGGTCTGGATGTTGCGGGGACCCCCACACGGTACAGTTGCACCGCTCACTTCACACAGGTGTGATCTTTTATCACACTTTGTTTTTTTGAGTGGTGTAAACCACTCCTACAACTGGCTTTTGTGTGCAGAAAAAATGAGCATGGTTGCTATGTTCAAAATAATTTCTGACGTAATTAAATCACACCCGGGTGAACTGGATGACCGTAGCAACCATGCTCATTTTTTCTGCACAAAAAAAGCCAGTTGTGAAATCACATCCCGGTGTGATTTCATTACGTCAGATCAGACCTTATATAATACCTCACATCGGACAAAAACTCCAGCTGAATCAACTTCATGGTCACAAATCATCACATCAGAAGACGACCCTACCTAGCCAAAGATCTTTAAAGACGGTGGGAAGCCCAATAGACGAGACGCAAGACAAAGTCTTGTTCGACAACAAGAGAATATTAGATCACGGCTGCTCTTTACCAAGACAGACCCTCCTGACCAGACCCCAGCCAGACCCTCCTGACCAGACCACAGCTCATAGCTGATTAGGCTATATAATATCTTACGTTATATAATACCGTACACCAGACAAACACCCCAGCTGAATCAACTGCATGGTCACAGATCATTTTCAAGGAAAAGAACATCAGAAGACGATACTTTCCATTCACATAAAATGAAACAACATAAAATTGACGACCCAACATAAATCAGAAGACGACCCTACCAGAATCAGACCTGAAGGCCATTCAGTCTTTGAGACCCTTGAAGCCAAAGATTTTAAAGACTGAATGCTGAACTCAATAGCCTAGATCTAGGAAAGTGGTCACTCAGTTCACTCGGGTGTGATTTCATTACGTCAGACATTACGTCAGACCACAGCTGATCATGCTATATAAAACCTTACACCACTCAGTTCACACGGGTGTGATTTTTTATTAGCACATACAGTTAAAAACAAAAGAAAATCAGACATGCATTTAATATTATACACATAACCACCTTCCCATGCCTACAAACCTACTCACATAATACCAACTGTATATTTATCTACTGCGTCTTGGATATGAGCATTCTTTTGTAGTTTGATTGAAAGACCAGCAGAGATGGAGGTTTTTCAGCCTAGGATCAGCCTATACCTTATTGAGAACTGCCTTTTTGATGCATGTTCTCCCTGCTCGGCACGATTAAACACCATCATAAAACATTAAGAGCAGGGAGATAGATATACAATAAACTCCCCATGGGGAACATAAATAACAGAGCCCACCGGTGGTGCTGGGGTGGAGCTCGAGCCAGACTAGGACTCGCCACATGAGAACTTTAAACCTACAGTACTATATTCCCTAATGACTACGAAGATTCTGAAACAATACAAGTTCATTATATGGATCCGTGGCAGACACCAGAAACAAACAAGTGACTACAGAAAACAAGCCCAACGTTGCTTATAAAAAGCAGACATGGCAACACACTGCACATACTGTAACAACCACTGCTTCTGAGCTAACTTGGCTGGCAAACCATTAGCAAATGATAACTTGGCTTTAACTATAGAACACGTACCACATTACATTAGAAGCTGCCGCACTGTCTGCAGCATCCAGCTTCATTATCAAAACAGGCTGTAGCTTGTTGAAGCCATACAATAGAACTCAGCAGCATTAGCAGAATCATACCAAAGTCAATATTTTGCCATATAACCTGGCCCTTATCACAGCATGGACAGCAGCTGAGAAGCATGATTTAAGCAGCAGTAGCAGCATGGACAGCAATAGCAGCAGCAACAACCACAAGGAACAGCAAACATCACAGCAAACATAACAAACCAGGAACCATATGCAGAGGAAGGCAAGGTATATTAAATGGAGGTAAAGTCACCAACGTCATTTTCACTATCACGCAATTCCAGACGGCAGAGTCGTCGCACCATGGGAGCCAAACTGCACCCGGAAGTTCGGCAGAATGCATTGGAGTCAATGAGAGTTCAGTGACCAGCTCATGAACAAACATTATTTCTGAATGACTGAGATCTTTTGTAAAGCAATCGCTTCTGGGAAAATAACAGAAGAAACACATTATTGTCTGCTGTGTTGCTTTTCGATGTGTACACTGTAATTTTATAGAGGCAATCAGCAGTGGCGTGCACAGATAGACACTAGGGGGTGCTAGAGCACCCCCTGCCCTTTTGGCAATGTGCCCTTTTGAAAAAAAAAATGTTTTCTTTTTTTTTTTTGATTTTTCAAAAATAGCAGACCTACAAGCTCGTAGCGCGCCACTCGGTGGCGCACTATGAGCTTGTAGATCTGCTATTTTTCAATAGCTAAAGCATAACATAATGCTAACACCAAAAGGGGTTCCCGCCCAAAATGGATTAAGGCAACCGGCCGGTTCCACGCGCTGCACAAGGTGCCCTTTTTTAACTTGAGCACCTGCCCCTCTAAATGTCTGTGCACGCCACTGAATCAGGCATCTAAAGAGCAAAAAGTATGTTTCTGAACGTGCCAAGTATTGCGAGCCCGTTTCCTGTCTGGCAGCCAAATCTCACGATACCCCCGGGAACAGAAACGATACCTGCTGCTGTTTAAATCCTCAAATAAAATGATGTACTGTGCAGCTCTGTGCACATCGAAAAGCAACTGATTAGAAAACAAACTGTGATATGTCTTCTTTTTTTAGGCCTGAACCGATTATATGACACAAGTCTCAATGGTTCATAAATAATGTTTGTTATGAACTGGTCAAGCTTGCTCCATTCACTGCTTTGTATTCATGTAACTTCCGGTGCGAGATTTGGCTCCCATGAAAGTGTCATGGCACTGTCACGTGACCATGTCACTTCCTTTTCTAATCTTCCTTAGAGGAAGGCAGGAAGAGCATGCAGTCTAGTGAGCTTAAGTAGCCCGCCCAATTGGTCAGCTGACTGCCACATCAGTGAATGACGTGTGGGTCTTGCACACACTTATACAACCTCATAGTAATGCAGCATATTAACCCCCAGCATGGCATGAAACCCCTCGAGTATATCTGACTGAACTGACTCCGCAAGCTACGAATCATTTTCTTGAAATAAGGAGCACATGCAGTACCACGCTAAAGGAGTCCACAAATGTGCATGACATGATGCAGTGCAAGATCACAGATTTAATCCTGTAGGATGTTATGAACCGAATTGGCTTGCAATTCAAAAGGTGAGCATAGCCATGTGGAAGAGGCAAATGAACAGATCAATAGAATAAATGTCTCCCTGATCAGGTTAAGTTTTCAGCAGCAGCAAATGAAACTCGCTTCAAGAGTAAGCAATTAAGTGATAACAATGAATTAGAGAGGCACTTGGTTATAACCAAAATAATCGTCAGTCAGGCCAAAATAATCGGCCTGACTGTGTATGCCCATCAGGCCAGTGCATTGAAAAAAGGTCAGTAAGACCAACCTATAATGATGACCAAAGCAGACAGGCAAACTTTCATTACCGCTCAGTTTTTTTCTTCTGACCATTACATGATGTGACGGATGCAAGCATTACATGCTTCCTGCATTACATGCTTCCTGCATTACATGCTTCCTGCATGCAAGTTTCTATAGTAAGTGCGACCTGCAGTCGCAACCACAATGTAACCACAATGTAGACTTATGTATCATTACTGTTACAAGTAAAAGTCCCATATTCAAAATATAATATTTTACATGGGCATATACGCTCCAAACAATATGCCCTTAGCGGTGACACTGATTGTGATGGAGGTTTTGTTCATTGCGGATATCTACAGTCTCTTTATATATGGTCACCAGAGGTAACCATGCATGCATTGGAACATACTATAGGCCTACAGGAGTCACAGGGTGTAGAGAGGGATGTAGTGGAGTGGGATGTACCGCGAGAGTTTAGGTGTGTGAGACTAGGAAGCAGGAAGTAGAGAAAGACCGGGTAGAAAGCCGGGAGCTGTCAGATTGACTGGAACATTATGGATTAATAAAGTAACCAACTGCATAAGAACTGTATCTTCATTGACCGACACTACACAGGGGAACATGGACACTGACATTGACAGAATGGTTGACTGCACCATTGACTACATTAACTGTTATACCAGCCAGGACTGTACAGTAGACTGTTTCCCCAATAATAAACCATGGATCACCAGTATCGATCAAGGCAGACAAGGCTTATTGAACAGAATATACATGCTCCTTGAGTGGCTTTCAATCAAGCTCTTAATCATTTCCTTCATGTCTGTGACCAGTGCTTATAGACTCTGTTGGACTAGGTTGGTAGTTCTTTGAAGTGCTGGTTGACATTTTTGTCTTGTTGCTAGTTTGTTCAGATTGCAGTTGAGGCGTTGCTTGCCTTTCTTCATTTACAATCTATTCTGCTAAGAAGGTTAGAGAAATCAGAATACGTTGGAGCTTCAATTAAGAAAGTATGAGTCACCTCTTCATGATTCTACCCTTTCACATTAACTAGACGTTTATATTCCACATTTCCATGTGAGCTTCAGCCATCATTATTGCCATTTCTGTTGCCAGGCTGCACTGAAAGACATGCACGACAGTGATTGCACAGGGGGAGACTTTGGCTTTAGATTCTTTAGGCAAAGCTCACATTCAGCCTCTGCCACGATTTGTGACGTTTTCAATGAAACTCACCCCAGAGCATGTTTTCATTACAAAGAGCTTAGACTCGACAACCAGAACCCATTTTGCAAGGATGTGTGGAGCATTTACCTAATTAACGCTGAACATGGTTCATTGGAGAAGCTAATCCAAAGTTAAGGTATTACTTTCAGTCATCATAAAGTATGTAAATGGAAACTTAATGATATGCCATGGGGTATTTAATGGAATTTGAAATGGTAAATGGTATCACATTTAATTCCATATATGTAATGGCTGTGGTGGCATCAGTTGTATTAGTGCAGTCCCTTCATGATCATTTAACATCTATGGACAGAAAATACCGTTTAACATTTTGGTGCAACGGTATAGCCCCCCCCCCCCCCCCCCCCCCCCCCCCATCTCAGTTGTTGTGGCAGAAAGAAGACTCCGCTTTGCTGGACACTGCCACAGAGCAAAAGACCAGGTCATTTCGGATATTCTTCTGTGGAGACTACCCTGCCCATCAAGAGGAACACGACCTCTCACATTTCCAGATGTTCTGAGTAGGGACACAGGACTGACTGTGAATGAACTTGGTGTGGCGATGACCAACAGAGACCAGTGGAAGCAGCTTGTGTCGCAGATCTCGAGGGCACTCGAAGGATGATGATGATGATAGGCCTACATTTCTTTTAACATAGCTTGGAGATGACTGATACTAGCTCAATATTTAATCACTTGACCTCTAGCATTCCTATTCCGGGGGAACATATGCGGAAAATAACTGCTCTACATGTTGTGAGCTTGTAGATGGGCTATTTTCAGAAAAAGAGATTTTGTGTAGAGGTGGAAAATAATAAGAGGACCAAGTACAGAGCCGAACTAGTCAACACAGTATTAATATTTTAAGTATAGAGGGTTTAAGCAGTTAAATGGGACAAGCCTGCAGTGATTATGTAAGTGTGTGCCTAGAAATACCTAGATTACAACACTAAATGTCGCCCTCACAAATGGTAATTCGATGTTAATTATAGTTTCCTTTTTTTTCATTTTTATTACAGTGTATTTTTTTTCTTTTCTTTTATACTTTGATGTATAATAAATCTGTATCCCCTGCTAAAAGGTCTCGGTTTGCATACATTATTATAAGAAGCAGTTAAAAAGGTATAGAAATACTTATTTGTACATCAACTATTCTGAGAGGCATGCTTTGTTAATGGGCTCCTTTGCCTTGAGAAAAAGACTTCAAAAGAAAATTATCAGCATTCAAATTAGAAAACATGCCGTGCAAAGGTTCCTCATCTCCCCTTGGTTATCTTCCTATAGTTAATTCATCTTTTTGATTGATGATATTCCTTTACCGGAAACAGTGATATTGCGAGGTCTACATAAAATGTCACTGGAAGTTTGTTTGGATGCAGTGACATTCTTCTTCCCTCGTTGGAAATTCAACTCAAAGTGTGAAATATAAGATGAAAGTGAGATTCCAGAAGTGTACCAGTTTTTCTTTTTCTTTCTTTTTATGTGCTAGGGTTTTGCCTAGCACAGATTAGAGGTGCTGCAATTTGAATTAATTATTATTTCATCAATCCACAATGCTATAATAAATGTCCACTGTTCTGAGCTTGTGACTGAAAAAAGGCCAAGGGCCGATTCATACTCCTATTTTAGAGCCGAATAAAAGTTGGTTCGGCGCTATAGAGCCTATAATGTGACGTAATTTGAGGTTCGGGGGGGGGGGGGGGGGTACTGTCCGGGTACCGTCCTAAAGTCGGCTCTTCGGTGCTACTGAAAATTTCTGACGAGCCGAAATCATTTCGGCACTACAGCGCCGAAACAGCAGAAAAATAGGAGTATGAATCGGCCCTAATGCTGCCTTCATATCCCCTGCTATACTGAAATAATTTATGCTGCATGATGCACAATATCAACATGCTGGTGCATTTTCACAGACACTGTAATGCACCATTGAAACTTTTGCATTTAAAAATGAAATTAAGGTATAGGTATACGGCATGCTTATCCAAGTCTACATCTCTGTAATCTCTCAAGCTAAGCAGCTGAAAGTTGACATCTCTGAAGTGCTGAACAGTCGACAAAATGTGTGTGCAACATAATTATAAGTAGTCTTGTATTCAAATTCTTGGAGCACAATGATTCTATTTCCAGATACGAGAGAGTGTCTGGGAGTATCTTGTATCCTAATAGGAGAGAGAATTGGTGGTTCTGAAAAATGTGCTGTTTCTTTGTCCACATTTCTTGTTGTTTGATTTCAATCAATCTTACAAATGATGGCATTCATTCCCCCAGGTGGGAGATTGAAGGTAAACAGAGGGTACCATTTATTGATTTGGCTAAGTAAAGACAATAGGAGATAAAAGACCATTACTTAGGCAAACTAGTACCATACATCCTGCTTAATAGATAATCCATAGAATGATAATGAGCTTTGTTTATATAGCACACAGAAATGCAGCTTAAATTGCTGTACAATACAGCAAGAATGACTTTTTGAGACTCCCTTACGGAGCTATGTGTGTCCGTGGGTGGCTGACTGGCTGGCTGTGTCCATCCCTGGCTGGGTCTGTCTGAGCACGGAAATTGCGTTTGGTTGGTTTTCACAACGAAGTGTCACTGTTGCGCAGCCTCACACACACACACACACACACACACACACACACACACACACACACACACACACACACACACACACACACACACACACACACACACACACACACACACACACACACACACACACACACACACACACACACACACACACACACACACACACACACACACACACACACACACACACACACACACACACACACACACACACACACTGTAGAGATACCAGTATTTATATACTTCCAGTCTCTTCTCAATAACAGACAATAGGAGAACTGGAATACACAACGGTGATGGAGGCAACTATAGCACATAGTGAAAAGAGATGACACCAGTGCATATTTATTTGCATGGTGTGTGGAGGATTTTGCTTCATCTTTTCACATTCTCAGTAACAATCACCTTAATACACTCAAAATGAGGCACCACTCTGTTGCCTGTCTGCCTCCCACTGTTGTCTGCTCATCATATTTTATAAATTCCTCTGATCCCCACAGTACACAATTCCAAGAAAATGGCTGCATGTAGCCTCTTTCAAATCCCACTCACACCACCACAATGAAAAGTTATATTATAATGCATTTAATGGCTTGTCACTGAAGCTCACACAGTAAAATCCTGGGTGTTAATTTAACTCGGAATGTACAAATGGAAACAAATTTGGTTCCATTTGTAACCCTCAAAATTGTGTAAATGTGTGAATGACTGTTAAAGTAACAAAATAAGCTCTGAATATTCTTGTCCCACACACAAAACACGTTTAAGGTCACCAGATTTATTTAAAGAGGGAGTGCCACAATTCTTTTATTTTTCCAGTTTTTCATGTGTCTATGAGGTGACAGTACTTCATTAGACACCCTGGAGTCGTTTTTATGTGCAATGGTGTATTCCATTTGTATTTAGGGTTTCTTCCTGGAGGCTGAACCCTTGACAGTCTTCTTCTTCTTCTTCTTGGTGTTTTACAGCGGTTTGCATCCATGTGTTGCATTACCGCCACCTTCTGGTCCGGGATACGGACCAAACAAAGTCTTTGCTCTGACAAATGACAGTGCGTTCACCCATATAATACCACATATCCCCAAACATTGTCCAACCCGTTCCAATGTCATTCAGTGCTCAGACGCGCAAACCCTTCCCTCAATGTGTTATCCAAATCTTCTCCGGTAATATCCACAATATTTAGAAATCTCCTCGCTGCGTCCAACACCATTTTGATCCTCTCAGACTTGCCCTGCATCTCTACCGCACAGTTAATGACCATGGCTATGAACGCCAGGAACTGTCTCTTATCCATACAAATATATCGATCCTCCCTTTCCTTTTTATCCTCCATTTCGTGTTGTTTTTTTCCTCTCTCCCCTTTCTCGTCCATCCTCTTCACGGCTTCAGCATATGTCACTCCCTTTTCCGCTCTGATCTTGTTCACCTTTATTTCCTCCACTCGTTTAGGACATTCTGCTGACCCTACAAAGTGGCTTCCCTTGCAGTGAAGACACTTTGGATTATCCGTCACACAATCCTCCTCCTTACACTTGTCCTTGCCACACCTTCCACATCTTTTCACTCCTCTGCAAACAGATGCCACATGGCTGTATTCCTGGCAACAGAAACATCTCATAGGACCTCTCTCATAAGGCCTGACTCTGTACGATACGTAATCCACATATATACAGTCTGGTAGCTCTCCTTGAAATGTGATACAAATGGATTTGGTGTCTTCCCTCTGCCCCTCTCTGTATCTAGACATTCGTCACCGTCCACCTCTTCCAGAAAAATGTCCGGTTCGACTGTCAGAGGAACCCCATTTATAGTAAGGGCATTTTATAAGGTATTTGACCAATCTGGGAACTAAATCGTTACCAAGAAATTTCTTCACCAATGTGTTTCTAAAGGTGTCTAATAACATGTACTAAAAGTTTGAAATACAACTCCCGTGGGAAATTGAGTTATTAGCATAATATGTGACCATACCCATAACATCCTATATAAGGCAAAAAAGTCCAAATTTCATCATTCTTTAAGTAGCATGTGACATATGAAACTAGGGGGTTTTCATGATTCTGAATCCATTCCAAGCATTAGTTTTGCACAAAAAACACTCCTTGGGCTAAATTAGGCCATATCCACTTGACCAAATGTGCTGACCTGTGACGACGGCTATGGCCGTTTTCCTCCCAAGGAGTGTTTTTTGTGCAAAACTAATGCTTGGAATGGATTCAGAATCATGAAAAACCCCTAGTTTCATATGTCACATTCTACTTAAAGAATGATGAAATTTGGACTTTTTTGCCTTATATAGGATGTTATGGGTATGGTCACATATTACGCTAATAACTCAATTTCCCACGGGAGTTGAATTTCAAACTTTTAGTACATGTTATTAGACACCTTTAGAAACACATTGGTGAAGGCATTTCTTGGTAACGATTTAGTTCCCAGATTTTCATAGATTTCTCTTACTATTATTACTCTCTTCCTCCTCCTTAATCCTCCAAGATGGAAAGTGTCTACTCGGACACGGGACTCACCAAACACCCTAATGTTAATAGCCCTGTATGCTTGCTCATGGTCTCTGCAATCAATGAGGAGCACCACTCCGCCTCTTGTAACCCTCACGGACTTTACTTTCCCAACCCGTTTCGCTATGAACTTTCCCACCTCATACTGATCTCCGAAAGCGCCGTCAGCTTTACTCTCAGCTCTCATCCCTACCATATATCGAACTTCTAGCTCACTTAGGTCACTTTCCCTCCTTCTCTTTTTTCTATCCACAGATACTGTCATGTCGTCCTCCGAGTCTTCATCATTTTCCCCAAACTCTTTTTCTGCTCCTGACGCCATTTTCAAACAAACCGCCGACAAAAAGACCCGTCCTACCACCTCAGTGTGTTGCTCGAACCTCCATTTCGTTGTCAGACCCCCTGGGTTCTCATCACCCTTGACAGTCAAACGGGCCAATGAAATAAACAGTAATAGTGACATCACACTATCAGCCCCTCCCCTAACCCCTCCCCCTTTATCATACAACTACAGCTGTGGGTGCGGCTTCAGTTCAGGTGGATCACCATCCATCACCACCCACCAGGCAAACCAGGCATACTTAATGAACTGGTGGGCGTGCCCACATTAAAACAACATTTTAACACACTGTACACTTTTTTTAAAAAAATTATACCTCCTTATATAACAATAAGACCTGATGATCATGTTTTAGGGTGAAAAATCACGGCAATCTTTAAAATGTACACAGGCATGAGGCATCTACAGACAAGTTAAATATTAACATATTTGTATTGCTCACACATTTAAAAGTGTACATTGAGGACTCAGAAAGTCTGACATGCATGTAAATTAAATAAATGTATGTAGACTAAATAGTAACAAAAAAAATCACCCTTCACCCATGTGAAGTGAGGGGCAGCTCTTATCATCATAAGTCATCATACATTATCTCATTCTGGCCAATCACAATTTGCGTTCTCACTTTTGTCTTCAATGTTTGCGTTTACACACTTTTGTCTTCAATGTTTGCGTTTACACACTTTTGTCTTCAATGTTTGCGTTTACACACTTTTGTCTTCAATGTTTGCGTTTACACACTTTTGTCTTCAATGTTTGCGTTTAAACACTTTTGTCTTCAATGTTTGTGTTTAAACACTTTTGTCTTCAATGTTTGTGTTTAAACACTTTTGTCTTCAATGTTTGTGTTTAAACACTTTTGTCTTCAATGTTTGTGTTTAAACACTTTTGTCTTCAATGTTTGTGTTTAAACACCTTTGTCTTCAATGTTTGTGTTTACACAGACTATAGGCCCCTCAAAAATGTACTATTTGGCAAATGCCGACAATGCAGAGTCATACAATACAACTATTTCCCCCCTGGATTCCTTGGATGCTCAATCTCCATACACTATCCTCCCTGCTACCGTTTTTGAGTGCCTAATAGTACTCTTGTTACATTTGTTGTGCACAATGTATAGGCTGCATTAAAAGCCCATATTTATAGCATTGCATTTCTGCAAGTCTGTTCTGTTGTGCTCTGTGGTACATTGCCATGGCAATTATTTACATGAGACGAGTGTAGCCTACGTGTACCCTATGACTATACAAATGTATTTTCATTCCAGACAGTTAACAACCTAGTCCCTCCACATGCCAGAATTGTACCTCTCAGTCCCGGCATAGTAGTTCCGGAGTGGTTCCAACGGATTGTGTGGCCCTGGTCTTTCCCTAGTGGGTCTGATCGAGGGTAGCTACTGGGACGTAAGTCGGGACTTGATCACCCTGACTGGGTCACCCGGGTGAGGGGTATGATGTTCGCGAGACCCGAAACCCCGATGACCTTGGGATACATCACTGAGGATACGTCCCAGTTGCATCCATCCTTTGAGGGATTGAATAAAGATATGCCTCTCTCCACAAAGTCCATCAAAGACATGGGGCCATAAAAATAGCAACAAACCTCTCCAGTGAGCAAATCAAGGACATCAGTGCCAGCATTCAATTGCCTGTGATGTGAACAATATTGAGCAGACAGTGCTGGTATGAAGGTATGTGAACTCTGATAAAAAAAAAATATATATTATAGTGATACAGCTGAAGGCCAAACACATGGAGGGAGAACATTTGTGAGGCTATTATGAACTATTTAAATGCCAAAGAAATAAACACACCCACATTGTGTCGGTGGCTACAGATGGGGCACCTTGCATGGGAAGGACACAGAAAGCCTTTGACTTTACTACAGACTTTGTTGGATTTAAAGCTGCTTAAGTTTCACTGCATCTTGCACAAAGCAGAACTGTGCGCTCAAACATTCCGCCCTGAGTGTATTATGGAGGTGATGAACCTTAGTAACAAAATAATGGCAAAAGGCTTTAAACCACTGACAGCACATAATTGGAATCACCTGCTGCATAACAAAGTCAAATGACTGTTGGGGTGGGGTTGTGTGTGTGTGTGTGTGTGTGTGTGGGGGGGGGGGGGGGGGGGGGGGGGAGCTTTGGTCCCATATAAGTCTGTCTCCGAGCGGGCCTCCGTAAAAAAAATCACGAACAAAAAAAGATTTATGAATGTCACACTTTGTGTGAAGGTAGTGTGGGCCCCAAAATGGCACTGAACCAGCTCAAAAATAGTAAAAAGTTCTGAAAAACCAACAGAGTCTTTTGATGCACAATCCAATACGTTTTTATTCACCTTGCAGAGTTCACATGAAAGGGTCGTTCCAACAAACAGCATACAAAAAGAAGTATATACAGCCCACTGGCCAGGTTGGCTCTATCTAGGTCTGCTCTGCACCCTGTGCAATAATACATTGATTGCCCAGGCAGTGGCAGGTGCTCCTTATAAAGGCTAGGCCCCTCCCATGGACCAAACCAACCCTGGATTGATTCCACAATCATACCAGTGCATTCCCAATGTCCAGAGACATCACAATTCATAACATACATTTTAGTGTCACATAATACTATAAATGATCCACATAATATGATTAAAGAGTTCTCTAAACAAACCCTCCCACTGTTGGCATGTTCCCCATACCCCACAGTAGTTGCTCCCTTCAATGAAGTCAACAATCAATTATCAATCAACAAATACACAATAAATAATGTCAAACAAATCTCATTCTCTGCTAATTCAAACCCTGTTTGTTAACTTCAGTCTCAGTGGCAGGGTGAACTGCCACAATGAATCAGACGCATAATGTTGGAAGTTGCATAAATGCCTTTACGTTCAAACACAGCTTAGTGAATCATGTCACCCATCATATATGAACATGATGCATGCAGTCCTGCACATCTTTGGATCAATATTTGTCTGAGCATGAACTACATAAAGTCTAAATATTGCTCCTGCTTCACAGATGAGAGCCTGCAGACTTCCCTTATATTTATATTTCATGAATGCAACAAAGCCTAATATTACTTTAATGGAAATTAAAGTACCAAATAAACATGATTAGCCCATAGCAGTGTGGCCACATGTGATAAAACCGTCAGGACTGATAGTGCCCTGTGGCGCTCTCCAAGGTGCTGAATCCTGCCGCTTGAAGCCTAATTATTCTGAGAAAAATATAAATTATTAAGTCGCCATTCACGCCTGCGTGATCAAATCACGAGTAAATTAATGCTCATTTAGACATATTAGTAATGTTGATAGTCTAGTAATATACGCTTAATAGCTTGTGTTATCTTCATTCTAAAGCTCAAATGTGTTTTGTGGTTCCAGACCGATTTTTTCTTTGTGCAAATAATTGCTCTTTTAGTTCAAATGACCATTCTCCCCATCTTTGACAAATGCAAATCAGCCTCCACTAATACCACTCAACGCACACTGCAACATCTACGCTTCTGTAAATTGGCCATCATTAAACAGATGCCACTGATACGTTTATTTACAAAGACATTCTTGGTAAACGTCCACCAACCGAAACCTATTGCACTTCACCCAGAACTCTACGCCTATAGTTTATACTACTCCATATGACAGTGTTTCTCACCGGAAATTGATGATTTACAAGCTCGCAATGCATCGCAATGCAGTGCTGAGATCGTAGGGAATGAGACACTGTTGTACGACTAACTATAAATCAGGCTTCAGCACCCTCTCAGCACATACACTTACACACGTACAATAGCCTATAGTACCCCCAATAGGTCACAGCTCATTCCAATCCTATGCTGCCACTGATTGGAATAAGCTGCAAATAATCACTCAAACTGCCCAACCCTGTGTCTATCCCTCTTTTTAACGACACAATTATGTGTCTTTTCAATTATATTTGTACCTTCTAGTATCATGTCATTAGTGTGGTTCCCCCAACAACTACAAGCTCACAGCACATTCTCATTTGATGCATAGCGAGCTAGTGTTTCCGCTATTTTTGGTGTATAACATCACATGCAAAACAAACATGCATGCCCCAAAGTAACAGACATTATTATGCCTGTTGATATTATGAACTGAAGTATGAAAAAAGCACAATAATGCTCAACACTCAATGTAGCCTACATCACCACAACACATTCTGACAAAATGTAAAAAAACACATGAACCCTACTATAACACCACAAAGAGTAAAGAGTTGAACTTTTATTATGTTAATGGTTGATGGTATTATCTGACCACAACTATCATTATTAGGCCTGCAATCATGCAATGTGATCAACACAGCTGTTCCATACTACCCTTATGTGTACAAACAGGTTCAGGATTATATTATGTTACTGTACCTTTGGATTATATTATGTTACTGTACCTTGCTGTGGACATTAACCCACCACAGTACATTATCATTAATTAATTCATTATAATAATAAATGAACACTTACAGTAAGTCGCTTAAATGATTAACTAATATGAAAACTATGACCCACCCTGAGACCCTGAGACATTCTTTCCTTGTCACTGATTAAGTGATTATATATTGGTCTGTGCTTGTAAAGATCCTATAATATGTGCTCTCACATTGAAAATGAATGGTTTTGTTCAAGCGAAATAAACCCATCTGTATACCAGACAATCGACTGCTGGAAATCAGGTTGCTTCTAACATGCTCCCTGCCTCCCCCTTCAAAAGTAGTCATTAATCAAGGACTTGTTAACTCAAAAACAATTGTGTTGTTGTTGATGTTTCTTCCAGAATAAGATGTAAAGGAAGATTTGGTCAATGTAGCAAAGATGGTGAGGAAGATGAAGCGACTGTAAGAAACTAAATAGGACTACAACAGCAACAGCCATTTATAAGTACAGCAGCCCTCTCTTTTCAGTCCAGGAATTGGAGCTCTGCTTGCAACAGCTGTCCCCCCCCCCCCCCTTATTCTAGAGAGACATTATCCACCTTTTCTGCACTTTCAATGGGAGAGGAGAAGGTGGCCAAACACTTCCCTAAAGAAACATTCTTCTGTGACATTTCTTTAGTGGTAGTAGTAGTACTGCAAGTAAATGTGTCAGCACCCCCGGGGTGTGCTAAATAGTCGACGCATTGGTGATGTATGAATGCAGACCAGGCGAGACTTGTTGTTCAGGTTTGTAGCCTATATATACACAATTTTCCACATTTTCTGTTTGAGGCAGGAGCCAAATCTGTGACCAATGAATTAAATTATTTTCATGCTCGGTGTCCCTAATCCCCAAAGAGTTTATTCAATTGCATTAGCTAATTAAACCGATTTGTCATAACTATGGGGGGGGGGGGGGGGTATTTGTAGGGACAAATACTACAAATTTGTATTATCCACTCTCTGAAATACAGACAAATGTTATGAGAAGACTGCATGCTTCTGGATATATCAAAAAGCAATTAAGTTTTAATTGCATTTTGCGTAATGAGAAAACTGTTGGCCTTTCGTGGCTGCAGTCTCAATTGTGAATCAGGTTTGAAACAAATCTTTCACATCACCAATAGCATTACAAATGATATTTTAACAACAGAAGAGAGCTTAATTTCTCTAATGCCATACTACAGTAGGTAGATGAAAGGAAAGCTATATCAAAGTGTTTATGCTCAAACAACCACTGTAGCAAATTATTCCACAACAATGTCATTTAAGACTTTTAGATAAAGGCCATGTCTGATGCATGTCTCAATCTTGCTTAGCTAGCTGAGAGCAGTTTTTTCTCTCGGAGACATCATTTTGACACGAAGACACAGGTTGGATTCTCCGGGTAAATTGGTAAAGACAGGGGGGACGATTGGAGCTGCCAGAGCCTTGGTGATAGGGAGAAGGAATCGATGGAGAGCTCCAATTGGACACGGGAGATAAACAACTCACATGATCACGGTCACTTAGGCTTCTGTAGAATGGAGTTTGGCATTCTGGGCTCATTTGCAACAGAAGCCAAAACAGCATACACATCTATCCCCATCCAAAATGTGCCTAAGGGGGCTCGAATACACCGCGGTGCGTCTGGCTTAGCCAAGTGTCTAGGGACACGGACTGAGGGAAGCCGGGCAGGGAGGGACATGTTTGTCGCTACGGCAGCCTCTCTGACGGGGGGCTGGGTCGACACCCGTCAGTGGGGGGTGTTGAACGGGAGGAGGAGAACGGAGTCCTCCTGGGGGCTCCTAACTGGCATGCCACTAGCAGTGGCAAATGACTGTACATCAATGTGTGGGGAGGATTTGTTGGCATAATGAGAGTGAAATAGGGGGGAAGAAAAAGACTTAGATTTAGGAGAGAAAAATGTGTCTGTCTTGGAAGCACACTGAAGAGAGTAACAGTGGAATGTAGTGTTGATGTGACTTATTTGTAAAAAAATAAATAATAATAATAATAATAAAAGAATGTGACTCAACAATAACAGTGAAAGTGTTTTCTCCAAAAGAGTCAGTTGTCTATTCACAAGGAGGATAATGTATGGTAAGTCAATTACAATCTTTATCTGAAGGTACAGCATATAAAAGCAATCTTACTCTGCATCAGTACCTTTGTTCTTGTGTACTTGAAAGGAGAGCCTGAGAAATGATGGACAACCTGTTTGACAGTGGCGTGCACAGACATTTAGCGGGGCAGGTGCTCAAGTGAAAAAAGGCACCTTGTGCAGCGCGTGGAACCGGCCGGTTGCCTTAATAGTGTGAGATTTATAGATTTTGGGGCATAAATTATATATTAGAAGCTTTTTTTTAATCAAGAATTGATCAATGTTACCATGGTACACATACTGTACACTGTACTTTTTTCCCCCAAAAGGGCACATTGCTGTCCAGAGGGCAAGGGCAGGTGGTGCTCTAGCACCCCCTAGTGTCTATCTGTGCACGCCACTGCTGTTTGAATTACATGTTTAACAAATGTCTTGGCCGATGAAAACACAGGCAGCTAATTAAACCCCTTGGAGATTGAAATGGCTGATGTGTGTGTAAAACTGTTGGTTATGCTGCTAATGAATTCACTGTTTACAAGCAAACATGTAAATGGGGGTGTGCAGTGGGACTGGCTAGTATATGCAAGTTGTTATTACTCAGAAGCACCATGTAGGTGAGATAGAAGAGATAGTTTTTTTTTATCTTCTTACGATTGGACTAAATGTTACAGTTGGGTGCCACCGATATTGTCCCTTATCATTTGACCCATTTAGGCCTGACCTCAACATTTAAAAAAATCCTTCTAAATCCTCCAGTTTTCTGAAATAAATATATTAATATTCAAAAATAGCAGACCTACAAGCTCGTAGCGCGCCACTCGGTGGCGCGCTATGAGCTTGTAGATCTGCTATTTTTCAATAGCTAAATTATAACATAATGTTTAAAACACCAAAAGGGGTTCCCGCCCAAAATGGGTTAACTGTCCTTTTGTGCAGATCACGCAAACCTCAGCTAAAATAAAAGGACAATATCGATGGCCTCCAACTGTATATGCAAGTTGTTATTACTCAGAAGCACCATGTAGGTATAGGCAATCAGAAGAGATAGTTTTTTTTTATCTTCTTACGATTGGACTAAATGTTATGTCTTCTGCAACTACAGATCGACTATCAGCTTCCTTGGATGTGAATAGCAATGCCATTTTGAACACAAGCTAAAACAAATTATTCATAGAGCTTACATGAGCTTTTGACATTGAGTATTATTTAGTAACATAATAAAAAGCCTTATTCTCAGTAGCTCATATTCAACTCAATATTTCATTGACTAATACTGAGATACCCACAACAACAACAACAATGTCCCCTTAGGGGCTCCGTATGAGTGTGGTAATACATGTCATCTTCAAATTATTACAAGACATTTTGAATAGTCAGTAAAGTAAAGTAACAAGTGATCATCCCCGACTTGTCAGCAGCTACTGTATATTTATTCTGTTATGAGACTTACTCTTTTGGCCTTGTACTACAGAGAGCTTTGTATTTGATGCTCACGCATTATAAACAGACAGTACAGTGAGTGATAACATCAGTGTTGTTTTTGGCATCAAATTTCTATTTTAGTTTTAGTCATAGTCTCTTGAATAGTTTTCACTTAGTTTTAGTCACATTTTAGTCACCTGGAATGTGTTAGTGTTAGTTTAGTTTTAGTCGACTAAATGTCATGAGATTTTAGTCGACTAAATCTACAGGTGATTTAGTCGACTAAAATGAGTTTTGGCAGGCCTTGATGCCTCATAATGGCTGATTTTACATTTGCTGAAAATAGCCGATCTACAAGCTCACAACGCGTCGCAGCGCGACGCGTTGTGAGCTTGTAGATCGGCTATTTTCAGCATGCAAACAAGTGTAAACGACTTATACTGGATCTCTCGTCCATTAGTCCCTTCCTAACATTTTAGTCTAGTTTTTATTTGTTGACTAAATTGTCAGTATATTTAGTCTTAGTTTTAGTCATCACAGCTTAGTTAGTATGGTTGCCTATGGCGACCATACTATTGTTCCCCTACTTTGGAATACTTTGTATCGCTACTCCTCCCACAGTTTTTTCCACACGCACTCGAGCCATATGTCAAATCGACCGGCTTCGTCGGGAATAGTGTGCTTGCTCATTGCTAAGAGATCTGTAGTATAGTTTAATTGATATTAATTAATTAGTTCTCCATTGACTTATAATGGGAAGATCGAAGACTAATTACGGCTCAAATTTAAGTATTTTTTCCCTTGGAGACCATAAGCACCATATTTACAAGACTTAGGCTGGAGGTTCATAATAATTATGAAAATAAATTGAAAAGGAATTACATCGCTCAGCCTCATGGTGGCGCTATAACAGCCCACTTCACGTTTTTCCCTATAACTCTTGAACCGTAAGTCGTAAAATCAAAATGTCCTTTTCCATGGATTCCTTGGATCATGACGGATCTCCCCGCATAGGCCACGCCCATTTCCGTCTAGAACGAAATCGCACCAAATTTGCATTTTCTTCAAAACACACTTTTTGCTCCACCTCCAACAGATTTTGTCCAAATCTCACACAAATTGGTACACAACATCTCTGGTGCTATCCGATTACTGAAACACTGGCAGAATTTTGATAGTCCATACCGTTCGGCCATAATCGGCTTCCGAAGTTAGTAGGAGGGGCCTATTTTACAAAGAATGCCACAAATAATGAACGGAACGTTCAATCCACACGGAATTTTAATCACATATCGAGAGTGGTTCAATCAATGTAGCGCCAAAAGCAATTCCATTTTCACCCATAGGGGGCGCTGCAAATGCCAAAAATGTCACCGTTTGTTGAAAAAACAATTTGTTGGGGGGCTCAATCCCCACCAAAATACTTGATCTCAAAGGTGATGTGACCATTTAATTGACTCGTAAAATTAGTGGGAGGGGCCAATTTTTTTCGAAAAAACTAAAACACTATATGTCACCAAATCAGGATCCGATCAGCGCCAAATTTGAATGGCATGTTGTTTGGCCTTGGCCTCTAACACAACACCTCCTGGCAGACTCCTTGGGTCCCCAACGACGTCGGTGCGACGGGTGCGATGGAGGCAACCATACTTTGCAATTTCCCAGAATTGCTTCTTTCTAGTTTTCATTTAGTTTCCATTTAGTTTTTGTCGGTGGAAAAAGGTAGTCGACGAATAATTTTCGTCTTAGTTTTAGTCGACGAAAACAACACTGGATAACATGTAACATGTGTTATGTTATAATCATGAGTTGCCCATGTCTGTGTACTCCAACTTGAGATACAGTGTACTTGATATGTATTGGGTACTGCCTGTACTGTAGCATTCTTTATAGATAGGCTACGAGAGACATCAGCGGCAGCAAGGTCAGCCTTGCTGCAGTAGGCACGTTCTTCTGTCTCATATCTTATTGTCACGTCATTATGATCCAGCACTATATATGTTTCCTGTTTGTGTAATAAACTTTGTGAACCTTTAGCGTGATACTGTCTCATGTCGCGTTATTGTTCTCCCGGGCCCGCCGCCGCAGTCGTCGTACCAAAGGAATACTTCAACTGGATTGTCACACACCACCCAGCCTGCACACACTACCTGTCTGTCAGAACCAGACGAGGGTCCAGTACTTAGAGATTACAACAACATGTACCACACAACGGCATTATGCTTGTGGAGAACTGCAGGGGAATTCAAGAACCGGCACTCACAAAAAACCCACACATTCATGTGCATGTTTTAGCCATTATTTGGCTATGGTCTAACTTGCAGGAGTAAAACACAGGACCATTCTGTCCAGCTTTGTATGGTACGAGTTGCTGAGAAGTAATAAAGGCCCATGCTTTTTTTTCCATGTGCCGCGGAAAGAAAAAGACATGGTAGACACGCAGAGTTCCATTTCAAAGTAAAGTCAACAAGAAGACATAATGGCAGACAGAGTGCTAAATATAGTCAACAAAAAGATTGCAAACCGTGCAAAGTACACTCAACAAAAGTACATGGCAGATATATCTCAACGTAAAGTAAACAAAAGGACATGACAGACACAGCGCAACGTAAAGTCAACAAAACAACATGGCTGAGTGCAAAGTAAAGTCAACTATCAATCCAACCGAGGATGTTCTTGGAAACCTTTACAAGATTAAGTTCCGTTCATTTTCCACATTGTCCTTTATTTTGTCGTACAAGTGCTAAGATAAAGGCTCCTGAAAAGGGATGAAAGCTGTATACAGGGAGTGGGAGAGAGAGCCCAAGGCTTCTCCGTGGTGTGGATGTTGATATGCTAATCTGACTAGCCTGGCCCATCTGAGAGGTTCAGCATAACATTGTGTCTATGGGGCATGTACTTTTAAATAACCATAACTTGCTCAATTTTCAACCGATTTTCAAACGGTTTGGTTTGTTACTGTATAAACGTCAGAGACGTCCGCATACTTATATGCTTTTATACGACGTTCATATACAAAACTAAATTAAGCAGATAAGCGTCCTGAATCATAGCCACGTTGACAACGTTTGTAACAAAACCAAACCCGTTTGTAGATTTGAGGGAGTTATGACTATTTTTGTTTGAGCTGCCATTGAACCTACTGTGCTGTAGCCCCTCAGCAAGATGGCCGCCGGGTGAACTATGTCAGAGACTCCGTCTTGAGCCACCTAGCCTTTATATATGTCATAACAAGTCCTTGTCTCCTCCCTTCAGTGGACCGAGTGTCTCACTCATGCTGTCAACTAGGTGTTTGCAAGACATGCAGCAATTCTGCATGTCAAGTTGAGAGTTATGGTGCCGGTGTGTGTAAGACAGACACCCTGTGTGTGTGTGTGTGTGTGTGTGTGTGTGTGTGTGTGTGTGTGTGTGTGTGTGTGTGTGTGTGTGTGTGTGTGTGTGTGTGTGTGTGTGTGTGTGGCTTCTTGTGCAAATGTATGTATGTACTCACTTTCGGGAGGCATACTATGGTCCGACAGAGCATTGGTTCGACATGCGTCGGCACCTCGGACTAGCGCCTGCTCCCGTGCTTGCGGTTAGGTTAGGGTTTGAGGTGGGTTGTCGTGTTTCGGACCAATGACTAGTCGGACCAAACACATGCACTCCTGACTGTCCTCGTGCCTCTGCAATTTTAAACCACAAAAAAAAACAGCATCAATGGGTTCTCTGTTGTGTCCTTCTAGCAGAATGGCCATGCTTTGAGATTAATATTCAAGTGATGATGTGGTCTGCCTAAAACTATTATTCATGAGAAATCTATTGCCCGGTTTCCATTGCAAGGTCTAACAGAACTACTCAGAGCATACCAATTATTTCTACAGCTCCCCAAATCAATCCATCCAATGTGCTTTAGACTCCAGTAAATAAATATCACTTCTTTTAAAAAATAATTGTTTTATTAATCGTCTCTAGACTTTACAGTGCAATTGAAGGAAATACAAACTCAAATATATATTTAAAAGCCAATGTCATTGGGTTATATTCACACACTGTAGTACAAGACAGTTCTCAGGAGAGTTGGCGTCCAGACCAAGGACAATACGGGCAAAACTACATAGTCAGCGAGAATGCAATGGCAGGCAGCGGGGTGTGGTGCCAGAATAGACTGTAAAGGGTGCCAGCCATGTTATTGCAGTCATAATGAGTCTGCTTGGCATAAAACGATGCTCATGTGGACCCTGTTGATCAGGTACCAAGTGAGCAAATGGTGCATATTTTTCTAAGCAGGTGTGCGCCGCGGCACCATAAGGAACTGTAATTGCGCCAAAGGTCAATTAAGGACTACAATACAGTGGGCGTTTGAATGCCACCAATACATTTATATGCACATAGTTGATGTTCTCACAAGAAGATGCCAACATTATTAGTCCTAAGTTGATTCTGAAATCAAGTTTCTAAATGCTGGCACATATGCACACATGGCATCAACGCATGGTGCTGTGTGCTGGCACACTATACACTCTGTCTTTCTTTTATCTGTATTGTATTGTATTGCATTGTATTGTATTGTACTGTATGTGTCATTGTATGTTTAGTTTTACTACCATTTTAAGAGCCTGCTCAGGGACTACAGATGTAAATTAGCTTATGGCTAACTCTGGCACATTTACATGGAAGTGAAAACTGAAATGTTGATTAATGAGCATTGTCCCTGTCAAATAAAAAAATAAATGTATTATTTTAATTTGACGTTAGCAAACTTGTGGTCTGAATTAGTAACTGGGGGCACATGATGGTTGGAGACCATGGGCTGCAGCCAACCCTAGCCCAGCGGTAAATCCGGCCCTGGAGTAAACCTACGCTTATAAATCCTTGCCTACAAAACATATCACATCACCGTCCCAATATGAAGGATTAATCGGAATCATTTCCATCCAGTTTTTGCCCCAAATCAAATTAGAATTTGATGTCCCCAGACGTTTCGGTATATGCAGAGATCCTGTCCTGGCTATGCAAGACTACTTTTTTCTACTTTACCATCAGCATTTATGTGCTTCAACAATCATCCATGTGCACTTAAGCCTCTCCAATTGATCCAAAATGCCGCAGCTCGTCTGGTCTTCAACCAGCCAAAATGTCTCCCCCCTGCTCCGCTCCCTGCACTGGCTCCCAGTCGCTGCCCGCACAGAATACAAAACTCTGATGCTGGCATTCAAAGCAACCAAAGGTATGGCTCCCCCATATCTTGCAAGCATGATTGAACCCTACAAACCCTCCCGCGCACTCAGATCAGCCAACGCAGGAAAGCTGGAAGTACCCTCACTAAAAACGCCGGGACAACGCTCCACACGTCCCAAACTCTTCTCCCTTCTGGCCCCAAAACTGTGGAATGCACTCCCCGTTGCAATCAGAACTGCAGCATCACTCCCAATCTTCCGCCGTAGTCTGAAGACCCACCTTTTCAGACTCCATCATGGCCCATAGCACCATAGCATTTGAAACAGACTTATAGCATGTCATGTAGACAGCACAATAATTGCATTGTATGTAGTCATAGCACATCATAGTACATATGTATAGCATAGTATAGTATATATGTATAGTTAATATGTATAGTGTCATTATATAGATATGTTCTAGTTACGTTCTTAGCTTACACATGTTTCTTGATAAATGCATTTTATATATGTGATGTATTCCCATACTTTTGTTCTTGCCTAATGTAAGTCGCTCTGGATTAAGAGCGTCTGCTAAATGCCTAAATTGTAAATTGTACAATGTTTTATGCTTCTATGCATTCAATACCCTTTGAGAGTCTCTATCACACACACCTGGAAAAGACAATGCAGGAGTGGTAAACAATAAACATGTGAATAATCTATTGTTTCTCAGATGAAGTGCCAGTCGTCCCTTGTTTCTTTCAGCCATGGGTCGCCGTATTGTACTTTTCGTTCTGTGTGTTGTTGGCCACTTAGTGAGCAGCAGCTGGCGTGTAAACATAAACAGGCCTCTGGGACCAGTGCCCACATTTCCGGGCTCCAAGATACAGAGCTGACGTGAGCTATAATATAATAATAACCACGTTATTTGGGCAAGACAGCTTTCTCTGTCAGTGGCCCAACTTAGTGGAATGAACTCCAAAACTCTTTCAAACTGAGCTCCCTGCCATCTTTCGGTCAGTTCAAAGGAATGCTCCAGAACACTTTTCACCATGATTGCTCCTGCTTCAATTGAATTATTTTATTTGATTGACTGGTTGTTCTGCATAAAGTTCCTTTGTAATTTATCCTAGTATCTCTACAGGAGGAGTCTGCCCAACTCCTAAACCATGAAAGCCGGTCATCTCACTGCTTAATTATTGCAACTCCCTACTTGCTGGTCTGCCGGCATATACAGTATATACTCACTCAAACTCTTGGATCCAGCACACAACTTATGATATTTTACATCTGCTGCCATTGAACTGCCTCATTTCACTGCCATGTTTCACCACACAGCTTAAGTATGTTGTATATCATGTAGCTTATATCATCATGTACGTATCATACACTTTTCAGATTGATTGGACCCATTAATTGTTCGGTTTCTTTCTATCTCTTGAAACTACAATGATGGAGCTTGTACGGACCATAGAAGACTGACACACGCATAGTCGAGACACGCCTACCTCCCGTGAAGCTCGCACGTCAATCAAAATCATCCCAAGGTAGCCACGCCCCTCAGAACATACTCGACTTTATGGTCATTGTTTTAATAAATGGGACCATAATTTTCCAAAAAGAATATTATGACATGAGAAATGAGACTTTAAACTAGTGACTGGAAGCAGAAAGTATTCATGACCATGTTTATTAAGCTAATACAGTCTAGGTGAAGTTGGGCCCAAATACATGGACCTCTATGGAGCTATGGGGTTTTTTGGGCCCAATGACAGCGTCACAACAGGCCATTATATGAACTTTCAGGAAGTCAGGATTTCCTACTGGCTTCACACAAATCCAGCCACACTGCCCTCCTGGGTACGGACGTAACATTTCATACACTGTCTTTTACACCTGAACACCTGTGATGACGACCAAAACAGTTGAGCTGAGTCCAGCATGTGGTGTTCAACCTCCAAAAATGTTCACAATTCAATCTTCCAATTCAAAAGACTGGTCATGACCTACATGTACAAGGAAGAGCATGTTACCTTCAAGACATGTTCCACACCTACAGTACACCCCCTCCCAGACTGACTAAAAAACTATGGTGTATGATATTTAGTCAACTAAGACTAGACAAAGACTAAACCATTTCAGGTGACTATATAGGACTACAACTAAATGGTGTATTCAAAAGACTAAGACTAAATCAGAATTTGCTGTCAAAATTAAAGGACGACTTCACCAGTTTTAAACTTATCTTCATATAATTGGTCCTCATTAATGCTTTTTTAAAGATTTTTTATTTCATTATAGCACGCTAACTTTCCAGGAACAGAAACAGTCTCTATTAGCGTGGATTCCCCATTGATGATGTCACTGGTAGACGGGTTTCTGAAATGTCCACAGCCCTATAATGAGCATTAGTGAGGACCACCAATGATATGAAGATACATTGAAAATGGGTGAAGTTGTCCATCAACACTGCTCCCCTCCCAACACCGCCAAGACTCTTATCTCTCCTGGCTCCAAAGCTGTGGAATGACCTCCGACTTCAGTCAGGACTGCAGACTCACTCATCTTTTCTGCTGCAGTCTGAAAACTCACCTCTTCAGACTACACCTCACCCCCTAGCACTCTTCATTCCTCAAGTGTACCACTTCTTGTTGCCTATTTCTCATAGATACTAGTTATACTATACCAATGTATGTTGGGTACTTATTCACATTGCTGCTGTCAGGCAGAAACTTCCTATCTACGGGGCGGCGGCGGCTCAGGGGTAGAGTGGCTGGTTGCCAGTTCAAACCCGGGCTCCCCCAGAGTTAGTGTCGAAGTGTCCTTGAGCAAGACTCTGAACCCCCAATTGCTCCTGATCCTGAGTGCTGGTTGGTGCCTTGCATGGTTTCCGCTGCCATGTGTGTGAATGGGTGAATGTAATGCACAATCTATGTAAAGCGCCTTGGATAAAGGCACTATATAAATGCACCATTTACCATTTATCTACATTATTATCATACACAGCAACAATATGCTATATTTAAATATAGACATATACTGTTGTTCAGATACTAGGTGTGATGTTTACCTGGTTACTTTGTAGAATTTAATTGATATCGTTGCATTCAATTTACTTGACCATTCACCTTGCCATTCATTTGACTACATTTTTTGCCACATAAGTTTCTCTGATGAAGATGAAAGTAATAACATACGTAATGAGAAACTGAATTCAGTGCCTCTCGTTTTGACCAGATGGCATTACAAGCTGTCACACTAAAAATAAGTCACAATCTGTCAGTCACACACACACACACACACACACACACACACACACACACACACACACACACACACACACACACACACACACACACACACACACACACACACACACACACACACACACACACACACACACACACACACACACACACACACACACACACACACACTACAAAGTCTACAGCTTGAGCAGGTCATATCTCCACTATTCTCATTGTGGCAAACAGCAAATCAAATGATACTTAATCGGCCATGGCTAGGTGGGTCAATATGGCAAAAGTGCCATACGGATGTAAAATAGTAAAAATACACATCACTGCAACACAGAAGTGATGCATTCATTGTCACAATTTGAAAAGCAAATCGGGACACTAGAGATATTTTTGGTGAGTTCAACAGCATTCAACAGCAGGAGGGGCTAGAGGAAAATTGGAATTCTGTTCGCTCTCTGAGTCAGGTCTGACTTGCAGAGAGGGAGAGAGAGAGATACACAGAGAGAGAGAGAGAGAGAGAGAGAGAGAGAGAGAGATAGAGATACAGAGAGAGAGGGGGGGTGGGGGGCCTCTGTGGCGCAGGCCATAAAACTTTCATGGCTCTGTCGGGGTGCTGTGTTTCTCCTGGATTATTTATCAAATGGCAAGGAGTTGTTTATCACACCGGAACCACTAATACTGCTCTGCTCAGGTAGGAGCCTGGTGGTGACTCCACATATATTAGGCATCATAATAAATATGAATTTATTTTCAAGCTAGATGAAGGCAGGAAAAATAGACGGGTCACATTCATTTGACCTAGACATGAGTCTAGAGGTGACTCCTCGTCACCCTTCCACCGATGTTGCTTGTAAAAACAGGTGGCATAAATTATTTAATTCAAATATTGTGAGATATTCACATCAAATATATGTAAGCAGACTGAGATTTGCTGTTTCGTTGCAGCTGGGGTTACAAGACTAGGTCAAAACCTAGTATTTGGTGTACCATGGTTGTAGAAAGTGCCTCCACTACTTTAAAATGGACGCCCGACAACTGGCTGTACTTTGTTTCATACACATTGGCTTAATAACGAAAGGGATATGGATGATACATATAGACATACATGTGTAGCATGTGATAAACTGGAGGTTATATCATAACCGTGGTTATCTAACCATAACATCTGCGTTAGATCGCACGTGAGAACATCCCGATTGTTCCATTTTACAGAAAACTGCATCCATACACTCCTATGGCCTGTCACTTTAAGACCACGGGCTATGTGCGTGATGACGCAGCGCGCTCCCGCGCGCGAGGGGATAAAACCCCGGTGAGACTTCCGCTTCTCACCCCAGGTAAACCCTTTTCTTCTGCAAAAGCAAGCGAGAAGGCCTTTCGTGAGAGCGTCGTCTGTTCTCCACCACTGGAGTGAGTCTACACATTCTTGTGTGATCAGGCCGATTCATACTCCTATTTTAGAGCCGAATAAAAGTCGGTTCGGCTCTGTAGAGCCTACCATGTGACGTCATTTGAGGTTCAAGTCGGCTCTTCGGTGCTACTGAAATGACGAGCCGAAATCATTTCGGCACTACAGCGCCGAAACAGCGGTAAAATAGGAGTATGAATCGGCCCTTTGTGGTGTGCGTGCTCGTTCGGGATCCGCAGAGACAACATCCATGCCTGGAAGGGCCTCATGTGGAGCCTGGCTAGACGAGCTAAAGCAATGGCTGAGGCCATAAGACCTGCCATGCGTTGGCACATTTTGAACTGAATCCTGCGGCCCACCCTGAACAGGGAGATGCACCGCCTGAAGGCAGCCGCCCCAGCGATGGATGGGTTCATATGGGTTCGGGTTTGTTGTTGTATTTTGTTTTGTGTTTTGTTTTGTGTCTTTATTAAGTATGTAGCATGTGGCTGGGCCACGGGTCTACTACAGGCGGGTCTGGGCGACGTTGTTGCTCGATATCCTGGTCAAATGTGTTGCCCAGTCTACGTTGTCCTGGCTGTGAAACTGGGGCAATGATCGGCTATATGTGGCTAAACGCTTTTTCAGTTTTTCACTCAAGTGACGGCGTTTGTTTGTTACTGTGATTTGTATTTGTATTTACCACCGGGCAGAAAACAAGTCACCGCGTGGTACAAGTGTGCGTGCACTCGTCCTTGTGAGGCTATCTAGTCAAGTAATCTTACCCTTCAGTGATAACACAGCTTGATTCGTTCTGTAAGGCAGAAGAAAGGGAAATGGGGTGAGAAGCGGAAGCCGCACCGGGGTTTTATCCCCTCGCGCGCGGGAGTGTGCTGCGTCGTCATCATCACGCACATAGCCCGTGGTCTTAAAGTGACAGGCCACGGGAGTGTATGGATACAGTTTTCTGTAAAATGGAACAATTGGGATGTTCTCACGTGCGATCTAGAAGCAGATGTTCTGAGTTAAGATAACTCATTTTTGTCTTGTTAAAAACAGATTTTGTGCCCAAGACGTCCACAGACGTCCTGGGAATTACCGCTATGTGGTGCCCAAGACATCTGTGGACATACACAAAATGAATGTAAAAAGTGGGCACCCTGGGTCCCTATTTTGAAATTGTTGAAAGGGCACACAATGTGGTTAAGACATGTGTTGCACCTGATCCCTTTATCATGCTGATATTTACTGTGACGCTGGTGAGTCGTATTTCACACAGGAAATATAGTAGTGTAACTTAATTCATCACTCAGTAACTCAGATTTTCACATGTGTAGGGCTTACCCACTGTTGTTGCGGTCCAGCTAATGTCAAAGATACTGTACCACACAGACCAGTATTACCCAGCAAGAGTACACTGCCACAAAAACAGGTAAATGGTGCATTTATATAGCGCCTGTATCCAAGGCGCTTTGCAGAGATTGTGCATTACATTAAGCCACACACATTCACACACCGATGCCGGAGTAAACCATGCAAGGCACCAACCTGCACATCGGGAGCAATTTGGGGTTCAATCTTGCTCAAGGACACTTCGACATTAACTCTGGGGGAGTCTGGGTTCGAACTGGGATCCGGTCACTCTACCCCTGAGCCACTGCCGCCCCAACAGTCCAATGAAGAGTATAAGTGGAGTGACATGAAGACCCTAGGAATCCACAGATAAAACATGATGCCTTTGCACATTGACGCCAGCTAGACAGACCCACTATTACAGACCGCACACATGGTCACTAGTAGCTGCATAGCCTGGAACTCACCTATGCTTTTTATGGCATAGGCAGCTCCCGGCAGGATCCGCTGGGAGAAACTATGCGCAGCTGCTAGACATGAGACTAATTTATTAGAGCGAGAGGAGTGTGTGTGTGTATGTCAATTTAACAAAGGTGCAGACGATCAGAAATCAGCAGAGACTAGAGTGAGTGATGTTTGCTGCGCTACACTATGCCGAATTGAAGTGGACTCGGACCCAGACTTTATTTTCTCACTGGAAATAAAAATGTCTGGGTTTCCGAGGCTAGTAGCTGCATGACTATGGGAGACGCATGTGGCAGCTTGCCACAACCACAACCCCCTATAACTGCAACACTGTTATGCCCATGGTCCCTTCGGCACATTGGTGGAACATGTGTGTGATGTAAGCTTATATAAGTGGGGCTGCATCCATTGCATACATTATTGATGATGATGATCATAGATGAAACAAATGTTATATTTTCCCAGGTTTTTGAAGAGGCGTAGGGCATAGTCTCACTCTCACCACAGAGAATCATGTGGGGATAGGCTGTAGAATAATGCATGCTGACCTGAGATCAGATTCTACAAATGTCTTCTACATCCTGACAGTTTTCTATGTCAGTCGTTCTTCGGTTTTTTTTAAATAGCAGACCTACAAGTTCATAGCGCGCCACTCGGTGGCGCGCTATGAGCTTGTAGATCTGCTATTTTTCAATAGCTAAAGCATAACATAATGCTAACACCAAAAGGGGTTCCCGCCCAGAATGGGTTAATGCATGTTATAAAAGCTGGACTTTGGACTTCATGCAGTCAATTAAAATCCCTTGTATTAGTACTCAACCATACAACTGCATCTTTTCCTGAAAGCTTGAAAAAGTTAAATAAAGAAATACATTTTCCTCCTATATTCAGTCTGTCAGAAACGGAAAAACAAGCAGTCGGTAGCGATGCCGCCTCACAGCTAGAAGGTCCTGGGTTTGATTCCCGCTGGGGACGCTGTGGGCGTGTTCTCTCCTCCGAGTCATCAGTGCCCATACCCTGGGTGGGGTTGGCAAAAGGGCCTTTCTGTGTGGAGGTTCTCCCCGTGTCCCCTATAGGGTAGGTACCCTCACAAAAACATGCAGTAATCCTGGTCTCTATACTGCCTCCCCCTGGCCAGCCGGGGTGCCTGATGGAGGGCAAAGGAACTGGTTGGAATAATGTATTCCTTCCATGTGCTACGTCCAACCGGGGAAACTCCCCCGTCAGGTGAAAAGAAGCGGCTTGGACTCTTCATTCATAGAAGGAAGCATGAGGTCAGTCCGTTGCTCTCCCCAGGTTGGCAGAGGGCCAGGATTACATTAGATAATCGACCCTGGGTGAAAATGGTTGCAAAATCGTGGGCTAAAAAAGAAAGAAAAAAAAAAAAAACATGGTGGACTTGCCAAGAGTTTAAAGGGATATTTCCCTTTACATGTTTGGGGTCGTGAGGGGCTATGCTTTTTCAATAACTTTTCATTTATGTTTTAAAACCTTCTTGGAAAAATGAAAAATACATAATTAAATATTAATAATTATAAAATGAAAAAAGTAATTGATGGATAATATCAGTCACCAGAACCAAGGACAGGTGTTTTCAATGAATCTATCATGGTTAAAATTGAGAAGTATCAGACATCCTGCCTGCTGTGTTCGTGAATACATTTACCTGGAGCATTACAAAGTGAGTTGTGAGCCGTTGCTTTTGTTTATGATATCTGTATACTTGTATAGTATAACAGTTAGGCTCAGCACCAAGACCGGAGGATGTGCGTTATATTATCTTATTCTAAAATTGAGAAGTTACAATGTTCTGATAAAATTGATATCAAATATCTAAATACTGAATCAAGCAACTTAAAGATGGAGTGCCGTTATTTCCCCCCCCCTAAAACATGATCATCAGGATTATACTAGGAGGAAGATTTATTTCAAAAAAGTGTACAAGAAGTGTTAAAATTATGTTTTTATGTGGCCACACCCACCAGTTCATTAAGTATAGAGGGTATGCGCGTGACATCATCATCAAACCAGGAAGTTATGCAGGAACGCCTACTGTGTGGCAAATAACTACTTCCTGGCCTCGACAGCCCAGACATCCAAACAGAAAAGTCCTATCTGATTGCATTAAACAACGTTAAACAATGTTAAACTCACTTTGCATGTTGCTTTGCCACTCGATTTGCCACTCGATGTGCCATTCACTTTAAGCATGCGCATACCCTCTATACCTGGTTTTCACCTTAACACCACCCACCTGAACTTAAGCCTCACGCACAGCTGTTGTATGATAATGTGGGATGGGTTAGGCTTAGGGTTATGCAGAGCCATCTAATAGAAGAGTTGCGATATTGAGGGGGAAGAAAACAGCCCGGTCACGTGGTTCATGTACTCGCACGAGCCCATAGACTCCAATGCATTTTGTAAACTTCTGGTTATCCCCATGCTCAATAGAAGTCTATGTAGAAGAGCCGCCATTACTGGCCCCATGAAGTGAACAGGGTTTTGTTATGTCACTAAAATGGTGTTATTTCGATTGGGCTTTCAGGCTTTTCAGCTTTCAAGAAGAAACCAAAAATACACAGGGAAGACATATTTGAATATTATAACCACACCTGGGTAGAGTAATGTTAAATAGACACATACAAAACAGAAAATGTACAAAAATCACGGCACTCCATCTAAGTGGACACCATTTAAACACTGTTTGGGGTGTTCACAAAAGCCTGAGTAGAAGTAAAAAAAACAAAAACGAACTGAGTAATAGCTGAAACCCTCACAAGATGGGGGTCGTTCATTCTTTCTATAATTTTTATCCCACGATTTTGTAACCCATTTTTCACTAGCCTGGCTAATAAGCCAGACTAATAACAGGCAATTTTGTTTTGCCAACGGCTGATTCAGTCTGGCTTATTAGCCAGGCAATTTTTTCACCCCTGTGTCAATTATCTAATGTGATCCTGGGCTCTACACACCCTCCACCAACCTGGGGAGAGCAACGGACTTGAACTCATGCTTCCTTCATGCATGAGTGTCCAAGTCGCTCCTTTACACCTGACACGGGGGAGTTTCCCTGGTTGGACGTAGTGCGTGGAAGGAACACATTATTCCAACCAGTTCCTTTCCCCTCCATCAGTTTAGGGGACACGGGGGAGAACATGCAAACTCCACACAGAAAGGCCCTTTCGCCAACCCCTCCACGGGTATGGGCACTGATAACGCGTAGGAGAGGACACGCTGCCAGCACCCACAGCGTCCCCAGCGGGAATCGGACCCAGGACCTTCTAGCTGTGAGGCGACAGCACTACCGACTGTGCCCCTGGGTCGTTCATTCTTGATATAGAGACTAGAAATACATAGCTTTCCCTGGGATAATTGCTATAATGATCTCATTATAAAATTATCATTATTATTAGACCCAATCTCAAACTACAAGGAGGGGGCCTAATAGCTGCAGGAGGTAAGCCTGTTTCTTACTGTAATTAAGTAGCCTTGGGAACAAAGCATGCCTGAGCCATGTGACCCATAGATCAGGAGTCTACATAATCTCGTGTTTCTGTGGCGTGAGGCAGCTTGATGTACAGAACTACCACAGAGTGGTTTAAGGGAGATGTTGACATCCAGACACGCAGTATATTATCTTATTGTATCTCATTGTTATACCCAGTAATTGCGCAAACCATGGGTGAAAAGGGTGGTCTTTGTCTCTGACAACACATGGAAACCTGTGAAGTGAAGACATCATGAAGTAATTATAAGATAAATGTGCAATTTAGAGTTCATTGTGATTCTTCTAGAGTGCAGCCATATAAAAAAGGCTGTTTGATAGTTTTGAAGTCGACTAAATCTATTGTGTTGGCCAACAGCACTCTCATGCAAGAGTAATACATAAGACATCTTTGCAGATACTACTCTCATCAGGGAGGCTTCATTTGGTTCAGTGCAAAGCACAGCATCTGTACATGCTCCATGTGATGTAGCTTCACTTGGTGAAGAAGGCCATGCCATCAGATGAATCTTAACCTAGAATGTTGGCAGTGGACTATCTGCATTCTTTTTCCCCCTTAAATGTTTTATCCCACAATTTTGTAACCCATTTTTTCACCCAGTGTCAATTATCTAATGTAATCCTGGGCGCTACACTTCCTCTGCCAACCTGGGGGGCAGCGGACTGACCTCATGCTTCCTTCTATGCATGAGGAGACCAAGCTGCTTCTTTTCACCTGAGAGGGGAGAGTTTCCCCGGCCGGACGTAGCGCGTGGAAGGAACACGTTATTCCGACCAGTTCATTTACCCTCCATCAGGTGCCCCGGCTGGCCAGGGGGAGGTAGTTTAGAGACCAGGATTACGGCATGTTTTTGTGAGGGTACCTACCCTAGGGGACACGGGGAGAACATGCAAACTCCACACAGAAAGGCCCTTTCGCCAACCCCGCCTCGGGTATGGGCACTGATGACGCGGAGGAGGGAACACGCCCCCAGCGCCCACAGCGTCCCCAGCGGGAATCGAACCCAGGACCTTCTAGCTGTGAGGCGACAGCACTACCGACTGTCCCACCGTGACCCTGACTATCTGCATTTGGTGGAATGGGAAACGTGTCCCTGACAGGGATCAACGTGGTCCTCTCAGAATGCCGATGCTGTTCCTTTGGGCATGACCAGTGACCACAGTGACTTTACAACTATATCATTCTATTCTGACTGACAAGTTGGAGTCACAGGGACAGCGGAAAGTTAAGAGAGCAAATAAACAAGTCACTGCAGAATCATAAAAGCAAAGAGATCCACTTACTGGTGCCTCTGCAAGTGCAGACGCTTGCTCACACTTTATCGCTAGCATACTGAAAGGCTAATATGTATTTTAAAAGAATGTAAAGGAGAGAGCTGAGAAGAGGAACAATCTCAGAGTGTGCCTGACGCCTGAATTTTCAATTCGTTTCACATCGCCCAGAACACCTTTTTTATGGGCGTGGCTAGCGATTCAGGGGCTGTAGCCAGGCTAGAAACACACCACTATTGCTTTTCTTGATTGAGAGCATTAGAGCACTGTTTCCCAAACACTGGGTCGGGATCCATTTATCGGTCGCGGACAGATTTTTGTGGGTCTAAATATCCCCCTTTTTTGTAATACAAAATATGTTGTATTCATTAACAAGCCTAACTATTTTTCAAAATAATTTAATTAATACAATAAAAAAAAAGAAAATTAAAAGAAATTCCACAAATTCTACAAACAAAAACTTTTAAGCGGAAGTGAAAATATGTATATCTGCTTTCACTAGTGGGATAGGGCTTTGACAGGCACTGCATGCTTAACTGGTTTGGTACGCCTACCTAAAATAAAGCCTGCAGATGGAATACAATTCCTTGTGTTTGAAGTGCTGTCTGTTGAAATCACATTGCACTAACAGGGGCAATTATGATAATAAGCCAGCTACCAAAAAACATTGCAACAGTCCCAATAGAATACAACAGCAGCCAGTGAGACAACTTAGCGGCAGATGCGTAGGGTGGGGTTTGGGGTGTGTGGGGTGGCAGCAAGGGGTCAGGCAGACTTTCCAACGTTGAAGCTCTGGGTCCTAGTGGTAGGAGGAGGGACTACAGGCGGACCCGTGGATTCATGACCGGGAAACCCCGTGCAGCTGGGCTTTAACGTTGAGCGCTCGGTTGCCCTACGTCACTCAGGACCTCAAAGTTGAGGTCCTGGGAGGGACTTCCGGCAGTCTTCCGGGTGCTTCAAAACGCCACTGAGCAACTTCCACTGACATGAATAGCTGGGGGGGCGGAGCTTCGCGCCAGTTCAGTCTCTATTATATATATACTCTATGGGTGGCAGTTGGGGGTGAGGGTTGGGTTGGGAGTTGTGCCAGTGGGAGGTGGGGGGGTAGGGGGGGTACAAACATTGGGACTGGGCGCACGGGTGACTGTTTCATGTAATCAATTCCCAACAGATCTCCAAACCTGTTGTTTTGGGGAGCGCTGGTTTCAGTCCATTCAACCTCCTCTTGTGAGTTGGCTAGTGAGGTGCACCCTAGGAGACATTTATACTTCAATGCCCAACAGTATTGCGCACAGAGAACAGCTGATATACAAGCTCAAGATGCGACTGTTGTGAGCGTAGAGGTCTGCGTGCGCGACACCATCGCGGGACGAAGCATAAATTATACTTGATGGACTGCAGGTGCGCGTGCAGCCGTGCACAAAAGGCTCTGATGCCGTGTTCATGAGCGCACCTCCCGTTCTTATGACAGCGACTGGAGGTGTGGTTTTGAGGACAACTGTTTTGAATTGCTATTATTGTTCAAACACAACAGAAACCAAGGATTATATATTTCAAGGGCGAGAGATCACAATAAAAACCCTAATCATTCTTCCTCCACACTGGGAGAAAAACAGCATCTGAAAGTTTGATGGGGCATTTTTTACACGTGAGTGCAGTTAGAACTTTTCCATTGCATCTTATGAGAGGTGGTGTTCTTCTGCTGCCTTTATGCGTGTGCATCCTGTTTCTTATCGTGTGATGTCGTCTGATAAGGTGGGGGGAATTATGATGTCACGTATGACATATGATATGTGGCCAACTGGCCAAACACCCATAGGATGCTTTTTTAAAGTTACCTTAATCCTACCTTAAAAAGAAAAGACAACTAGGCTACATGTATTTACTATAACCATATACTGCAGTTCAAGTGAATTCACTTGCCTGTGAGATGCCATGTCCATGTGATGCTGTACTCACAGCAGGTCAACACTGTCTGAGATAATCTGAATCTACCATAACTGAATCTGAGGCACAATTAACTCAGAAATATAGGCTATGAAATTTAAAACCGAAGTCTAGCTAGCATAAGGTGCCAAAGAGGTTGACCTACACACAGGAGTGTACAAACAAAGGGCTAACACAATACACAGGTGAACACAATGAACAATTAACAGGATATGGGGAGGAGAAGAAATTAGCTGATGTGGAAAGGAATGTGGGGATGATGCTAAGCTTCTAAAAGCCTCAAATGTAAATGGTAATTGTAAATTGTAAGACAAAATAGGCACAGTAACAGATATGCCCTATAGGCCTACATATAATTATGAAACACAGGAAACACAATAAAACATGACTGGAATAAAATAAGGAATGCAACTAGTAAAATGACACACACACACACGCACTGTACGCACACACACACACACACACACACACACACAATAAGAAGGTATGAATGTGTCAAAACCTATTGAACCAAATTGTATGTGAGTATGTGGCCCCATCAAGCCCTTAAATTTATATATTTAAACTGAAAATAAATATGATAAAACAATAGTTTAATGAAACTAACAGACTGTTTAGCCCTAAACCATGGCACCATGCATGTGTAAGCAAAATAATAGCAAGTGGGGTGACCAGTCATTAGTCCGACATCGACAACCTATCTCTAACCCTAACCTAAACATAACCACAAGCACGGAAGCAGCGCAGTTCGAGCGGTAGTTGTTTCTGTATGTTGGTCTGTTGGCGGGTCTAATCTTAGTACGCATCCCAGGAAGTGTCCACTGTCAAAATCACACCCGGTTACATGAATGTCTGTCTAGACTAGAGTGTGTTTTTTTAACCTTTATTTAACCAGTAAAAACACATTGAGACTGCGTCTCTTTTACAAGTGGGAACTGGCCAAGAGGCAGAAATAAAATGACACTTCAATACCACATCATCAATGTTACATTTTGGACCAGCAAATACAACATCCATAATACACCTTAAAGTACCTATGAATAAATACAACAAGTCACCAGTCCTACTTTTTAGTAGCAGGGCAAAATACACCATATACACAATCTACACGATCTGAACCAATAAATAAATAAATAGGCATGAACATAGGCTAGTTTAGCTAGTACATATCCAAACATGTGCAGGTGTTGGACTGTACATCTAAGATGATCCTTTTGAAACTTCTCAAGGGAACTTTCAAAGCCAATTTTAGTCTGGACTGTAGATCATTCCACGACCAAGGGCCAAAGAAGGCCAGACATTTTTTACCCACCTCGGATTTGAATGCTAGTTTTGGGAAAGTTCATTTATTTATTTTATGAACTAGTTCAGTTCACAGTTCAGAAATTTAAAAAGGAACTAGTTCAGTTCATAGTTCCCAATTCAACATTTTGAACTAAAGTTTGTGGTTCCAAAAAATTAACTATTTTAGTTATTTTTCCAAGGGCCAAAGAAGGCCAGACATTTTTTACCCACCTCGGATTTGAATGCTAGTTTTGGGAAAGTTCATTTATTTATTTTATGAACTAGTTCAGTTCACAGTTCAGAAATTTAAAAAGGAACTAGTTCAGTTCATAGTTCCCAATTCAACATTTTGAACTAAAGTTTGTGGTTCCAAAAAATTAACTATTTTAGTTATTTTTCGTTCTTTTTTTTATTTATTTTATTATTATTGCCACAGCCCATAGCCATATAGAACCGCAGACTTTATTGAATAAAAAAAACCCTTGGGGATAATAAAGTGACAACTTTTACAATATCTCCATTACCATTATCCAAATGAATTCCTTATTGTCTCCACCAGGCCGAAGGGCATGGGGAGAGAGTATGTTTTGCACTCCGTCCGTGTGTGTGTGTGTGTGTGTGTGGGTGTGTCCGTCCTTCCGTCCGTCTGTTACCAGCTAATCTCCGGCACCGTTAACCCTGTCGATGCCAAACTTTGCACACACACTCCCTGGATGCCAACGATGAACCTCTGCCCCACATTTTCCAGAACGGCCTGTTATAGCGCCACCATGAGGCAGCTATTCACATTTTTTACCTAAAACTGCACCAATCTGCGTGAAACGTTGCATGCACACTCCCTAGAGGCCAAGGACAAACCGTTGACCTGCATTTTCCGCATCTGCCTTTTATAGCGCCACCAGGAGGCCGACTTTTGTAAAACACATTTTTTGATATTACTCCTCCAGATTCTGTCCAAAAATCTCACAAATCGATACACACTATCTCTATGGTCATGTGCTCAAGTCGGATCTGTCCGATATTTCATATTCCATCCTAATTGGCTATAATTATCTTTCACAGTTTGCAAGATTGCCCCGTTTTGAACAAAAGCCTCAAATCATGAACGCAGCATGCAATTTACGTGAAATCTTTCACACATTTTCTTACTAGGCTGAGGAATATATCCCACCCTTTTCACATTGGCCTGTTATAGCGCCACCAACAGGTTGATTTTTGCAAAACACATTTTTGGAACAAAATGCCTCAAAAACATGTTTATATTAATCCTAAACATTTTGCCAAACATCTCACACAGTCCTATCGTCCTGGTGGAGACCTGTGCCCAGAAGGGCACTTTTTCTAGTTATATATATATTTTTTACATTTTGGGGAAAAAACTCTTTGCAATGTGAAATGCCACCGAATTCTTAATCCTTTTCCTTGTCTTTATTATGGGCCAACTTGTGAAAGCTGCATGCTTAATGGGCCGGCCCTTCCATCAGGCAGAACAGGTAGTTGCCTAGGCAGGGCATCATGAGGGGAGGGGGGGCATCCACCAAGCAAAACAAACAAACAAACAGTGCTTTAGAACACAAGGGGGCCATGGTCATTTTTCAAGGGGGCATCACGAAAAATCCTGCCTAGGGCACCAAATTGCTCAGGGCCGGCACTCTCCGTTCTTACAGCCTGCACCCTGCAAGCTCACAGCCTCACAGCCACAGCCTACAAGCTCACAACACGTTGTGGACGCAACGCGTTGTGAGCTTGTAGATCAGCTATTTTCAGCATGGAACACGCGTACGACGAAGAATAAATCAGACATCACTGGCTGCGCTTCTGTGGAGGGAGAAGGGAGGGGGATATATAATATATTTTGTTGGCCGAAAGAGACAGTTGGACACAGACATACGACATACCTCATCGACGCAAAAATAACAAGCAATTGGAATCTATTTTTCTTGGCACATTATAAACAAGTTTACTTTACCTCCTCAGTGTTTGGGTCGGGACATGTAGGACTGTATGTGTCTGCTGTCTGCGTGCATATGCACGCTGTGCGCTCCAGTGAAATTGTGCGGCTTGAGAAAGATTAGTTAATTTGGGGCTTATTGGTGGGTTTTCCGCTAGATATTAAGGACTGGTTAGGCAGCGGTGGCCGAACGGATAGCGGCGCGGTCTAGATACCGGAAGGTTCCCAGTTCGAACCAGCCGTCCGACACGTTAAAATGACCACCGCTGAAATGCCCTTGAACAAGGCATCAACCACTACGATGAAATGTGTTCTATGAGCAGGGCCTGGCTGGAAACAAGTTCTTGAGCTTAGCCCAGATACCCTGGGTAAATATAGATTTCATTTCATTTCATTTCATTTCAACCGTTAGGGTGTGTTTTAGCGGGGGTTTCGCCTGCGGTGTCACCGCAGCCAAGCATTTGACCTGAGGTTTAGGCCGTTTTGGACCAAGTCGAATTTGGATGAAATGTAAGACGGCAGGTCACCCAGAATGGCTTTATAAATGAAAATATGCCAATGCTGAAGCCTGCGAGATGCCAATGAGAACCAACCGACTGCAGCATACAACGTGCAGTGATGTGTTCTGAAAGGTGAATTAGTTATGAATCTCAATGCAGCATGGTACAGGGGATCCAATTTGGTCAAGGTTGAGGAGCAGGCAAACCTGTAAATGGTATCACCATAATTGGGACAGAAAGAGACCAATGACCAGTTTTTTACGAGCTGAACAAGCAAAACAAGCCTTCAATCTGTAGAATTTTATGTTTGTATTGTTTGGTTTACAGTGTAATTGGTGTGCATGTTGTTTTGTTTTGTTGTTTTGCAAAAAAACAAGGGAAATTGTAAGAAATGGGGATATTATTGTGCAAGACATTATGTGGGATATTTGCAAGGAAAATGATTGCTCAGAGGGAACAATAAGGACTGGAAACAGAGACAGGAAATATGATAATATTTTGGAGCATTTGCACAGACCAGACAGAGAGAGAGAGAGAGAAGATAATGGAACGACAGAGCACAGTTCAGAGTGTGCATTCTGGTACATACCTTATCTCATTTAATTTGGATCGATACGTTCAAAAGCCTGTATTAATATGCAATGACGCGACACAGTTTTCTGCACCACGAAGGGAGGGACTTTCGCACTATAGTTTTAGACCGTGCCGGAGGGCCCCCGTCTCAAGCGAAGTTGAGCCACGAGAGACACCACGAGCGGGCTAAAGCGAGCAAGTTGCCATACGTTGCGAAGTTCGCTTGAGCCGACTCAGCCCCATTCGAGTTGCGACCCAATAGGCAGAGAATAGTAAATCCTCGTCCCCCTTATACAACGAACACAGCAAAGTGCTCCATAGATATTTAAAAAAAATACATGCCTCATTGGCCGCTGGAGTTCATTGGAGTCACTCATGCGACTCCTCTCGCTGCCACTCAAGTGACTACTGGCCAATCACAGCGCGTCTCTTCCGGGACTTCTCAATTCAATCCAAGGGAGCTTTATTGGCCTGAGAAAACAAGCGTTACATTGCCTAGGCTCTGATTGGCCTACCGAACGTCCCCTTCCGCTACGCACGTGGAAGGTTTGCAAGCTTCTGCTTTGCTTCGCAAGGAAATAGAGCTTGTTAGCCACGCTTAGCTCTTGTCTTGCTCAATGATTCTTTAAAAAGTATTATATATACATATTTCTATCAAAGAAAGGTTCATGAACTGTTTTGTATTGCCACTGTCTATGTCAATGTTACTTGTGTGATTATCTATGCATTTATGCACTGAGCTATTTTAATCGTGTTAGTCTATGGATCTATTCAGCATGGTTTCACCATAATTCAATCACTTCTTGGCTGTCTTTACACTATGTTCTTCTGTAATTCATTTACCGGTTGCAAATTGAGTCATTGGTGTCTTGCCATTAAACTCATTCTCGTCAATCCATCAAATGAAATGTGATATTTTCATTGGATGATTTTGAAAGTTTTGAGAAACCTTGTTTCTCGTCTGTCTACAGTATTTCATGGTGTATAAGGTGGAGAAGGAATACATGACAGCCCAACTTATTGTGGATAGTATGTACGTAGGCTACTAGTCAGCCATTCCGATGTACAAATGTAACTAATTGTACAGATTGGTTACATTTGGAGAGACCTACAGACGGGACCGACAGCAATGTCGGTCGGCGATTGGATCTCGCCCCCTCCTGGACATTTGTACATTCTTATGAGCTATTAACCCATTTTGGGCGGGAACCCCTTTTGGTGTTAGCATTATGTTATGCTTTAGCTATTGAAAAATAGCAGATCTACAAGCTCATAGCGCGCCACCGAGTGGCGCACTACGAGCTTGTAGGTCTGCTATTTTTTTTAAATCAAAGAACCACTGACATAGAAACATAGCTTTTTCAGAAAACTGTCAGGATGTAGAAGACATTTTTAGAATCTGATCTCAGGATCTCAAAATGGGTTAAAACCAACACTGAGGTGAGGCCAAACACTTCGTGATCTCACCATGTGGCTACGCCCACTGTTCCAATCCGGCGCCCACGGTCTCAAGCCTCGCTGTCAGGGCGATTGCCTTGTTGTCAAGTGATATGAAATCTCACAGTGACGGGGCCCGGGGGGCATGGTTTGTGATATTCAGAATCAGAATTCTGTGACATATGACAGCTTTACTGTCACAGGTATTATGAGGTATAAAGAAGTGGGTGTTTTTTTTCCAGGAGAAAACACAGGATATTTACAGTGACAAATGATCAAAAAGATACACGTTTAGAACAATAGCATCATATGCAGATGTTTACATAGGCCTACGTATGTCTCGCCATAATCGAGGCGAGAAATACAAATAAAGGGTACAATACACTTGTTCATGATGCCTAAGAAACTAGTGCACATGCTCCACGTAAAGCATTCGGAAACTTGAGGCATACATAGTGTGATTTAATTTAATTTAAACAATTAGGCGATTAGGAGATTTTCTCTGAGATTAGCTGTATACAGACGGACGGACGGACACAATCACGGACACAATACAATGACACACACACACACACACACACACGCAATGGCTAACATTGGCTTTCAAAGTTTGCAAGATTGGCCCGTTTTGAACAAAAAGCCTCAAATCATGAACGCAGCGTGAAATTTACGTGACATCTTTCACAGACTTTCCTACTAGGCTGAGGAATATATCCCACCCTTTTCACATTGGCCTGTTATAGCATCACTAAAAGATGGATTTTTGCAAAACACATTTTTGGAACAAAATGCCTCAAATCATGAACACAGCATGCATTTTACGTGAAATCTTTCATAGACTTTCCTACTAGGCTGAGGGATATATCCCACCCTTTTCACATTGGCCTGTTATAGCGCCACCAACAGGTGGATTTTTGCAAAACACATCTTTGGAACAAAATGCCTCAAATCATCCAATTGCGCCATCCAAGGCGTAAGAAGAAATGGCACCCTTTTCACATTGGCCTATTATAGCGCCACCAGGAGGCCACAACCTGGTGGAGACCTGTGCCCCGAGGGGCACTTTATCTAGTTAAAGTTCTGTTTCCATTCAGGTCAAACAGATTCAGGGTGCTGCTATTCTGCATGTTGCAATGGGAAGGCTCTGCTACAATACATGTAGCAGTGTATTCATTAGTACCCATCATTGATAACACCTGTGTTTACTGTGCTATTTCATTTCAATATGTAGCTGCCGTAAATTGGTCTATTCTTGCCATGAGTAATGAGACATTTTGGAGAGATCTTTGGAAACGGATGCTTTGTATAAAGTTGTTTGATAAGGAAGCTAGATCATTTCTGATTGACAATTAATTGTAAAATTGTTCAATGGTATTTTGACTGGTTGAGCGGCAAGTGTGGCTTGTTGCCTGGTAAACCTTTCAATCACATAGCAAAAAAAAGAAAACGTGCACGCACGCACACACACTTTGTATTCAACCTGAAGACATTCAAAGTGAGACACAAGCACACATCGCACACTTTTTCTATAATCTTTTTATTTTTTTCATATGAAACAGATCAATTCTTTCAGTGTCTTTGAAGTGTGAAATGTATATATTTTTTTCATAGATTCTCATAGTACATTCAGTTAAATGTTCATTTGAAAGAAAACATCTTTGAACTTGGCACTTAGAAAACAACCACAAAGAATTGTCACCTTTATTCATTTAGAACAAAATTTACAAAGCCATTCAAACAGTCATTTTTTTTTAATACTTTTATAGCTGTTTTTTAAACTCAACTTTTGAGAATATTCAAAATACACTTTGTTTTTTAACATCACCTCTTTCTTTGTACTTACAAATATGTACACAGAAGTCTTTTACTGTCCTTTCCTGTGGCCACACCGATTCCTCTTCACTGATAATAAAAAGCCTCTTTTTTTTGTCCATGTTTTATGAATATCCCTCCACACCATATTCACTCGACGTCGCTCTCCAACCGTTCAGTTTGAGCTTTGAGTGTCTTTCGTGGTTCCAACGTGCTCAGATGGACGTCCCGTGGCTGGGCTCAATGGCTTCTGGGATGGGTCCTCCTGGCACTGACTGGTAGGACATTGGCATGGGTGTCTTGACGGGGCTCTGGCGGAAGAGCCCCCCGTTGGGCGCCCTGTGCTTGCACCGGATAGAGGGCATGGTGGCGCTGCTGAGGGGCAGGGGCAAGGTCCTGCCACCGGACGCGCCCAGTGTCCTTCCTACCCCACGACCCTCCTGGAGGAAGGTTGTCACAGAGAGCGGAGGCACCCCCCGGTGGGTCTGGTAGTCCCGTACAGACAAGGCCTCCAGGGACTGGCTGGGCTGCATGCTGCCGATGTCCAGGGCAGAGATCTCGATAGATTGGCCGGGCAGCTGCTTGTGGGCCATGTCCTCGTCCAGGAGGCTGTTCAAACGGTGGTGCACCTGCTCCAGATTCATCTCTTTGTCCTGGATGCATTGGATGGATGGATGAACGTGAGGGAGAGAGGAAGTGGAATGATCAAGACAGATTGAGAAATGATAGTGGATGGGGGTTTTAGTTGAAGATGAGGAAGATGCAGATTTTAGAAGGTGGTGGAAAAAGTACAGAGTGAAAGTAATAGTGAGAGGAGAGTAATAGATGGGTGGATATGGTCAAATGAGGAATTGAAAACGACAGAGGTGGGACAGACGTGGGAGAAAGATATAGGTCATTAACAGTTACTTTAACATCGTCAATCCAACAATCAATATCCAGTTAGGGATAGTTAGTCTATTTTTCTTCATTAACGTGTCAGGTTGAATGATGCCAAAATGACACATACATACATTAAGTCCAGCTTCATTCAAGAAACTCAAACGATACAGCAGCATACAGCCAATTATACTGCTGAGACATTACCTTAAGAACAGAATCTCAAATGGAGGATCTTAAAGAGGTAAGATCTCTCGCTTAAAACGGAGTCTCTTCATGCAATAGTGTGTTGTCTCCACCAGTGAAGTGTCTACAGTATACGTGCCTTAGGTGCCAAACAGAATACTACTGCATGAAGAGAGCACCTTTTGTTCACAAGACAGGTTGAAATGAAATGCCAGTGGATCAGACGTCATGAGGAAAATGTGATCCAAATGAAGAGAAGAAAAGGTGGAAATATTGCGTGCCTTTCCACCTAAATCATAAGCATCATTCATCTAAGGCTTTGTTCTTTTTTTTACCATCGGAATGGGCATCCATGAGTGACACAAACACAGTATGAGTGACTAGTGAGGGGAGGACAAAAGGTCAGAAAACAGTAGTTCTATGTTGGAATAAAAATTCTCAGGCAAATCATATCATGGAAGATTGTTTTAGCTGCTCTCTGTCCTCCATATACTGCGGTTCAGTCATAACTCTATCCCCCATGCACCTATAGAACCAAAGCCATACAGTATAGACCGACAAGACAATGAGCAAACAGCAGAGATCATGGGGTGAGATGATTTATGAAGCAACCAAAATCTAACACCCACACCGCAGAGCCCCATGCCCCCACCCACCCCCTTCTGTTCGTCAAAGCCAATGATCATCCGGTATATATTAGGCCTATCCTGACCTGTGTCAAGAGCCTCTGCCTCCTCCCAGTCTCCCTCTCTGTCTGTCCATATGTCCCGCCTGCCTTCCGGTGAAGTACTTGTTATGTCATTATATGTCAATGGACCAGAGACCCTTTCCAGACTGTAATCCTTAGTCACCTGCCAAAGATCATAGACAACCATGTATAACCAAAAAGGTCCCTTTGTGCTTATCCGGACATTGACATATAATTGTAATAAGCCGTTACTCTGCTAAAAATGGCTCATAGGTGTATAGGTTTACAGTAAGTTTTCACTTGCAATGGCTGTCATAATGTCTACATATGATTGTGCTGTTGTAGGGGTTAGGAAGGTACGTACCACATCTCAAGACAAGTCTACTAATACAATAATGATGGAATATCTGCTACAAACACATTTAGTTAAAATATGCTGCCAATAACAGCAGCAGTTAGGTTGGAAATATTACAGCATTATGTGGCCATTATGAGAGCAGCGATAAACAAGACTGGATGTTAATCTGAAATCTGTATCAGCAATTCAAACTTGGAAGGAGTTTGAATGACCGTAGGTTAGCAGATTTCAGGATAGATTTGCACTTTTCATGTGTGTGTCCTTGTCCAGGTGGCTCTGCATTATGGGACGTTCAAGTCAAACAGGCGACACAAGGCTTAGAGTTATGGAGCGATTGTTTGTGCTCACACTTTAGTTTAGGGATCCATGTCAAGCCTTAGTTGTCTGGACACCTCATGCAAAAGGGCTGCCCATTCCACTGCAACTAGATGAATTCAGTGTTCTAATGTTAAGACTTGAATGGATGAGCTAAATAGAGCTATATTGCACAACTGAAGTACACATCGCCATAGCTCATAGTACAATTTCAATCATTATATTTGTGAATTTGCCACACTATCGGCTGTCATCATTGTGACTGTGGTTCTCTCACTGTAATATATCACTCAGTGATTATAAATCTGGTATAGAGGGTATGCGCGTGACATCATCATCAGACCCGGAAGTTATGCAGGAATTCCTAATGAGTGGCAAAAAACGACTTTCTGGCCTTGACAGCCCATACATCCAAACAGAAAAGTCCTATCTGATTGCATTAAACAACATTAAACAATATTAAACTCACTTTGCCTGTTGCTTTGCCACTCGATGTGCCATTCACTTTAAGCATGCGCATACCCTCTATTGGCCAAAAATTTGAATAATTGATCAAATTCAGTATGAGACAGAATCACAGTCACGGTTTCTTGGGACCGAAACCTCGAATAAGTCCCTGACAAATCACCCCCACCTCTCTCCCAACATGAGAAGGCATGAGTAGATAGTTGAAATGATGTTTGGACTATCATGGTCCGGGCAGGGGCACACCTATTATAACTGGGTGTACTGCAGCTCTACTAAATCGGGGCTGGCGTCACTGCCTGCTGGATCCATAAAGTAGAGTGTGGCAGTGGCATCTCTGGGCAGGACCGGGGGGCCCGGGGGTCTGGGTCTTGACCGGGGCCTTGACGGGGCCGGGTGGCCCGTGGCCACCACCACGGCCCGGTTCGGGGTTAGCAGGGTTGGGCATGGGCCAGGGCACTGGCCTGGCGAGTTGTCGGTGGTCACCTCTTTGGGCTGCTCTCTCCGGCAGTGGTTGCTATTCCACCAGGTCTCCAGGGCGGCCACCAGGAGGGCCAGCAGAAGCCCTGCGGCCAGGATGCAAAACACCCCCGCAAAGCTGTGGAGCCGAAGGGCCCTCCCCTCGGGATGGGCTTCTGCATGGCTGTCCAGGTCACAGCGGCCTTTCCGTGGCCACCACTTCTGTTTCAGGATGTCCAGGTCTCCTTTCTCCTGCAGCTCCAGGATCCTGAGAACGGGGAAAAAGAACATACAAAATGTCAAATAAATAACGACACTGGAACCCAGGCAGACGAATGAAATGAAATGCATTCAAGGGGAGTGGTTAACCAGGCTAAATAATACCTGGAATTTATATAGAATTTATATAGAGGTGTTCTATATTTAAAGTCGCTTTACATGTGTGATTGCCCGGGGGCCAGGGGGAGAGGGAAAAAAAAAACGTTTGTAGGAAAAAAACCAAAACAAGATAAGCAAGTAAGATACTATTAAAGCAAACTGGACCGGTTCGCAGTCGAGTGTACGGCGGCTGTGATGAGGATCAGCATCTCCAAATCTGAGGCCATGGTTCTCAGCAGGAAACCGATGGACTGTGCAGTCCAAGTATACGGGACCCCAGGTGAAGGAGTTTAAGTATCTCGGGGTCTTGTTCACGAGTGAGGGGAGGATGGAGAAGGAGATCAGACGGACAATCGGAGCGGCAGGGGCGGTATTGAGGTCGCTGTACTGCACTGTTGTGACGAAAAGAGAGCTGAGCCAGAAGGCAAAGCTCTCTGTTTACCGAGCAATGTTCGTTCCTACTCTCACCTATGGTCATGAAGTGTGGTTCATGACCGAAAGAATAAGGTTGCGAATACAAGCGGCCAAAATGAGTTTTCTCAGACGGGTGGTGGCCTTAGAGATACAGTAGGGTGAGAGGTTCAGTCACGCGAGAGAGACTCGGAGTAGAATCGCTGCTTCTTCGCCTGGAAAGGAAGGAGCCAGCTTAGGTGATTCGGGCATCTGGTTAGGATGCCTCTCGAGTGTCTCCCTAGGGAGGTCCTCGATGCACATCCCACTGGGAGAAGACCCCGGGGCAGACCAAGGATCAGATGGAGGGATTACATCGACTCACTGGCCTTGGAACGCCTCGGGATCCCACCAGGAGGAAGTATGTTGCTCTGGAGAGGGAAGTCTGGAGCTCTCTGGTGGAGCTGTTGCCCCTGTGACCCGACTACGGATAAGCGGTTGAAGATGGATGGATGAAACTGAGTCAACCTTCATCTACTTGTTGTTTCAATTCATGTCTGAGTCAACTCGGAAAGGCAATTCTGGTTTTCAGGGCGGTTTTGAATGTAGGGACTCCTAGGGAGGGAGGGGGCATCTCTGATATGTTTGGGGAGTGCATTCCAGAGGGATGGGGCAGCCACAGAGAAGGCTTCCTCCAGGCTGCCTCCAGGCCCCAGGTTCGGAGCCTGCTCTTAAAATAGGAGGCCGGCATCACCGGCCCTGAGGGAACGGGACGGAACGGCTTGAGGAGGGGGGAGCCACATTGTGGAGTGCCCTATAGGTGAGGAGAATTTAGTTTCATACACAGGTGGCGACGAAAACCATTCAAGACACCAACCAGAGTACATTACTGAGTACATTAAGTCAAATAAAAAATATAATTCATTTCAGACAGCGAAAACACAATCCATAATGCACACTAGTAACGTGTTAGCATTGATTTTCATCTCATTAGCAACCATAGTCAAAGAGTGCTGTCAATAGTTTAGTTTGTAGGTTAGCAGAGGGGGAAGACGCAACAATATTGACTTGTTGCATCTATTACTAAACTCTACAAGAATCATGAGCACAGTCCCACGTAAACAAGAGCAAGAGAAAAACAAAAGCAGCTTCAGAACAAATGAGTTTTATATCAAGTCGAATAATCGCTGCCACAGAGATGAGAAAATGCTACAGCCAACCCATTAACCCATTCAGGCCTGACGTCGAAATAAAAAAAAAATGTTTTCTAAATCATGACAATTTTCGGAAAGATTTGAGGCACATTTTAACGATTTTTCAAAAATAGCAGATCTACAAGTTCATAGCGCGCCACTCGGTGGCGCGCTATGAGCTTGTAGATCTGCTATTTTTCAATAGCTAAATTATAACAATGTTTAAAACACCAAAAGGGGTTCCCACTTCCCACCCCAAAACGGGTTAATGGTTAATGTGGTTAAACGCTAACGTGACATGGATGCGTTCCAGGTCTCAATGGGTTAGTTAGCTTACGGAGAAGTGGGTGGGTGATGGGGGCATGGAGAGGAATGGATGGATGCTGTGGTGGAGAATAATGATGGCTGACTGGAAACAGAAGCAAGACTCTGAATCTCTTCCCCTGGGGGAGGCCGGCGTTCCGTGGAGTCATTATTGATGCCCTCTGCTCGTGTCGCTCGTGCACAGTGTAGTGTGTCTGACACACTGTGTCTGTGTGACTGACAGACACACACTTATGCCAGCTTTAGACGTACTGTACACCCATTGCCGCACGTGACAGAGTGCCACAAATCATCACAAGTACATTTTGACCTTTTATTTTCTCCCATACAGTGAGTGGCTCTTATAATGTAGTTTAAGTTTGCCCTGAATCACATTCTTGTATAAAATGCCATTTATACTATTCATACAAACATTTGGTGAAAATAGGCTAATATCTGCATGTGAGATTTTGTTGAAAATAAAATCTACAACCTTGCAGATTGCCTATTTTCAGCGAAGACATTTGAAGGGCAGTATTATGCGTGTCTTAAGTACCAGGTCTTATGACTTAACTTAAGACCTGGAGGCGTGGTCAATGCTGTTTGGCCACTCAGAATAGCCAAATGGCATTGATCACGCCTCCAGGTCTTAAGTTAAGTAAGACCTGGTACTTAAGACACGCATAATACTGCCCTTGGTGTAGTGAGAAAAAAGTAGGGAACCAAGTGCAGGCCCCTGAGGGACCTAATTCGCATTGTACTCTCAGAGAAAGTTAAATCAGGCGGGGCTGAAGTATCAATGTTTTCAAAAGAGATGGGGACTGCCCATAGATCCCAAGTCCCGTTAGTCCCAACATGCATTAAGGTTGGCGAACATGCATTAAGGTTGGCCAACATGCATTAAGGTTGGCCAACATGCATTAAGGTTGGCCAACATGCATTAAGGTTGGCCAACATGCATTAAGGTTGGCCAACATGCATTAAGGTTGGCCAACATGCATTAAGGTTGGCGAACATGCATTAAGGTTGGTGAACATGCATTAAGGTTGGCGAACATGCATTAAGGTTGGCGAACATGCATTAAGGTTGGCCAACATGCATTAAGGTTGGCGAACATGCATTAAGGTTGGCGAACATGCATTAAGGTTGGCGAACATGCATTAAGGTTGGCGAACATGCATTAAGGTTGGCGAACATGCATTAAGGTTGGCGAACATGCATTAAGGTTGGCGAACATGCATTAAGGTTGGCGAACATGCATTAAGGTTGGCGAACATGCATTAAGGTTGGCGAACATGCATTAAGGTTGGCGAACATGCATTAAGGTTGGCCAACATGCATTAAGGTTGGCGAACATGCATTAAGGTTGGCGAACATGCGCTGCTCCCGTGCTTGCGCTTATGTTTAGGTTAGGGTTAGAGATAGGGCTATAACGCTCAAACTAACTATACTGATGGCTGCATGCACATCAATACAAAAACAGATGCTTGAAAATCAATGAGCAATTCATTAGCCGACACTTTACAAAAGTATGATAATATTATGGCTGATGCCCATCAATTTTAACACATTCTGTTGCATCCAAACAATAAAATAATTTACTACGAAAATGTACTATTTCAACAATATACAGGCTACAAGGTAGCTAAGTTTAACCCCTTAAGCCCTATTTTACATTTTGTGATGGCAAATAGAGGGTATGCGCGTGACATCATCATCAAACCAGGAAGTTATGCCTGGCCTTGACAGCCCATACATAAACAGAAAAGTCATATCTGATTGCATTAAACAACGTTAAACAATGTTAAACTGACTTTGCATGTTGCTTTGCCACTCCATTTGCCACTCGATGTGCCATTCACTTTAAGCATGTGCATACCCTCTATAGATGGCCCACAAGCTTTTTGTTAGCTTGTAGGTCTGTTGTCTGGGTGAAAAAAATATCTACGTTTTGAAGGAAGTAGGTTGGAAGTGGTTAAAGAGAAGGTCAGATGTGGCTTGCTGCAAACACATGTAACAGCCTCATTATTGTACCGGTATACAATAATACATGGTGTCCTACTTACTTCTGGGAGAAGAGGTCTCTGTAAGGGCTGCCATGCTGCAGGGCCATGCCGTAGCCCCTGGTGCTCAGGCTGTTGCCCGTCACTGTCAGTGTACAGTCATCATCTGTCAGCGCCGCATACTCCACCACCGCCATGTCCCACAGAAACGCAAAGGACTCCCTCTTCACCTGGACAGTACGACAGTTCACCCGCACAAATGCACAGACACACAAATTACTTGAACACAGGTCTTTGTGAAGATGACTGGAATTTTGCGTTCGGCGCACACGCGTGTGTGGGGGGCCTATCATGACGTCTTGATCATGCTACTTAACACTTAGCCCGCTAGCATTTATTGAAAAATTAGGATCTAATTCACGCCAGCATTTTTTTAATTTGAGCTCTTATTTTGAAAAGCTGCCATTTCCGGTCCACTAGCAGTAGTCATAACCTAGGAATCTACACGGAGCTGGGCAGGCCTTGTTTACAATGTGAATCCAAACCGGAGCTCTGGAGAGCTCCACATCGTCAGCTCTGTGCCATCAAAGAAACATTGTTTTGACCAAAAATGCCATCTGGGACAAGGAATAGGAGATACAGGCGATTGAAAGAAAGGGATAGAATGGATTCTTATGGTGCCGATGATCTAAGATGGGCGACGGAGTCTTGTGACAACAACAGCTAGCTAGCTACCCGATGCTAACGTAAGTAGCATTATGGCTCGATCGAATTAATGCACTATAAAAGCGCAATTGACAAAGGTCTTCGGCAATGGCGGTAAGTGTTAGTATCAAAATTAGGCTTCAATTGACAAAGGACTTCGGCAATGGCGCGGAGGGTGTTAATCAAATTGTCCCAGGCTACTTCAAACTCTTTAAAAGCAAGAAAAAGCACCACGAGGCACGATGTTTAGCGGTAGACGGGTCAGTGGTAGACAGGTCATGCCCAGTGCGCTATACTTTGATATGCAAAGCAAGGCTGGCAACGTTTAGAAAGAAGTTATGTGTTTTAGATTAATTAATTATTCGTGTATTAATCAAAGCTGCTTTTTAATGAATGAGACTTTATTTTGACCAATCTGCATGACAATACAAATACCCTAGCACAGCAGCTGCAGTGGTTGGAGGAGGTAGTCAGGCAGGACACCTGATAATTGACACTGCCAATAAAGTTTAAGCAGACGCCGTCTTTAATTCACTTCAGGCATTGTTGCAATTATCTCTCTCCATTGTGTGAGGGAGACATACAATGGACATAAACCCCACAGATTGTAGCTTATCAATTAATTTAATTATGTTTATGTATTCATATATTCATGCATGGTGTAGGCTAGTGACTGCAATAACAATCAGAAATGTCTGACATGACAGGAATTGAAACAAACATGTAGATGAAGGTTGGTTGCATAATTAATTATGGAATGTGTAATGCATGATAGTGTATAGGCTAAAAAAGTGAAAAACATTAAGACAATACTCATCTTTATCCGTTCAAAACTGATGCAAATTCTCATCCATATTGTTTGGAATAAGGTTAGCATGATTTTCTTAGCATGTCCTGAGTGTGAATTAAGCATTCTAGACACATGTCATGTATGTTCTAGCCTTGGGCTCTCACAGTAGGAATCTCTGTAGAGCAAGGTCGACCTCTGACTGTCTGAAATGCTTTCAGAGCGTGAGCTTGTTTTTTGTTCTGCCTGTCCTGTCCTGTCCTGTCCCCCCTCCCTCCCTCTACCCCCGATGTCTCTAGTGTCTTCCAAGGTAATGCTGTGCTGTCCGTGAAGAGAACTGTGAACAGGCCATTTCAACTGCACAATGTCCTGAATGTTCAGCTGCTTTAAGACAGGCATCAGGATTTAGAAAGAAATCCATCTCGCCTCCCTCCCTCCCTCCCTTAGTCACTCGTTGTCTCTCTCGCTCTCACACACAGTTCAAACCCATGCCTGGATGCCTGGAATAGCAGCACATGGCAGGTTGTCATTTATTTCCCTTCAAATCCTGGTAAAATTGTAATGAAATGCATAACGGTGCTAATTATCCTGCTTCATTGGCGATGAAGAGTGTGGCAATCAAGTGATGATTAAGTCTTGTTTTTCCCCCATTTTTGAATAAAGGGCTCAGTCAAACTTGTCTGGAGCTGGTGGTAAAAGGCTGAAAAGTGCCATTTTATATTGATGTATGCATCGTGATCTACACCATGCATGCACACCATGCAATTAGCTGTTTAAATAATAAGGAGGCTCAAAGACAAGTGTGTATACCTAAATCTAGTTCACTGAATATAATTTGTTTAATTACTGGATGATTCTTCAGCAGTGCAAATCTCCAGATTAATCCATTGAGACCTGGAACGCATCCATGTCACGTTAGCGTTTAACCACATTAACCATTAACCCATTTTGGGGCGGGAACCCCTTTTGGTGTTTTAAACATTGTTATAATTTAGCTATTGAAAAATAGCAGATCTACAAGCTCATAGCTCATGAACTTGTAGGTCTGCTATTTTTGAAAAATCGTTAAAATGTGCCTCAAATCTTTCCGAAAATTGTCATGATTTAGAAAACTTTTTTTTTTAAATTTCGACGTCAGGCCTGAATGGGTTAAATAGAGCGGCCTGAGAATTAAATGAGTGTGTGATTGGATGAGTGGATGTGGATGTGGACGTGGAATTGAGGCGACCCAATGGGCGGCCGCCAACGACTGCAGCACTGAGTTCCCTGACAGAACTTGCTCTGTGCACGTCTGTGACAGACAGGCGCCATGCTCATTTCAGTCAGGACAACTCATGAATGGATAGAATTTATATTTATTGAATATAAAATCAGCAATATATTTATTATGGTTTGGCGACTAATTGGATCTGTTTTTAGGTACTCTGATCTGAAAAAGCGAATCTCCCAATCATATAGGGCAGGGTTCCCCAATAGGCGGCCCGCGGGGCCATTTGCGGCCCGCGGAGCGCCCCCTTGTGGCCCCTGGAAGAATTAAAAAAATATATATAAATGGCATTAAATGGGGGTTAGTAGCCTATGCATGTCAAACTGGGCATCCTTTTTCAGATGGGGTCTTGCCTTGAAAATGAATTTTCAGGGTTTTCAGGGCAAGACCTCGACCTTGCGTGTGCAGACTCGGCCCCCAGCCTGGTACCCTAGTCAAAATATGGCCCTTGAGGAAAATGAATTGGGGAACCCTGATATAGGGACTCCGGATCCCCCCAACACAGTGCAAATCATCAGAATCCCCCATAACGCAGACCATTCAGCACCAACCTTAAGCTACGTGTTCAACACCTGTTGATTCCTGAAACAGGAAGACCATATCGATATCCCTCCGCATGGAGACAGAACACAGCTGTGCTCTTGGATCAGACACTGGCCATGCTAGCATTAATGTGATAATGTGTTCAACAGGGCACCCGTTGACTCCTGACAAGCAGGAAGACCATACCGATAATAAACCTCCCACACAGAGACAGAACACAGCTGTGCTCTTGGATCAGACACTGGCCATACTAGCATTATGTGATAATGTGTTCAACCCGTTGACTCCTGACAAGCAGGAAGACCATACCGATAATAAACCTCCCACACAGAGACAGAACACAGCTTGAGCTCTTGGATCAGACACTGGCCATAATAGCATTATGTGACAAAACTAGACCTGTGCATGTGTGTGACAAAAGGGAGAAGGAATTAAAACAGCTTATAATTGAAGAGATTAAGAATGTCATTTCAATCCAACACCTCAGTGAATCTGACACAGTGTCAGCCTGCATGCCTGTGTCTCGAGAAGTTATACATAATAATAACTTCAAATGCAGTGCAATCACTGACGCACATAATAATAATAACAAAGTTTGCTCAGATTTAGTATTGTTCAACAGCAATTCAAAGTATTTATCAAAATGGAATCAATGTAGCTGATTTTGCAACTGGAAATAATGGTTAATTGATTCTGTGATCAATATCTATTGTGGCATAATGTGTCAAACTAGGTTCTCATTAAAATCAACTGCTAATTTAAGTAGCCGAAGTGATTTAAATCACCCACCAATTTTATATAAATTCAGACATTCAGGATTATTCCCCTTGGATTGCTCTTAAGCCTGATTTGTACTTAGAAAGTATATACTTTATAAGCAGTGCAGACACATTGTGAGCTTTTACGTACAGTAGATGGGTTATTTTTTACCAGAAATTATGTTATGACCCCATGTCTGAGGCCACGTTTGCCTCATTTTCTTACTAAAGGGAAAACAGTAATGCTGCAACTCCCCACATTGGTGCTGATTATTACAGTCTATTTTATAAAAACAACACCATTAGGGGGTGATTGCACCAAGACGCATTGCTAATTTGCTAGAGGTGCAGATTAAAAAAAAGCCATTGGCAAAACAGCACATCGGGCAAAACAGCGTGGTGTTCCTGTGGAATGGGTCTACATGCACAACCAAGTGATCAAATAATGAACTAGGGATTGGTCCGATTAAACGATTAATCGATTATCGTTAATAGGACCCGAAATCGATTATGAAAATTAAAGGAGCATTCAGTGATTTTAGTGATTTGGAAAACCACCCAGTCCGCCCCGGTAACAAAATGTGCACATGCACGCTCTACAGTGGGGGGAAGTGCAACAGGCCAACAGCATGTGCACCAAGGCCCGCCCCCACTCGATCATGATTGGAGGAAGGCCCCTCTCATCCTGATTGGATGAAGGCTTTGCCACCCGCCACCAAAACTGAAACTAGGGTTTTTTGACCCCAGGGGCTCACTGGGGACAGGGAGGAACTCCTTATATGGTCAGCACACTCTATAGTAGGGAGGATTATCCAGAAAAAAAGAAAAAATAAGCGATATTTAGATTAAGTCAAATCACTGAATATACCTTTAAGAATCGATATATATATATATATATATATATATTCTTTTAATGAAAATCTGTTGGAAAGGCAATATTGTCATCCAAACAGGACAAGGCTATAGGCCTACCAAAGTGTGCCTGGGATGTCTGTGTAGCTGCATGACTGAGAGGAGTGTGAGTGACTGAGGTGGTCTTTACACGAGAACGGTGTTCATCGAAAACGGCTAAATAAAGTATCGTTTGCTGGTGTCCCTTTAGACGAGAAGGGTGTTTTCAGGTGGTGAAAACGCAACAAAGTGAAACCACCTTCCAGAGTGGAAATCTTTGAGAACACCGTTTTATCCCTTCTCCATGTAAACAGGCAAAACGGTGAATCCGCAAAACTTATGACATCATGGCTCACGTTGGCTCACAGCGCATATGTTTATTACATTGATGCAGAGCAATACACTGACACCACGCTAGACAGGAACGCCCAAAAACGTCACATCCGGTTTTAGCCTGGGGTAAGAATTTTCTATGGCTGCCAATGCAACTTGGTCCAATCCTTAATCACATACGGACAAACATCTATGCCGATGCTATCTAACTTGCAGAGGTAGCGTGCCTTGTCCACGGGCAACAGATCTTTCAACGTATGGCATTGCAAATACGTTTGATAATCGCTACTCTGCTCAATATTGTTTTGAAAATGCCGCAAATTGCATTGCAGTGAACGAGCGCAAATCACAACTTCCCCCGGTTGTGGGCGGAGTCACAGTTTGAGCGCTGTTTACACGCCGTGGTGTCAGTGTATATATTATATAATGGAGTTCCTGAACAAGCCTCCCTCCTCGCCTACAAAGCGCTGCTCATCAGCGATGGTGAATGTAAAACCATGATGTAAATAAAAAGCCTTGTGATGGCGCGCTCTGCCTGCATGCTCTGGGCTGCGGCCACAACCACGTTGTGTTCTGGAATCATTCAAAACCCCAATAGGGTTGTGTGAAGGGGTTCTTCTTCTTGAACGTGGGTGACTGGTCTATTTGGCAGCCCGTTACCGCCACCTAGCGACATTATAGCGTTTTCATAAAGTGTGTGTTCTCGTGTAAAGGGTCAATAAAAATTGAGAACGCAACGAGACTTTGCCGTTTTACACTGGTCCAGGGACCACCAGTGGTCCTCATTTAAAAGATGGAGTTAATAACCAAATGGACCCTTATTAACTCTCTAGAGTTAAAATTATTGTTAATCATCTACATCAGGGGTTCCCAAACTTTTTTGACTTAGGTACCCCTTGGGGGGAAGAATTTTTTTTATCAGGTGTCCCACGCTCTGCAAAAAGGTAGTCCCCACTCCCCCTACTGATAGCAACCTTTCAGCACAGTTTTGGTGGTGTTTCATAGACAATGAGGCAACTAACTGCTCAGGCTGAGGATGCAACGTTAGCCGCAGAACAAATATAATAATGTTATCATGTTGAAAATCAGGATGGCTTGACTTAACAGTTCTACTGCCGAGAATTGTTTGATCCAGTGTTGCGCCGCTACGTAATACGACATCCCCGCTATTTGTTTTATGTGTCTAAATCGCATCGCATTAATAATAATAAAAAAAGTCCGCCTCTGAGAGAGCGGCATGTTATGACGACGAAACCGGAAATCGATACTTATGCTGGGCTGCTAGGGCTTCTGGGAAATTGAGTCCAATGCAAGTGGACGGTGGTTTTGTCTCACTACAACAGCCTCCCAGCCCCCTCCATTCTGCTTGTCAAGATGGCGGGTGGTGCGATCGTTCAAAAACAAACTGAGGAACGGATCTGGATCGGATTTTCACGGATCAAACGCCCAAATACTTCAGCGTATGCTCCAAAGGTAATAAAACAATCCAGGCAGCGTAGGATATTTGTGATGTGGCATCAAACTGTTAATTAAACTCCAGAACGTTGAACAAGAACTAGTAATATCGGGCACTAACCTTTTTAATACCATCAGAGGCGCTGGAGACAGAGTTCTCGTGGCCATTGTTCTTGTTGATGGTCCTCCAAAGCTCAGCGAAGGTGCTGTCCTGCTCCAGAGGGTTGGTGCCTTTGGCCCGGAAGTAGTCATAGACAGCAGAGTCCCTCACTGTCCCATAGACCTGGTCCACCTGCTTGGACAAGTCCTGGAAGGACCTGGAGAGACCACGCACGCTGCTTTGTGAGACTCGACAGAAACAATGTGATCGCAGTGAAAGTGTGAGAAAAATAAATTAATTGGAAGAACCAAACACTGCGTGAAAGCAGGAGTTAACGGGCAATTATGGGCACTGTATTTTGCCCGTAAACCTCAAGTTTAGCGGGCATATACAGTAGGGCATTCACTTCTAGTCATTTTTACTAGTTGACTAGTTGCCTAGTTTACTAGTCGACTAGTTGTTTAACTACCTATTATGTAAAAAATAAAATATATATATTTTTTTTTAATAAATAAATATTTGTACATTGAAAAACTGTGTACATGGTGACTATAACTATAATCTACCTGATCTTGAGGACTACAAAATCGGGAAATTTTTTTTTTCTTATCAACTAGTCAACTAGTACCAACAAGGTCGACTAGTGGATTTACTAGTCGACTAGTAAACTAGTCGGGAGTTTACGGGAGTTTGTTGGAAAGTTTAACGGGAGTTTCCTGTCATATACCCATCCGTATTCCAAGCTTTTTGCGCAGTGAAATCAAAGCTATTGTTTTCTTTTTGGGGAGAATAGTGAAAATATTGAATTTTCTCCTAACTAAAAACTCTTCCGATGAAAGGGTTCAGTTCACAATACAAATCTTTATCTGTAACATTTTCTATTAGGAACTTGTGTACAGCAATGATTTGACAGGCAATTAACACAATGTTCATGCCGATAATTTGTTTTTTCACACAGGTACTGCACATTACTGATTGATGTTCACCCACGCGTTCGTCTATACATAATTAGTCTGATTCTTACCTTGGTTGAGTAAGTTGCCCTGAGTCTCGTTTATCAACTCTAATGGACACTATCACAATAATGTGTGTCTCGTATAACAATGTTTCAATCGTTGAATGATTTTCTAGCTTGCCAGATTCAAAGAAAAAAGAATAAAACCAATACTCTAAGTGAAACACCTAGGCCCTTTTTGAAACTAGCTCCTCGCCACTCGCCCTACACACTTCCACTCGGTTTGAGCATAGATATATAAATAACCGAGACGCAATGCAATGCAAGTGGATGGGAGGGGGATTCCGGTGCCGTCTCTCTTATTTATATATCTATGCTCAAACCGAGTGGAAGTGTGTAGGGCGAGTGGCGAGGAGCTAGTTTCAGAAAGGGGGCTAGGTTCCCGAATGCTGTTTGGAGTTCAGCCCATACACTATTTGAATTTAATCCCCATGATGGTTTGCATTGTAGTAACACACAGTGTTTTGCTTTCTTACAATCACTTCAGCCACATTTTCACATTTTGTTCAAAACCTTGGATATAAGTTAGATGGAAGTGCACCACCCAAAATGGTCAGCCGTGATAATCTAAATCTGTAACATGTAGCTAAAGCTGTTCTCGGCTAAATGCAGTGCAATCACTGACACACATACAGTAGAGGTGCTGGATCATTATCGGAGAGGCTTGTTACACAAAGTAAGAAAATCTACAGTATGTACGGTATTCCTTAATTGCTGCAATTCAAATATGAATCCAGTACACTACAAAAATGTAGCCCACAGACATGGGGATTCTGTAAATGAAGACAATTCCATCAGGACAACTAATGCATTGATAGATTTGTTTAAAAATAGTTAAGACGTGGCAGTAGGTTTGGTTTTGTTTTGGGGGGATTAGGTCTGCTTTTATGGCTGCTAGTGAGGAATGCCCCATGGCACCGTAAGGCTGATTAACTCAGTATGTTACTGCACTGCAAAGCATGGGGATTACATTCAAACAACGTGGGCTGAACTATAAACTGCATGCACAAACCTTGAATTTAATCCATTCAGGGCGGGAACCTTTTGGTGTTTTAAGCATTAGCTATTGGAAAATAGCAGATCTACAAGCTCATAGCGCGCCACCGAGTGGCGCGCTACGAGCTTGTAGGTCTGCTATTTTTGAAAAATCGTGAAAATGTGGCGCAAATTTCAAATATATATTCTTTCACAGCGAACGTTTTTAACTCAAATCTTTGCTTCTGGGAGGTCCCTGGAACTACATATTTTCAGATGGGGGTCGGCGGCCAATTCCATATTCCTTGGGGGTCCTTGACATGAAAATGTTTGAGAAGACATTTGTAGAATCGTTCCCAGGTCTAAATGGGTTAAGTTGCAACTGTTAAGTTGTAACTCCCCAAGAAAAAGTTGTTCTTAAATCTGGCAAGCTATAGAGAGGTAACCCACAACCCAAGTTACTTCAAATTCAAGGCAGGTAACAGTGAAAACCAATGCAGACACTCCAGACAGTGCCAATATCATCGTCTCATAGTGCACTACGGAATCATGAAGGCGTTTTAACCACTTTATACTTCAGTTGACCGGCATCCCCCAGGGGTCTAGGCTCGATTTTTCCCTCTACACAAAATCTCTTTGCTGAAAGTAGCAGATCTACGAAAAATCAATCTTGTAGATCTGCTATTTTCGCCGAACGGTTGCCTGTTTTTGCCAAATGTTTGACTGTTATGACATGCCCAGAATAAAGACACTATGGGCAGTATTATGCGTGTCTTAAGTACCAGGTCTTATGACTTAACCCATTTTGGGCGGGAACCCCTTTTGGTGTTTTAAACGTTACGTTAAACTTTATCTATTGGAAAATAGCAGATCTACAAGCTCATAGCGCGCCACTCGGTGGCGCGCTATGAGCTTGTAGGTCTGCTATTTTTGAAAAATCGTTAAAATGTCCCTCAAATCTTTCCGAAAATTGTCATTATTTAGAAGACATTTTTTTTAATTTCGACGTAAGGCCTGAATGGGTTAACTTAAGACCTGGAGGCGTGGTCAATGCTGTTTGGCTATTCTGAGTGGCCAAACAGCATTGACCACGCCTCCAGGTCTTAAGTTAAGTCATAAGACCTGGTACTTAAGACACGCATAATACTGCCCTATAGGTTCAAGTGGTTTAAGGGGGGGGTTGAAGATGTCATTGACCTTAGGTATTGATTATGATCATTCGTATATGAGATGCAAATTATTCTGATGCCAGGGTAAGACTCAGACTAATTAATATCGCTCCAGTTAAGGTCTTGCATGTAAATAGATGTGGGTGTTCTATAGGCTACTGTACGTGGGCATAATCATGTAATGTAGGCTCACCAATGCTCAATGCTGCAAGGCATACGTCCTGCAAAGATAATTGGCAATTTCACACAATATGTCTTCTGTTTTCTTTTTGTTTTTTTTGTGTTTCATTTCGAACCAAATGTTACGATACGCTTCCAATTAGGGTTCACTTCCAATAGAATTTGAATACCAATCTACTGTGAAGATTATAGCTGCCTCCCTGACTGTTGTTCAGCTGATGCTTGACATGTTGATCCGTGCATTCGCTTCATCTTTTCAGTAAATTGGCACATGTGGACAGCACTGAAATGTCTGTACACGTGGAAGCCAAGACTGGCTTCCATCCAATTACCTAAAAGGTGAGAGAATCGAACGGCTCATCTTGAGATAACAATGTTAGACTAATTCAGTCATTTAATTAGCAGTCTATCTGCTGTTGTCGTAGAAAAGGAAAGGATGCAGAGAGAGAGAGAGAGAGAGAGAGAGAGAGAGAGAGATTATTTCACAGATTACAGTTCAGTCTGACAGCTGGAGGTATGGGCCAGTCATTCATTCAGTGTGGGATATTCCACATTCATATTCTTAAAGCTATATTTATTGGGGCTGTGTGTGTTTACTGTGGCTTCTTTTATACATGCACCGTTGGCCGGTCTATAGATTTAACATAAATCAAGTGATTCACAACCTGGGGTGGAAAGATAGTGCAAAGCTGTCACCTTGTGTATTCTAAAACACTGCAAAGGAACAAATCCCAGATAATACAGTATCATTATGTCGCTGTCAGGCAAAAAAACATACTATCTCCATTCATCTTTTTGTTTTGACATAAATGAATTCCTATTTTTAACTTCCCTCAGTGTCACTATTATATTCGCAAAGGAAGCCGCAAAAGATATCCGTTCTACAAGCTCTGAGCTTGTAAAACGGATATCCAAATGACAGATGTGTGAGGATGTTGTCCTACTGTACCAACATAGAGCTGGTACTGTAGAGTTCATGTAAAACTATATACTGTAAATGCACTAGGAACATCTGTCTGGGATATATCCACTTCCTTTAGATGTCTCTCTTGTTCACCTCTCTCGACATCTTACCATAGCATTGAGACGTCCAGATCAATATATCGGGGTCAACCCTCTACCCCTTTGTTCATTAGCTATAATGGCCTAACCAATATCGAAAGAGGTGCAGCAAACACAACCCAGTAGAAAAGTCACTGAAAACACAAGCAGTCTACATTAAACGTAGACAGCTTGGATATAGATGTCATATCCAAGCTGGTTGGACAGGTTGGATGTGAAATGATTCCTCACGAAGGAGGAATAATTCCTCCTTAGTGAGGAGGAATGATTCCTCCAAGCTCTTGTCAAAAGTATAGCCTATCCAAAACATTCACGTCCTTACAGCACTCATTAACAATACAACATCTGGTGTATTTGTTGAAATAACATTCAATATACTGCTTCCTTTTAACATGGAAGGCATAACAGGAATGTTTACCCATTCAAAAAGGAGATGGAACATAGTTGTCTCCACCAGGCCGAAGGCATGGGGAGAGAGTATGTTTTGCACTCCGTCCGTGTGTGTGTGTGTGTGTCCGTCCGTGTGTCCGTGTGTCCTTCCGTCCGTCCGTTACCAGCTAATCTCCGGCACCGTTAACCCGGTCGATGCCAAACTTTGCACACACACTCCCTGGATGCCAACGATGAACCTCTGCCCTGCATTTTCCAGAACGGCCTGTTATAGCGCCACCATGAGGCAGCTTTTCACATTGTTTACCTAAAACTGCACCGATCTGCGTGAAACATTGCATGCACACTCCCTAGAGGCCAAGGACAAACCTTTCACCTGCATTTTCCGCATCTGCCTTTCATAGCGCCACCAGGAGGCCGACTTTTGAAAAACACATTTTTTGATATTACTCCTCCAGATTCTGTCCAAAAATCTCACAAATCGTTACACAGTATCTCTATGGTCATGTGCTCAAGTCGGATCTGTCCGATATTTCATATTCCATCCTAATTGGCTATAATTGGCTTTCACAGTTTGCAAGATTGCCCCGTTTTGAACAAAAGCCTCAAATCATGAACGCAGCATGTAATTTACGTGAAATCTTTCACACATTGTCTTACTAGGCTGATTATATCCCACCCTTTTCACATTGGCCTGTTATAGCGCCACCAACAGGTTGATTTCTGCAAAACACATTTTTGGAACAAAATGCCTCAAGTCATCCAATTGCCATCAAAAGCAAACATGTTTATATTACTCCTAAACATTTTGCCAAACATCTCACACAGTCCTATCCTCCTGGTGGAGACCTGTGCCCAGAAGGGCACTTTTTCTAGTTCATCATCACTTTGTTGTCTCCACCAGGCCGAAGGCATGGGGAGAGAGTATGTTTTGCACTCCGTCCGTGTGTGTGTCCGTGTGTCCTTCCGTCCGTCCGTTACCAGCTAATCTCCGGCACCGTTAACCCGGTCGATGCCAAACTTTGCACACACACTCCCTAGATGCCAACGATGAACCTCTGCCCCGCATTTTCCAGAACGGCCTGTTATAGCGCCACCATGAGGCAGCTTTTCACATTTGTTACCTAAAACTGCACCGATCTGCGTGAAACGTTGCATGCACACTCCCTAGAGGCCAAGGACAAACCTTTGACCTGCATTTTCCGCATCTGCCTTTTATAGCGCCACCAGGAGGCCGACTTTTGTAAAACACATTTTTGGATATTACTCCTCCAGATTCTGTCCAAAAATATCACAAATCGTTACACAGTATCTCTATGGTCATGTGCTCAAGTCGGATCTGTCCGATATTTCATATTCCACCCTAATTGGCTATAATTGCCTTTCACAGTTTGCAAGATTGCCCCGTTTTGAACAAAAGCCTCAAATCATGAACACAGCATGCAATTTACGTGAAATCTTTCACACATTTTCTTACTAGGCTGAGGAATATATCCCACCCTTTTCACATTGGCCTGTTATAGCGCCACCAACAGGTTGATTTTTGCAAAACAGGTTGATTGGAACAAAATGCCTCAAATCATCCAATTGCCATACAAGGCAAACATGTTTATATTACTACTACACATTTTGCCAAACATCTCACACAGTCCTATCCTCCTGGTGGAGACCTGTGCCCAGAAGGGCACTTTTTCTAGTTCTTAATATTATGTCCAAATAAGTCAACAATTATGTCATGTCTTGCTACTGTGTACATTATTCAGCACACACTCATGCTCACGCACGCACGCACGCACGCACGCATGCACGCACGCACGCACGCACGCACACACTCTGGTCTCTGCTGCTGTACACTGCAGCTCGGGTTTTGTAAAATAAAAAATAAACATACAGTATGTGCGTGCAAACAACTGTGTGTGCACACATTGGGCCAGATTCACAACGGAGATTTACGACCAGGTGTAATTGAAGTGCGTAATGAGAGCATATTAATTCGTCCGATCAAGCTCACGTGTCATTCAGCAAAGGTGGCGTAATGACTTCATTTGTGCGGATCACCCGTCTATCTCATTTCGCCTCTTTCCCAAGCGATTCGCCTGGTGTCGCCTGGTTTAATTGAACATCCACGCACATTCCACGCCATATAAGGCAACAGGAAATATCTTTCCTCAGGTGAAAAACGTCATCACAGCCTGCAAAATGCACAGATCCCCAAGCTTACAACAGTGAACACGGTGCTCCGCGATGCACCGCACAGCACGAGCTTGTAGAGCAGTTTATTTTGACAGGCGAGTCTCTCGCAATGTCAACGGACTGAACGTTATAAAGTTTAGGCTACTCTCATAACCAACTCGTTCATTTATTGATTTAAGTTCAAGCTCAGGACCAAGGCTATACTTGGCACTTATATTACCTATAAAGAGCCATTTCTATTGAACAATTGCACACTTGCATTTGCAGAGGTAAAAATTATGTTTTTTTTTATCAGAGCTGCATTGATTAAAACACCTTGCATGCCCGGACCTATTTAATCCATTACTAAAATGTGCCCATCATTTATAGCGCCCGGACCACTTTTACCGGTGCACCGGAAGTTGTTGTGAATGTCTGTGTAGCAGCTAACAATAGCCACACCACTCTAGAGTCAATCGACAACAACGGGAGGTAAGAATAAATCTATCGCGACTAGCGACTGGACCGCGGAGCGCCGTCTAACACAGGATCTTTTTTCATAATTAGACGGGATGATTTAGATCGCGAGTTATGAACGATTTTCGTTTTCGTCCGCTAAACAGGCAGGGAACATTTTCGATGACGTGTCACTGTTGTGCAACACTGAGGATTGGGCAACATATCATTAATCTCCGTCCTATTTATCAATCTCCGCCTTGGGCACTTGACCATGAACTTGACGGAGATCTCCACCCTGGGCCTCCATGGTGTTAATGGGGGGAAGACTGTCCTTTGGATTACTATCAGATCACTGTTGTATATGCTATCTGAATCATGACTATGGGGAATTAATTTGTTCTGGACACGTAGCTTAATCGGATCACCAGCTGATTTTGACAGGCGGGTCTCTCGCACGGACAGATCTTCAAGCAAATAGCATAGCACTTGCCAACTTATTTTGGCACGTGATTGCTTCACTCCTTGGCAGAGGTAAAATTAAAATCAGAAAATTTTCATTATTTGATTTATTGATTACTGGGGTGATTGATTCCCTGCCCTGCTGTCCCACTACAGTACATCAGATTTGGAAAGCAAATGGAATATTGGACATGCATCACAGGACAGATTTAATCCATCCCGGACCAGTTATGCCTTTTTTTCTTCTCTTTATTTTTTTCTGGAGGGATTAATCCGTTTTTGGATGTCGGAAAAGCTAGATTTCATCCGATCCATTTATCCAGTTATTAGGCTATTCGGAGTGTGGCGTTCATGTGATCAATATATTATAAATACCACGACGCAAATGGAGGCTCATGCAGCAAAGGCATGATAGTCTATTTAAACCATTATGTGAAACTGTATTGGCTGCAATCTGTCAACGTGCCGAGCGACCTAATAATTCAGCTCTGAATGCAATTACATAGCCTACAGAATAAATACAAATACAAACCAGTGGAATTTGCATCAGCATAACATAATTATGTTATGCTGATGCAAATAATAAGAAAATGTGTCAACTGCTTAGCTTAAGCTAAGCAGTTGACACATTTTCTTATTTTATGTATGTTGGTGTGGTTGACAAATGCTGGGCACATACATATCTATATATATATATTTTTTTTTGGGGACTATTCATTGATTCAGCATGAAGACTAAAGCATTCTAAATACATATACACATGCCTTGATCACTGGTATGGCACCCTCTGAGCTAACTTGGAAATGAGCGGATTTTACGACCAACATCCGCCAAGTTCAAGTTCATGAATTCGGCGTTGTGAATCTGGCCCATTATGTCTATCTACACAGGTACACATTATGTATAGTATATGCACACCCACTTGCGCACGCACCCACCCACTTGCGCACGCACTTGCGCACGCACGCACGCACCCACTTGAGCACCCACCCACTTGCGCACGCACTTGCGCACGCACGCACGCACCCACGCACTTGCGCACGCACGCACGCACGCACGCACGCACGCACGCACGCACGCACGCACGCACGCACGCACGCACACACACGTAACCCAACTGCTGCTTAGCATTCCATCTCTCTCCGTCCATGTGGCTATTTGCTCAGAGGTAGGCTGACTCAATGTAATCAAATACCAATTTTTCCACCCTTTGGGAGGGGGACAGAGATAGAGGGAACCAAATTGGATTTACTGACAAATAACATTTGGACTGAAGAGAACCTACTCGTTAGGTAGTGTTGTGGGTCAGAAATGATTGGAAAGCATACCCAACAGAGATGAATCTTCGGTCTGCGACTGCCCTATAGCACTTGTCAGTGTAATAGCAATAAGATAACAGTGTAAGACTTATTTTGAGTATGAAACTCAAAATAAGACGTTCTTACTTCGAATCAAGTATTCTGTATAACAGCTGGCCATGTTTCAAACCTACAGCCTTTTGAAGGTTGAGTGCAGACTTGTAAAAAACTATGCAGGTTCTCAATTTTTCACATGGAATTTGAATAGTAGATTTACTCTCTAACAATAATAGAGACATGTCTTTCCTTGATCTCCACTTCTCCTGGCATTATTAGTGTCCTCGAGCGAGACTCCAAACCCAATTGGGTAACTTGCATGGCTGCCTCTGCTGTCAGTGTAATCTAATCCATACATGCTCCATCTAAAAAACAAGGCCTAGGTTTTAGCTAAAAAATTGGGAGATCCCGCTCACTGGCTTGCTTTTAGGCAGCTAAGAAATAAATTCACATCAGCTGTTAAAAAAGCTAAGTCTGACTATTACATAGATGCTATACTGGGCTGTGATTCCCACCCAGCTAATTTTTGGAAAATTGTAAACTCTGTAAAAAACGAAAAAGCTACCTCACTACCTGCACGTATGTGAACGTCGGTCAGTGTGTAGTTTCTGACCTAAATGGTATTTGCACAGCTTTTAACAAACATTTTGCTGCAGCAGGTCACCTCTTTGAAAATGAGGATATTGCAAATATACTCAGAAACGCACATACAGTATGGATGCTGAAAGCCATGTCTCTCATACGGAGAGGCACTGCTCTCACTTCTCCCTGGAACCTTTTTCTTGTAACGATGTTCTTACCGCTCTGCTCTCCATTGACTCCAGAGTCAACAGGGCGGATTGTTTGGACCCCTTTTTTCTTAAATTAGCTGCTCCATTAATTGCAGAGCATATGACACATATTTAAAAATGTTCTGTGTCAACATGCATAGTTCCCAATATATGAAAAATGGCACATATTTCTCCATAAAGGTGGAGATGTTAATGATCCAAATCATTATTAACCACTCTCCAAGCTGTCCTGTCTGGCGAAAACACTGGAGTCATTGGTAAATAATCAGCTCAAAATCTTCCTATATCAACTCAGTCTGACCCCCTTTCCACCGGTTGGTTCCCAATGGGAACTGGTGCAGTTCTTTTTGGTTCTTAGTCCATGAGCTCCAAAATTGGTGGGAAAAACTAGACCTATATTATATTGTTTATAGGATCAATACAAGTAAATTAATACATGATATGATAGTAGCTTTTTCATATTTTCTAGTATTTTGCATATTTTCCTACATAATGTGTAGCATATTTCAAAATGTAAAATTTGTAATACAATAAATCATTGTCTTCGTGTAAGTAATCAACTGGGGAGGTTTCATGGTGATAACAATCTAATATAGGTATGGCTTTGCCCACTCAATTCAAAATTAACGTTCCAATCTTGGAGCTCTGGCTCATGGACTAAGAACCGAAAATAACTGAACCAGTTCCCATTGGGAACCAACCAGTGGAAAAGGGGCCTTTGTAACCCCACTTCAGTCTGGTTTTAGAGCTAAACATAGCACAATCACGGCCACTACCTTAATTGTAAATGACATAGCTTCTGCCATGGACAAAAGAAAACAATGTGCTGCATTATTTATAGATTTATCGAAAGCCTTTGATACAGTGGATTATGCACTCCTTAAATGCACTCCTTTAATTATTTTTCACAGAACTGGGTTTAATGGAAATACTTGCAGGTGGTTTCAGAGCTACTGGGAGATCTCAATGTGTGAAAGCTGGGAGAGCCCAGTCAGGGTTCTTACCCATCTCAAAAGGTGTCCCACAAGGATCGATCCTGGGCCCTGTTTTATTTACCTTATATATAAATAGCATTGCTTTGACTTTAGATAGTTGTCAAGCACACTTCTATGCAGATGACACCATTATTTGTTGCATTGCTGATTCCAATAGACAACTTGCAGCATTAATTTAATATACTTCAAGATGCCCTTAGAGAGCTGAAGCGTCTTCTAAATGCTGGAAAAACTAAATTCATGCTGTTCTCTAGGGCCAGGGGAATTGATTTTAATAACTTTTATATTACTACTGTACCTCGAATGGATCTAACATAGAAAGGGTTGCTGAATACAAGTACCTTGGAATATGGCTTGATGACAAATTTACATTAAAATACCACAATCTTGTCAGTAAACTAAGGCAAAAAAATGGCTTTTTTTACCGGAACAGAGCTAGTTTCCCAACTCCATGTAGGAAAAGGGTTATTGAGGGGTTATTTATTTCTGTGTTGGACTATGGAGATGTCATATATGGAAAAGCTGCTCCTTCTGTCCTCAAGCCCTTGGATGCAGTTTATCATTCTGCTTTGCAATTTATATCTGGTGAACATTACATAACTCATCACTGCATCCTATATGACAGAGTGGGTAGGCCCTCCTTGGCCGACAGGCGAAATAAACATTGGTATCTGTTTATTTTTAAAGCAATTGATGGAACTTTACCGTTGTATATTAAAGCTCTGCTGGATTGGAACCCTGTAACATATAGGACACGCTCCAGTCACATGGCTCACACTAAAGGTCCCAAATGTAAACACAGAGGTGGGGAAAACAGCCTTTTGTTTTAGTGCCCCAAAGATCTGTTCTCCCATAACATACGGTCAATTTAAATCTTTGATTGCAGACTTACCCCCAAAGTGTCTGCAACTGTTTTTAAACATACATGTTGCTACATCACACGATGAGGAAATGTTGCTGTTCTGTTCTGTTTTTGTTTATTGCTTTGAAATGTTGTATTATGTGTATCTCGACGACACTGCAAATGAGGGTGACCTCAATGTCTTTCGAGAATAAATAAAGGTTTGAATGAATGAACGAACATTCACCCACATGCAGGTGCAAAATGCTTTAGGAAAAGGTGACCATTTTTCCAGCATAGGCTACCAATTAACCAACAAGCAAGGCAGCAAGCTTGCTAATGTTCAATGTGCAAACTATGTAACTATGTGTGTTTTATAAAGACAATGCTCTGAGTCCTGACACCATTTCAGCTATACAGTGTAGATCAAAACGAACTTCAAGTAATTCAGTGTTTGACTAACGAGGATGTAGGGTATTGTCTCAATAATTACATAATCATTTAATCGCAATAATTTGAGGTAATCGCAATTATTTTGTGATAATCGTCATAATCGTGTCCATGTTGAAAAATGTTCATACATTAAAAAAGCTAATCTAGATCAGCTGTAGCAATAGCAGATCTATAGATCAGCTATTTCCGCTATTTATTTTTTATTGTTTTTAAATGCCAGTACTTTGTTGGTATATTTCATTTATTTGTCATGCCCCATGCATTTTTCTAATCAGGAAGCCTAAAAGGCAAACGTAATTGTAATTTCTATTCAGAATATTCCAATTTCCAAAGCCAAAAACACAGTTAAATCGTTAATCACAATTACTTGTGTGACAACTAATCGTTAGCCTCGGAAACCCAGACGGTTTTTTTTTCAGGGAGAAAAAAAAAGTCTGGGTCCGAGTCCACTTCAATTCGGCATAGAGTAGCGCAAACATCGCTCACTCTCTGCTGATTTCTGATCGTCTGCACCTTTGTTGACACACACACACACGCACACATGTACACACACGCACACATGTACACACACACACACACACTCCTCTCTCTCTCTGTCGCTCTAAGTAATTAGTCTCATGTCGTGCAGCTGCGCATAGTTTCTCCCGGCGGATCCTGCCGGGAGCTGCCTATGCCATAAAAAGCATAGGTGAGTTCCAGGCTAACTAATCGTCAACTTAAATGTGTAATGGTGACAGACCTACGAGGATGGTTGAGCCTTACCGCACGGTGTTGTCCATGCGCGACACTGTGAGGTAGGCCGCCAGATTGGCCGTGTAGGAGGAGCACACGATGAGCGTAAAGAGCCACCAGCTGCCCATGACGATCCGCAGCGCCACCGATCCCAGAATGGAGTCGCTGCCTGCTGAAACGCAGGAGGCACAGACACCCACACGTATGGGCATACTACAGTATACGCACAGAAACACAAGCACTGAGAATAGACAATAAACCCCTTATAATATGGGTTATAAACATTTTCACGATTTTTCAAAAATAGCACACCTACCTCTGCTATTTTTCAATAGCTAAAGCATAACATAATGCTAACACCAAAAGGGGTTCCCGCCCAAAATGGGTTAAATTGCTTTATATTCCTTTCGCTGATATAGAGTTTTTGTTCAGTAATAGCTCTATCTCTTACAATTTTACAATTATAATTACAATTTAGGGTTAATCTAGAGCAATTTACAGTAAGCAAATTACGATGTTCAGGTCAGGATACCAATTTCAGGAGAAAGAACCCATGCAGGATACAAGATAAACAAGTGAAATAAACAAGTTCTCTCCAAGTAAATGGGTTGCTTGGATACAATTGGAATCCAACCCCGACATATGTTGGCTAAGGCACAGCCTTATGTCCTAATCTGGGGTAAATTCCAGAACACTTTTATTGTGATCCTGCTAATCAGTATCCATGTAGAGTCTACATGGTACATTGTAGACCAAAGAATCCTCACAGGCTGAGGCTATACAATGCTTGTGTTTTGAACAATACCTCCCAAATCTCTTAATCTGTGTTGGCAATGTACTCATTAATCGGCATTCTTTCATGTCATTGTTTAAGCCTCCATATAAACATTCCATCTGTTTGCTCAGTTAGACAGCAACAGATCTGTTCAACTGATTATGACTATCACATTAGCTGTTCTGTTCCTTTCTCACTTCCTCTCAAATACGTCTCCCCCTACAAATTCTTTTTTTGGCATAAATTAAAATGTTGAGGATTTAACTGATCAGAAAATTGCTTCTGAAAGATGTGTGGTAATGAAAACATTATTTGTGTCAGTGTCAGTCAATTGATGGCTCTGCACCATTAGGGGATAGTCATGACTATGATTCCCTTCATATGACATGAAAAAAACCGAAAGTTAAAACAAATCAAATGGCAGTCCCTCAGTCCAATTTGGCCACATATGTCATATAGTCATTATGTGCATTTTAAACTCTGTGCTAACATCACAGCATGTGAGTTTTAGGGGGCTTTTGGATGTACAACTTTTGGAAATTTGGATCTTGATCTTATATCCAACCACACACGTTTGGCCCACAATTCTGTCAGCTCTGTAATTGATTGATTAATGCCTCTGATTATAAGGCAAAGCGCTCTCTTGGCAAGGTTCAGATTAGTTACTGATTAGTGAAGGGCAAATCGAAAGGGTACGTCTCCCTGACCTCCTTATGGGATGAAGGAAGGGCAATCATTGTCCAAGATAACTGCCTTTCGAGGAAAATCTGTGTGAGCATGTATGTGTGGGCGGTCAGTCTCATCTGTGCTAACCTTAAAACGAAGCTCGATCACGTGCCAGAATATCATTATCAAATCATCAGGGAAAATGTGCGTGCCAAGTTTCTGGTGTCTAACTATGCTTTGCTAAACATCAGCAGTCAGATCCACATCAAAGGGCCTTGCGCCATGGAAAACGCTATGCCCTTGTGAATCAAGAAATGCCAGTGGAGGCATGCGAGCCAAAAAAAGAGAAGGGGAAAAAAAAGAAAGAATTCAGCTTTTCCAAAATATAGTCGCTGTTGGGCTCAAAAAGGCTGTCGGGAAGTGAGCCAGACTTTGATAAATGTAGCCAAGGCTTTAACGTCAGTTGCTGAGCTAGTCATTTATCCGCATTGGAAATACCTGGATCACAACCAGAGCCAAAAAAAAGGCATGATATTCTCCCAGACAAGGGCACCTTTAGGAAAGGCCAGTTTGGCTGTCATATCTGAAATGGTATCACTAGTCCTGTGGCTGTGTAGTCTTTATAAAAGAAATGTGTTGATGTGATATTTTATGACTGTGTTGGCATACATGGCTATTCTACTAGTGGAGGCACTTTTCCACCTTATCAATTTCACGTGCATCATCTCAGAAAAGATATACCCTTCTCGGTTCTACCATACAAAGCCATGCTGTACAGCATAGCTTGATGCAAATGTCCTGAATGATATAACGAATCCTAGTACTAGTATTCAGTGGTAGTTCAGGCTTTTTTTGTGCATGTTTTGATTCTATATATTGTCTATACTGTAGGAGAAAACTAAGACAATACTCTTGTGCCGAGCAGATACACAGTGTGCGGGTGTACCTTATTGCTTTCATATATTGTCTTTAGAAAGACCAAGATACTGTCTGACACCTCACCCATCCTCCCCTCCCTCCCTCTTTGTCCCACCCACCTTGTTGCACGAAGGCACCGTAAACGATCCAGATGGCGCTTTGGAGTGAGGTGGAGACGGACGGGTGGCCTCCCGCGGTATTCTGGGAGCGCACCGACTGGATGCGCCTGAGCAGGAAGATCATGATGCCCACCACGGGGATGGCGGCCGCGATGCACGCCCACACCGCCAGGTCAAACGGAGCCAGCAGGGAGAAGATGTTGATCTTTTCCTCTGACTTGCGCATCAGGATCCCCACCGAATAGTCCAGGTAGCGCTTACTGAAGTCCACCACGCTCTCTCGCTCCGGGGTGATGGTGATGGCTGATAGGGCCAGGTCTGCTCTCTGCGGCGGGAGAGAGAGAGAGAGCAATTGTAAAGTTTTTGAACTCTGCCCACATTATTCGCACAGCCTCTCTCCTCTGCTGCGTGTTCAATCGATGTTTCATCTTGGAATGAAATCTAGCATGTTCAGTTAACATGCATACGGTTTAATCTTGAAATTGAATCTGTCGAGATCAACTCGCACACATGCAAGTACACGCACGCCGCATGCACACACAATGCATATATATAATCCTGAAATTGAATCTGTATTAGATCCATGATATTGTGTCTTGTCATTTTACCGTCAGGTTCCACATAAATCACTGTGTCATAAAGTGAACATGATGAGTTTGGGTTCCAACAGTGGTGGGTGCCCGCAAGATGGGGCCATGAATATACGTTCATTTGATAAGCAATGATAACCCCCATGGTCAGATCAGTGGTTCATCATCCGCTGACTCCCTTGGAGCTCTCTTAACCCGTTTTGGGCGGGAACCCCTTTTGGTGTTTTAACTAAGCATTATGTAATACTTTAGCTATTGGAAAATAGCAGATCTACAAGCTCATAGCGCGCCACCGAGTGGCGCGCTACGAGCTTGTAGATCTGCTATTTTTGAAAAATCGTGAAAATGCGGCACACATTTTTTAATATATTTTCTTTCAGAAGACTTTTTTTTTTTTTTTTTGAGTGGTGCAAACCACTCCAACAACCAGCTTTGTCTGTATCTATGTGTCTATGTATGTGTGTACCTGTACGTGTCCCCACGCATGGTGAGCATGGTTGCTATGGTTAGTGTGTGACGTCACTGCACCACTCAGTTCACACGGGTGTGATTTTTTTTTTTACGTCAGGCCTAAATGGGTTAAAAGAGTCCCTTCAACTGGCATGCACAAGACTATAGCTTTCATCTCTCTCTCTCTATTTCTATATAAGCACACACCATCCATCTCTCTCGCACGGGCATATCTGTGGACACCTGCTGCTGTGGAAAGACCCAGTGACACTAATCACATTGCGACTGTTGAGAGTGAAACAGCACACCCTCCTCACTCGGGCCATAATCAGAGACACTCCGTCACAGGAAGAGTGATAGGCTTCCCCCCCTAGCTGAGCGAGATTAGCATGAGATTGTAGGGCTGACAGCTTTGACAGTTCACATGGGGTGCCACCATGCCATTTCTCCTATTAGCCACAGGGTAAGATTTAAGCTAGGTCTATAATATATGAAGGGAAAATGCAGACATCCTTCAGGATACTGAAATAATATGTGTCAATTTAACTCTGTGTGTGTACATTTGTTGCATGTTTTTACAATAAAGTCAATAAATTAACATGTGCTCACTGTGTAGGTGTATTGTAATCCATTCTCATACCTGTCAAACTATTTCAAAAAGTGAGTGACACCCATAGCCACAACAACCAGAGGGAGCGACCACGATCTGGTTCTCCCTACATTTTTAGAACAAACTCAAATTAAAACTCTACTACTCCGCCACCACAATATGGAATGCCCTGACACCATCCATTAAACGATGTGTATCACTGGTTTCTTCCCAAATTGGTCTGAAAAACATCTGTCATCTGTCATAAGGGGAGCTAGTTCTATTTCCCTTTGAAAGGAGGCAACCAATGCCGTCATTTCTTCCCCATTTACTCTAAGCTGTACTGTTTATATTAGTTGATGACATGTAGTAATGCGTAATATTTGATTAAATAAATACAGTCTATTGAAAAATAATGGATGAGACGAGGCAAAGGAGAGGGGCCGTTGCCAATCTGTCACTTTGTTTTCCCCCACTGGCTCACAATGTATTCATATGCACAAATGCCACAATCATTAAAGACACTTGCATGTATACACTGGCACCAGCGTATAACAGATTTTGAAGGCACAGTGTGTGGGCTCAGACCATCATCTACTACAGTATCTGAATTCTGAGCATTATTGTGATGCTTTTCGTTCTGAACTGACATCTGAACATGAACTGGACTGCTTTCAAATAACAACTGACCTTGCCAATGAGGTCCCCGATCATGCCATTCCAGGATCCGTTGGGGAGAGCTGCCCCATACTTGCCATCTCCCACCTGGTAGATGTCATACTTGAAGCCCAGGATCTTGGCGAGGGCGTCCAGCACATCGATGGAGAATCCCTTGTATCTCTTGGGTTTGGGCCCAGAATGTTCTCTGCCACCATAACAAACGGCTCTTCCTGCTCAAACAAATACAAAGCAAAGAAGCAGGAGAAGGGGGGGTTTAGCTTTTGGGGGAATGCATTACTGTTTCGGCAGAGTATATTATTCTGGCGAGTAAGCTCGAGGCATTATGGCACAAGAATAATGCTGAGTGATGTGAACGTGCATTTTCAGTCTCGGAGCCCTCTCATTTATCCTCAGGCCTCGGAAGACAGTGTGCAGTGTACTTAATCACGAGCACGCTATTTGTCATGGCGCTCCATAATCTCCTCGGCATCTGATCGACGGCGAGGATACGTTCCATCATCTTTCAAACCCAGGGAGAAGGGTGGGGTGGGGGGGGGGGGGGGGGGGGGGGTGACGTGACACCTTTATTAACCCATTTTGTACTGAGGTCGATAAAAAAAGGCTTCTAATTCAAAACATTTTTCTGAAAAACCTATGTTTCTATATGTCAGTGGTGCTCAACCTTTTTCATGTCAAGGACCCCCAGAATTATCTCTATTGGGCCACGGACCCCCGTCTCAAAATATGTAGTTCCAGGGACTTCCCAGAAGCAAATATTTTAGTTAAAAATGTTCGCTCTGAAATATATATTCAATGATTTGCGCCACATTTTAACGACTTTTCAAAAATAGCAGACCTACAAGCTCGTAGCGCGCCACTCGGTGGCGCGCTATGAGCTTGTAGATCTGCTATTTTTCAATAGCTAAAGCATAACATAATGCTTAAAACACCAAAAGGGGTTCCCGCCCAAAATGGGTTAAGAGCATCTGTGGTGCTCCACGTGAATCTCCAACTACAGATTTATGTTAAAACCATTGTTTTGTGAGTGACTGTTGACCCGCAACACATGGGTGGCGTCATGATGACGACGATGATGCTTCATCATAAGCCAGAAATTGCCACTGTAAATTTACTGCACCCAAGCATGTCTCTCTCTTCTTTATGGGTTGAAATTGTCAGGGTTGGAATTAAATGGGAAGAGGAGAGAGGGAATGAGCCTCCTACAGTGGCAGAGAGAGAGGGAGAGGGAGAGGGAGAGGGAGAGGGAGAGGGAGAGGGGAGAGGGAGAGGGAGAGAGAGAGAGGGAGAGGGAGAGAGAGAGAGAGAGATGAGCCTCCTACAGTGGCACACACAGAGAGAGAGAGAGAGAGAGAGGAGAGAGAGAGAGAGAGAGAGAGAGAGAGAGAGAAAGAGAGAGAGAGAAGAGGAGAGAGAGAGGGAA
>NC_136791.1:51134677-51149677 GCF_951216825.1 Electrona antarctica
GATGCACCCGAGATGATCCAGACAGACCGACATAACGCCTGTCTGTCACTCCCATGGCAACAACATGCAGCTCTACTGTCACACTCAGGGACAAAAAGACAGACCGACAGTCCGACAGTCCGACAGACCGACCGACAGACAGACAGACAGACAGACAGACAGACAGACAGACAGACAGACAGACAGACAGACAGACAGACAGACAGACAGACAGACAGACAGACAGACAGACAGACAGACAGACAGACAGACAGACAGACAGACAGTCCGACCGACCGACCGACCGACCGACCGACCGACCGACCGACCGACCGACAAATACAGATAATAAAGTTGAAAACAGACAAAGAAGAGAATGCACTGAAAAAAGATAAATAAGCTAGTAAAGAGAGGAACAAGATATGAAGGGAGACAGAATGTATAATCTTCAGCAAAAATGTAGTCTTTACATTACATATACCTTTTCTCCTCTCTGTCTTTATCAACTTATATTTACATCTTACCAGTGCAGCTTTACATATTAAGTAAAGTGGGACACTTTGACTAGCCTCTGTATTCCATGTGAGTTACTATAAATAGTTAAACTAGCATATATCTTATTTTGAGTGCCGCGGGAATAATTTATATTTTAGGAATGTACAGTACGTACATGCAAAAGTACAAATGCCAAAGCTAACGGATATTCACCCCATATATCAGTAGGCAATTATTCCACAAGAGTGGAATATCCTTTATATGCACAATTACTTGCATTTACACGGAGCCCACAGAGGATGGTTCGGAAAAGGCAACGAGACAATTCTAAAACAAACAATAAAAGATTCAGTGTTAATTTAACTTTAAGCATGTAATTACCCACCCCTCTCAGAGTTAAATTAATATTGAGGGTTTTACTGTGTGATATTGCACCACGAATTACCAATGACTGTGGATTCTGGGACAGAAAACCAAAAACAATGTCATTTCCTAGAGACATTCTCATAGAAAAACAGAGCTCATTGTCTATATCAGGGGTTCTCAACCCGTGGGTCGCGACCCCTCGAGGGGTCGCAAAATTATTTTGGAGGGTCCCCAAATTATTTAAATGGCTGTAAAGTGGAAATGAAGAGTTTACATATAGTACACATAGTACATGCATACACCTTCCCTAATGATGATGGTTTCAGTATTTATTTATGGTGTATTGTCTGTATTATTAAGGTTATTGTAGCAGTCAATTTATATTTGGGGTCGGGAGGGGGCGGGGCGGGGGTCCCGAGACGTTGCCAAAGCATTTCCGGGGGTCCCCGGACAAAAACGTTGATAAACCCCTGGTCTATATAACCTAAAACTAATATTATTATTGTATAATCTCATGTTCCTTGACAACGAAGCCACTTTAAAGTGTTATTAACATACTTTATGCAAACTCTGATATTTGATTATAGCTTTCAATTTCACACATTTTTAGCAGGGGGGAAAACAAAACAAAAACAAGATAATAATCATGAAATCTATGATCCTCATTATGCATCTCCTGACCTTATTAGCAGTGGGTTTCTAAAGCAATTTTAAAAATAGATTACCCAGTGTAATTGACAGCAATCACAATTAACACATCTGTAAGTGAATGACCACAGATGATGAAAATCCTCCAGCACTGCACGGATCTAATCTCTAACACAATACGCTGGGCTGAGACAGTTCATCTTTGCTGCATGCGGTGTACAGCTGCCTAAAACCTGCTAAAATGTACCACCTTTGCATGCTTTTGAAGGTCATGTGCATAATATAGTTTTCCACATTGAATGTGAATGGAATTTGGCTCTGTTACAACAATAGAGATGTATCTATCTAGCCTGGCAAATAAGCCAGACGTGAATCTGCTGGCTTATCCCATTTTGGGGGCGGGAACCCCTTTGTGTTTTAAACATGTTATAATTTAGCTATTGAAAAATAGCAGATCTACAAGCTCATAGCGCGCCACCGAGTGGCGCGCTACGAGCTTGTAGGTCTGCTATTTTTTGAAAAATCGTGCAAATATTTATTTCAGAAAACTGGAGGATTTAGAAGAAACTTTTTACATTTCGAGGTCAGGCCTAAATGGGTTATTAGCCAGGCTAGTATCTATCCACCCCAGCAGGTAGAGTGGTTGTCTTATTAGCCAGGCTAGTATCTATCCACCCCAGCAGGTAGAGTGGTTGTCTTATTAGCCAGGCTAGTATCTATCCACCCCAGCAGGTAGAGTGGTTGTCTTATTAGCCAGGCTAGTATCTATCCACCCCAGCAGGTAGAGCGGTTGTCTTATTAGCCAGGCTAGTATCTATCAGCCCCAGCAGGTAGAGTGGTTGTCTTATTAGCCAGGCTAGTATCTATCCGCCCCAGCAGGTAGAGTGGTTGTCTTATTAGCCAGGCTAGTATCTATCCGCCCCAGCAGGTAGAGTGGTTGTCTTATTAGCCAGGCTAGTATCTATCCGCCCCAGCAGGTAGAGTGGTTGTCTTATTAGCCAGGCTAGTATCTATCCACCCCAGCAGGTAGAGCGGTTGTCTTATTAGCCAGGCTAGTATCTATCCACCCCAGCAGGTAGAGCGGTTGTCTTATTAGCCAGGCTAGTATCTATCCGCCCCAGCAGGTAGAGTGGTTGTCTTATTAGCCAGGCTAGTATCTATCCGCCCCAGCAGGTAGAGCGGTTGTCTTATTAGCCAGGCTAGTATCTATCCACCCCAGCAGGTAGAGTGGTTGTCTTATTAGCCAGGCTAGTATCTATCCGCCCCAGCAGGTAGAGCGGTTGTCTTATTAGCCAGGCTAGTATCTATCCACCCCAGCAGGTAGAGTGGTTGTCTTATTAGCCAGGCTAGTATCTATCCACCCCAGCAGGTAGAGTGGTTGTCTTATTAGCCAGGCTAGTATCTATCCACCCCAGCAGGTAGAGCGGTTGTCTTATAGTTATTAGCCAGGCTAGTATCTATCCACCCCAGCAGGTAGAGCGGTTGTCTTATAGTTATTAGCCAGGCTAGTATCTATCCACCCCAGCAGGTAGAGTGGTTGTCTTATTAGCCAGGCTAGTATCTATCCACCCCAGCAGGTAGAGCGGTTGTCTTATTAGCCAGGCTAGTATCTATCCACCCCAGCAGGTAGAGTGGTTGTCTTATTAGCCAGGCTAGTATCTATCCGCCCCAGCAGGTAGAGTGGTTGTCTTATTAGCCAGGCTAGTATCTATCCACCCCAGCAGGTAGAGTGGTTGTCTTATTAGCCAGGCTAGTATCTATCCACCCCAGCAGGTAGAGCGGTTGTCTTATTAGCCAGGCTAGTATCTATCCACCCCAGCAGGTAGAGCGGTTGTCTTATTAGCCAGGCTAGTATCTATCCACCCCAGCAGGTAGAGCGATTGTCTTATTAGCCAGGCTAGTATCTATCCACCCCAGCAGGTAGAGCGGTTGTCTTATTAGCCAGGCTAGTATCTATCCGCCCCAGCAGGTAGAGTGGTTGTCTTATTAGCCAGGCTAGTATCTATCCGCCCCAGCAGGTAGAGTGGTTGTCTTATTAGCCAGGCTAGTATCTATCCGCCCCAGCAGGTAGAGTGGTTGTCTTATTAGCCAGGCTAGTATCTATCCACCCCAGCAGGTAGAGCGGTTGTCTTATTAGCCAGGCTAGTATCTATCCACCCCAGCAGGTAGAGCGGTTGTCTTATTAGCCAGGCTAGTATCTATCCGCCCCAGCAGGTAGAGCGGTTGTCTTATTAGCCAGGCTAGTATCTATCCACCCCAGCAGGTAGAGCGGTTGTCTTATAGTTATTAGCCAGGCTAGTATCTATCCACCCCAGCAGGTAGAGCGGTTGTCTTATAGTTATTAGCCAGGCTAGTATCTATCCACCCCAGCAGGTAGAGTGGTTGTCTTATTAGCCAGGCTAGTATCTATCCACCCCAGCAGGTAGAGCGGTTGTCTTATTAGCCAGGCTAGTATCTATCCACCCCAGCAGGTAGAGTGGTTGTCTTATTAGCCAGGCTAGTATCTATCCACCCCAGCAGGTAGAGCGATTGTCTTATTAGCCAGGCTAGTATCTATCCACCCCAGCAGGTAGAGCGATTGTCTTATTAGCCAGGCTAGTATCTATCCACCCCAGCAGGTAGAGTGGTTGTCTTATTAGCCAGGCTAGTATCTATCCGCCCCAGCAGGTAGAGCGATTGTCTTATTAGCCAGGCTAGTATCTATCCACCCCAGCAGGTAGAGCGATTGTCTTATTAGCCAGGCTAGTATCTATCCACCCCAGCAGGTAGAGTGGTTGTCTTATTAGCCAGGCTAGTATCTATCCGCCCCAGCAGGTAGAGTGGTTGTCTTATTAGCCAGGCTAGTATCTATCCACCCCAGCAGGTAGAGCGGTTGTCTTATTAGCCAGGCTAGTATCTATCCACCCCAGCAGGTAGAGCGGTTGTCTTATTAGCCAGGCTAGTATCTATCCACCCCAGCAGGTAGAGCGGTTGTCTTATTAGCCAGGCTAGTATCTATCCACCCCAGCAGGTAGAGCGGTTGTCTTATTAGCCAGGCTAGTATCTATCCACCCCAGCAGGTAGAGTGGTTGTCTTATTAGCCAGGCTAGTATCTATCCACCCCAGCAGGTAGAGTGGTTGTCTTATTAGCCAGGCTAGTATCTATCCACCCCAGCAGGTAGAGCGGTTGTCTTATAGTTATTAGCCAGGCTAGTATCTATCCACCCCAGCAGGTAGAGTGGTTGTCTTATTAGCCAGGCTAGTATCTATCCACCCCAGCAGGTAGAGCGGTTGTCTTATTAGCCAGGCTAGTATCTATCCACCCCAGCAGGTAGAGTGGTTGTCTTATTAGCCAGGCTAGTATCTATCCACCCCAGCAGGTAGAGCGGTTGTCTTATAGTTATTAGCCAGGCTAGTATCTATCCACCCCAGCAGGTAGAGTGGTTGTCTTATTAGCCAGGCTAGTATCTATCCACCCCAGCAGGTAGAGCGGTTGTCTTATTAGCCAGGCTAGTATCTATCCACCCCAGCAGGTAGAGTGGTTGTCTTATTAGCCAGGCTAGTATCTATCCGCCCCAGCAGGTAGAGTGGTTGTCTTATTAGCCAGGCTAGTATCTATCCACCCCAGCAGGTAGAGTGGTTGTCTTATTAGCCAGGCTAGTATCTATCCACCCCAGCAGGTAGAGTGGTTGTCTTATTAGCCAGGCTAGTATCTATCCACCCCAGCAGGTAGAGCGGTTGTCTTATTAGCCAGGCTAGTATCTATCCACCCCAGCAGGTAGAGCGGTTGTCTTATTAGCCAGGCTAGTATCTATCCACCCCAGCAGGTAGAGCGGTTGTCTTATTAGCCAGGCTAGTATCTATCCACCCCAGCAGGTAGAGCGGTTGTCTTATTAGCCAGGCTAGTATCTATCCACCCCAGCAGGTAGAGCGGTTGTCTTATTAGCCAGGCTAGTATCTATCCGCCCCAGCAGGTTATCTCTCTATCGGAAGGTGGAGCTTCCCGTTCCGTTACCACTCCTATCAACGGCCCCTTTTCCACCAGAGTTGAACCGGTTCCGTTTTTTTTTCCCCGCTTAATTTTGAAACAAATTAATCGTTTTAGAGATCCCTAAAAGTTGGTTCGGAACCGGAACCAAATAATACTTCTACGTACTTGCTCTGAAGTGGGATCCAAAGTGTCCGTGTCACTATTCAGGTTGGAAGATGCAGATGTGATTTAAACCATCATAAAATATAAAATAAATAAATTACATAACCAGTCCAAGAATGAAAGTTATTTTGGTGGAAAAGGGGCCAATCAGCCAATGTGTCACACAGATAGTGAACCCCTAACTGCGCCTGACGTGCAGACATGCAGGTATGTATGTGCCTTGCATGACATGACTGTCACTGCATCTATGTTTAAAATGATGAATGCATATATTGCAAGAGCTTTGGAAAGGAATGTGCTTTATAAATACTAGAAGTTTTGTAAATACCAGAAGAGCGCCACGCGTCGTTGTTGCCGCCTTACTATAGCTATATCAATACACCAGTGGACCATAGAAAAGGTCTCGCTAAAATCCATTTCAGACACTCAAAGTAGACCAGTAAGACGCCTGAGGCCGAGAAGCGACCTGGCCCTAAAGGGCGAGGTCGCGTGCACGCATCCGCCTGGGTGACAGCCCAGACTGCTAGGCGAGCGCTGGCGCTTTGGAATGGGGGGTCAGATCAACATAATATTCCTGGGTGACGGCAGACTGCTGGACTAGCGATGGCGCTTTGGAATGGTGGTTCAGATCAACATATGGAATGAATTCTGTACTGGCCATATATGGAGCGTGTCTTGAGTGTACAGGGTTTGATGAGGTCAGATCAACATATGGAATGTCAGAACAGGTCAGCTCCATATATGCAGATCTAAGGGTGGCAGCGGTGACAGTGTCTTGAGTGTACAGGGTTTGATGAGGGCCCAGGTAGCGTTGGGCCTTAATTTCCGGGCCTGTTGAGAACTCTAGTTTTCGCCGGCTGCCAGGCATGGCTGCACTAATAACTTTGGGGCAGGCCCATCTAGAGTTTAAATGGACAGGTATCAGTCAAAAGGGAGACATCGAAGAGGAAGGATGGATGGGGAAGGATCAACATATGGAATGTCAGAACAGGTCAGCTCCATATGGAGATCTAAGGGTTTGAGGTTTGAGGTGAGATGTAGAGTTGCTGGCCAATATTGATGACATCAGGGATCTCCATATATGGGCTTAATATTGATGACGTCGCGTGATGTCATGAGGCATGACCATATATGGCGCGTGACCAACTGACTGACTGACGGGAAATGCACGATTTCATAGTTCACTGCGACCTGCCGTCCCAATTATCCATTTATTGCAACAAATGGAATGCAGTTAAACTTGCCGTTAAAGGCTCCGCGCTCAGGGAAATAATCTCTGAATTTTGTCGAAGCAGCATGCTAAGCAAAATCAGAGAACGTTAGCAAAACCCACCATGTGAATACAAGAACAGGGACTATCAAGACAGTTAATGAGATTAACTTGAGTCATGCAAAATGAAAACAACTTGAATGCCTTTTAAGGTTAAAGCCATGAATCAGATTAGAGCTATATCAACATTGATTCTAGTTTACTTAGAGCCATGCACACGAGAGTTTCAGTTCAACATTCAGTTTACACGTTTGAGCAATACGTAGGCAATACATTAATATTTAGCTTGAATAAACAGACATATTTCTATTTAGGTATTTGAGCCTATGCCAGAGTTAGACTTATGATCAAAAGTTGGAGGCTGAAAGGAACTAGTTGGAATAACGTGTTCCTTCCACGCGCTACGTCCAACCAGGGAAACTCCCCCCTGTCAGGTGTAAAGGAGCAACTTGGACACTCAGGCATGAAGGAAGCATGAGTTCAAGTCCGTTGCTCTCTCCACGTTCCCCATATATGGGGATTAGGTTGGCAGAGGGTGTGTAGAGCCCAGGATCACATTAGATAATTGACACAGGGGTGAAAAATGTGTTACAAAAATCGTGGGATAAAAAAATATATATAAAAAATAAAAGGTGGAGGCTGGGGTGGGGCACTGAAAGAGGCAAGCTTTGCCAGCAGCCGTGCAGCAGCAGCAGCAGCAGCAGCAGCAGCAGCAGCAGCAGCTGCTGCCTGTGAGCGATGAAGCAGCTGTCGTTTATAGGGAGACGTATTTAAAGGAACGCTCTGTTAACACATTTTGTGCCCAAAACGTCTGTGGACGTCCTGGGTATTACCGCACGTGCATAGCCCAAGACGTCTGTGGACGTCTTTGAAAAAAAAAAATATATATATATATTTGTATTTATTTTTTTATTTTTATTTATTTTTTATTAAAAAAAATCAAAGAAAATCAAAACAATTTTTTTTTTTTAAATACGTGGTGCCAAAGTTGGTGTTTTCGCCATTGAGAATGCATTTGGCGTTTAAATTAAATAACTCAGAAACTATAAAACATTTCAAAGTAAAAAGTTCCAGCATGTGTCTCCACAGTCAGCTGAATTATAAAAAATGTGAATGGATTTTCTAGGTGAAAGTGATTTTTGGGCATTTATGCGTGGGCTCTCAATGTGTTAAGAGCGTGAGCTCTGATTGGAGTATGGATGTGTGATATAATGGTCAGCTGAGATGTGAATGATATGAATAGCTAGGCTGATTAATACAATCAGCTGACTGACGGCTGATTACAGCTGAGGCATTCAGACGACTAACCTATATATGAAATATCACAGGCTTAATTTTTTAGCAGCGTCCCGGTTGCTATAGGCAACGCCTGCCTCAGCCCCGCCCAACCTGTTTCGGATTTCCCCGCAGTCCACTTCCTTTTTAAGCGCCGTCTTTAAACGGTTTTTTTTCCATCTGCGGTGTTCTGTTCAAGAACGCAGACGTTCTGGGCTCATTTCTGATTTTATGCTGTTTTTTTTGTTTGTTTTTCATACCTATGTTTGATTACTTTGTCTATTTACTATTTGTATATTATCTTTGGTGAGAACCACATATAAGCCATCCATGGGTTTCTTTTCTCACCTGCACATATTTCTCTTTTATTGAGGTTACCCTTTTTTTGTACTGTTTTTATCGTGCGAATAAACTAAAAAACTAAACTAATGCTGCATCGTGCATGGGTAATATGAACGCTTCTGAAGAGAAATAAAGTTTTATAGACGGACTTAGTAATGGCGGATTTGGCTTGCTGATTTGGAGCAGCTTGTAGGCCCTGAACTGTGATTGGCCAGTAGTGTAAGACCTGTGATTGGCCAGTAGTGTAAGAGCCCAGTACTGAGCTGGGTTGAAAACGCGGAGGGGAAGCCAGTGACGTACACTCGTACAGTATCACGACCAGAAAGCACAGGCAGTTTCGCATAAGTAAAGGTCTAAGACTTGAAAAGGACAGCAGCGCCCTTTGTTTCTGGTTTTATCATCATACACGATTACAATTACAGTGAAACATGTAATGGAATTGCCATGTAGCCAAATTATAATACTGCATTATACAAATGCACTTCCTCCAGGACTTTAACAAATGTTCTCGACTGTGCTCAATTAAGTTCTAATCAAATATCACCATGGTACTTTCAATAACGTGGACCATTTTTATCATGTCCTGCAACACTTGGCAGGATGTTTATGACGGGCGAGGGGGCGGCAGGATTCACATTCAAATGATAAGACATTTCTCCCACCCGAAGATCTTTGTATTAGTCATTAGCGATGTGGCGTCTGTGGCGCTAAGACGAGTTGGCACATCAATATGAGCAAACTAGTAGGCCTTTTTTAACAACAACAACAACAACAACAACATCGATCACTCTGCAGCAGTGCTCGGTGGAAAAAACTCTCAGTAGCCGCCGCACAGGAAATAGTATTTCAGTCTTCATTACAGTTTCTAACCAAAAGGACGCCTCATCTGAGAGCCATCAGGCCTGGCAAGAAAATGGACTGAATGCATATAAACGATGATGGAGAGGGACCAAACTAGGAGGGCTTGGCGGATGTATAAAGGGGAGAAAGGAGCAGAGAGATGAGCGGAGGAGGTGAGGAGAGGTGTCAAGAGGATTAGGAAATGGAGCGGGTGTAGGAGGGCGGCATGAGGCGAGCCGAGAGAGGATAGGAAAAGAAATCACAAATGAAAACGAGTTCAGCACAGGGGTTGAAGCTGTACGTAACATACTTAGACCACTCAACAGATCTATGTAGTGCTACATGACATTGTATTGGGGAGGAAACCGTGTAATGGGGTGGCCTTCAGTTATGTTGCGCAACTAAATTGCATCAGCTCCACACAATGCAGCTGGGGCAGGAACATATATGGACATCCTATTACAGGGAGAACATGGAGAGCGAGGTACTTGTATATGTGTGTCTATTTTCCCCCAGTAAATGGCCGTGGTGTGTGGCGAGCAGACAAAAAGATAGCCACGCCTGGTAATGAACAGCAGCCCTGAATGCATTTGGCATCACATTAACTGGCCTTGGCCGTCCCCCTTTTGCCTCTAATGATTTGGGAATACGAGAGAGCGCCCACACATTGGTGCGTCGTACCCTGCCCTCTGTTCCTTGTGTTGCCTGACTGATCACTTTGAGTTTTAGACATGTTTCTCAGTAGCCCGAGGGCCAAAGCAAGCAGCGTGTGTGTATAATGTATGTATGTGCATAAGCTCAAACCTCTAAACTATAAATATACACAGGTAGGAATAATGTACTGCTCAGATACATTTTCAGTTTTCACTTTCAGTGTTTATTCATCCAATGGTGAATATGTGCCTAGAATCATAATATGTGCATGTTTGTTTGTGTTTGCATCCTTATACTCATGCCTGTACATGTGCACGTACAGTGCACACACGTGCCTATGTGCCTACACATGCCTAGTAGTGTGTAGTGTGCATGTGTCTTTCTCCAGCTAATGTTAATGGCCACATTATGATGAATTGGCTTCATGATTCCAGTTAGGCTGAGTGGTGATTAAATCTTCATTACCGCTTCTGGTCAGCCCCTGCTCCACATAGATTGCCAGGAAACTCAATTCCTCTTAATTTCTGCACTGGGTCCCTGACTGAATCAGGACACCAACAGCAACAAACTAACTACTGCTGGTGGAGTGCACAAACAAAGCTCTCAATCTCTCATTTAAAGACAATGGACACTTGAAGACTGCAACAGCTACCAGGGAGCGATTTCCAAAAGCTCCCCTCAATAAAGAATTCACGTTGAATCACTGCTTATGTCACACCGCGTGCTCTGCTTAAGGCAAAAAACGGGATGTATAGACTGCTCTGTTCTGAAAGCACAACCCATCCTGACTCTAACTACAGTCAAACAGGTTAGTATTGGGACATTGCACTGTCTGTCTAGTGAGTATTCATTTCTTGCATACACTAGTAAACAACCCATGATAAAAGCTGACAGGCTGAAGTTGTACAGCACAATGATGATTATGCAAATGCTTCCGTCCTAGATGACAGTATATGGAAAGACTAAAAACTAGTTCTAAATACATTTCCCAATACTGTATGATGTAGGCCTACTGTGAAATAATGCTTTCATGAGTTTCTTTTTTGTAAGCCAGTGGTGGGATTGCAAAATGGAAGACAAGCATGTAAGAACTAGTAAAACACACGTCCCTCTTTTAGCCCAAGAACACCAGTAGAGGGCACCCTCCCTCCTGACATCCCTGACGAAAAAATAATCCTGACGACTATATCAGAAAATCCCATAGCTACTGTAAGTGTTGCATATCAGCTATGCAAATAATGATAGACAGACCTTCCCTGTTCTCTAGAGAATTAGCCCATTTTGGGCGGGAACCCCTTTTGGTGTTAGCATTATGTTATGCTTTAGCTATTGAAAAATAGCAGACCTACAAGCTCATAGCGCGCCACCGAGTGGCGCGCTACGAGCTTGTAGGTCTGCTATTTTTGAAAAATCGAAGAACGACTGACATAGAAACATAGCTTTTTCAGAAAACTGTCAGGATGTAGAAGACATTTTTAGAATCTGATCTCAGGTCAAAATGGGCTAGAGCATGAAGTGCCAACAAGTATTGCGGTTTTGCATCCATTTTACTGCAGGCTGGCACAATAAAAGGCCTTCTTCAACTACTCGTACTGCTGTAGAGCTATCTAATGACTTGTCTATAGGTGTCATTTGAAGCAGTTGCTAGCCAACCTGGGTAGTGGGGTATGGTCTGCCACCGTGGAAGCACCAGACTTACTGCAAAAGTGCAAATACACAGTGTTACTGTCTGTAGCCTAGTTATAACAACCTACACCCTACAGTATATACCTAGTTTTATGTAAATAGCAAAACATATAGCCATTCCACAAGCTCACAACGTGTTGCTTTACAATTGCTTTACAAATTTCTGCAGCTCCAGAATAGGGACGTTAGGGTTCATGTGGTTAATCTATATGGAACAGCAGACAGGGTAGGTAGGTAGGGTGACTATTCTATCAAGAGAACTGATCATTTAGAGAATTGCAGAGTGCACAATGCAGTCAAAACGTTCTGATTCTCAAGAGGTAGAGCAGGTCGTCCAATGATCCATGGGTCGGCGGTTCGTATCCCGGCTCCTCCTGTCTACATGTCAAAGTGTCCTTGGGCAAGACACTGAACCCCAAATTGCTCCCGATGTGCTGGTTGGTACCTTGCATGGCTTCCGCCGCAATCGGTGTATGAATGTGTGTGTGAATGGGTGAATGTAATGCACAATCTATGTAAAGCGCCTTGGATAAAGGCGCTATATAAATGCACCATTTACCATTTATTGTATCTCGTTGCATCACCCGTCAGGCAACAATGCTCAAATTTGTTATTTTAAACTTTCCTTTTCTTGCAAATACCATACTGTTTGACCCCATTCAACTCCACACAGTTCAGAAGCAAGCTCTCAGATAATGAGACAAAATTAATAATAATTATGTCCCAAAAGTGAAGTCCAACATGCTTCAGCCACCTTGGAATGAAAGGGCTTTATAGGTGCTCAACAGCAAAGGGCAGTAAGTAAGTACTAAAAACCCTTTACCTGTGCATATCAAACAGAGTAGACTGTACAAACGTAGTCAGAGTAGAGTCATGAGTATCAGTATACTCATTAATTTAATATTAATGTCTGCACGTTTATTGTAGGAATGACTGACTCTGAGTTAAGCCTGATGCTCAGTTACCCCTGAAATAAACATAGACAAAAAGGTGGCGTAAATCTATATAGTAAGTAATAGTGTGTTTGCAGTGACAGTGTTCTCTCTGAAAATATATTTCCAGTTGGAAATCATGAAACAAAACAATGATCAGACAATAATGGGACTGGAACATAATAAAATCAAAGCTGAAAATGTATTTTCTGTTTACTAAAGAGTTGGAGAGATGGGGAGACCCAACACTCTACTATCAGAATATGGAGCTTCAACATTTTAACAAAATGCTTTTTTTTAACCAAAATATATAAGCTAGAACACCTTTGGTCTGGTGTCTTACTTTGGGTAATCAGCTTGAAGTCCCCAGAATAATAATAATAATGATCATGAGAGGAAATAAACTAATGCTCAGTTGCGATGAAATTACTATCCCTGCCGTGCACTTGCTTGCACTTCTGACAGAATAACCAGTGTGTCATTATTTCTTTGACTGTTATAGAGCGTTGCAGTCCTGCCCCCTGTCATGACGAAGCCAGGCCCAGGAAATGATTCCCAATGCATTTTTCCCATAGACATTTCAAAAAGTATTCATTTAAAGACGGTTATGCCGCGGACAAAGCCAACTCGAGTCGTGAAATAAACACAAGAAGAAAAACAACAAAAAAAGTGTTGTAACCTGACGTTTTTTTCTTCTTTCTAATTCTTTGTTCGGCCCAAAAAATTTTGTTTGTTGTCATGATTTGTCACGACAAGAGTTGGCTTTGTCCGACACTTAACAGTTCTACTGCTGGGAATTGTTTGATCCAGTGTTGCGCCGCTGCATAATACGACAGACCCGCTATTTGTTTTATGAACCTAAATCGCATCGCATTAAAAATAATAAAAAAAAGTCCACCTCTCCCGTGGAGCAGGGGGAGAGAGCGTCATGTTATGACGACGAAACCGGAAATCGATACTTATGCTGGGCTGCTAGGGCTTCTGGGAAATTGAGCCCAATGCAAGTGGACGGGGGGCTTGTTTGGACTACAACTTGCTCTGCACTCTGGTTTCGTTTCGCATTGTCATGGCCGCTGGCTCGTTTCATCATAACAAGACGACGGACCATTTCTTACCCGATTTTCACAGAACAAACGCCGAAATACTTCAGCGTATGCTCCAAAGGTAATAAAACAATCCAGGCAGCGTAGGATATTTGATTAAAAGGCGGGTTCCGCGTGATGTGGCGTCAAACTGTTAAAAGGTCTTGAGCCCCAATCCCCCACCGGCGGGGGCAGAGGCTTTCCACCTCATGAACAGCTCTCAGCGGGTAAATGGGGCTGGTCAAGGTCTTAGGTTCCAACTCAGATATCTTTGATTTTCCCTCCTGGACCCCCCTGGGGTTTAAGAGGTTAAATAAATACTTTTTGAAATGTCTATGAGGAAAATGAACGGAGAATCATTTCCTGGGCCCTGGTAGGGGGCGGGACTGCGACGCTCTATTGGGCTGAATGATGACCGTTTGAAAGGAGACACATACAGCCAGAGGCACAGCTGCAGCACCCATGAGCAAATTGCATTAGGCGACTTAGGGAAGCCCTGCTGGAGGAATAAGCCACAACGTACTCGACACATTTTTGCAGCGGTCTTTTCATGCAGGGAAAATATAGGCTGAAACGTCCTGCCTTCATGCTGCAGTCTGCATGCGTACTGACCCGTTTCACATCCTTCCCGAAGGTCTCGCTGTAGCTGGTCCCCAGGATCTCAAACTGAACATGGGAATTGGTTCCCTCTGCGCGGAAGTCCATCATCCCTGTCAGGCCGCTGATCCGTCCCTATGGCAACAGCATGCAGAACAGTCATTGAACCGCCATGGGCCAGGATAGGGATTAGAAAGGCTGCTGTGTTCTCTGTGCTTGTCTCTGTGTGCATTTGTCAGTGTGAGCATATATTATCGTCACTGTCGGCCGGGAACCTCGATTGACCGAAAAAAAACGTTTTGAAAAAATTACTTGTGTTCCAATGGATCCAATGTAGTTTTAGTCTAATATAATAAACTAATACTTTTCAGTGGTTCAATAATACAGGGGTTCTCAACCCGTGGGTCGCGACCCCTCGGGGGGTCGCCAAATTATTTTGGGGGGTCCCCAAAATATAAAAAAAAAAAAAAAAGAAAAAGAAAAGTTTTTTTTTTTAAATTTATTTTCACGATTTTTCAAAAATAGCAGACCTACAAGTTCATAGTGCGCCACTCGGTGGCACGCTATGAGCTTGTAGATCTGCTATTTTTCAATAGCTAAATTATAACAATGCTTAAAACATCAAAAGGGGTTCCCGCCCAAAATGGTTTAAGGTTATTGTAGCAGTCAATTTATATTGGGGGTCGGGAGGGGGCGGGGCGG
>NC_136791.1:51154677-51212177 GCF_951216825.1 Electrona antarctica
TAGGTGGAGGTTCTTCCATGGCCTACTGTGAGTGAGCATCCAAAGTTTCACGGTAATGAGGGGCTGCATTCATTACTTGTGGCGGAATGGAATATGATAAATCTCATAGAGTATGTCTTGATCACATGCAGGCTACAGATAATGTGTACCAAATTGCATGAGGTTTGGATAAAATCTGTTGCAGTAGTAACAAATTGTTTTTCTGTGTAAAGGAGGTTCTTCTTCCTTGGCCTCCTTGGAGTCTGCATGCACCGTTTCACACTGATAGGTCCAACACAACAGTGCAGAAGATTAGCTGTTCACAGACAAAAACACAGGGACAGACACGCACGCACGCACGCACGCACGCACGCACGCACGCACGCACGCACGCACGCACCGCACGCACGCACGCACGCACATCTGACGGACGGACGGACGGATGGACGGACGGACGGACGGATGGGCGGACGGACGGACGGACGGACGGACGGACGGAGCATTAACATAGTCTCCGGCTTTCGGCCGCATGGCCTGGTGGAGTGACAACAATTAGCAGTCATGAGTCGTGAGGTATCAGGGGCTCCACTCAGAAATATATCAGAGTTTGGCAACCATTTCTAACCTACTTTGCGGTAGTATTTTCTATGTAGTCATTGGCCACTCCCCCCCCCCCCCCCCCCCCCCCCCCCCCCCCCATCATTTTTATTTATCTTTTTGTATTTTTTTGTATTTTATTTCAGTTAGTTGATTTCATTAATGTACAATTTGTGGTTCTTTTACATTGTATTTCAGACTTTTTTATTTTATACATGAATGTTGAGTACTGGTGTTGTTGTTTTGTCCTGTATCTGTTTTGTAATTGTTATGTATCTGTTGTTTGTCCTGTCTCAAACTTCAATCAAAATACTTGGATAATGAGTCGTGAGGTCGTGACAGAGGCTCTTGTTGTGTGTGCGTGTGTGTGTGGATGTGGACGTGCATTGCAAATTGAACATTAGCTTCACTTCCATTAACTGCATATCAGAGCAAAGGGTGAAGCTTCCCATTGCAAATCTAATCTGTGGCACATGCCTTTCACTTTACCAGGCCTTGGCCACCCTTCTTCATTGGTGCATGTGTTTCGTGCACCAATGAAGAGTTATATATAAACTAGAGCAGGGGTTCTCAACGTTTTTGGCTGGGGACCCCCAGAAATGCTTTGGCCATGTCTCGCGATCAGTTCAGTTCAGTTCAGTTCAGTTCAGTTCAGTTCAGTTCAGTTCAGTTCAGTTCAGTTCATTTTTGAGTGGTGTAAACCACTCCTACAACTGGCTTTGTTAGTTTACGTGTCTGTCCGTTTACGTGTCTGTCCTACAACTGGCTTTGTTAGTTTACGTGTCTGTCCGTTTACGTGTCTGTCCTACAACTGGCTTTGTTAGTTTACGTGTCTGTCCTACAACTGGCTTTGTTAGTTTACGTGTCTGTCCGTACCAAAAACAATGAGCATGGTTGCTATGGTCACCTAGTTCACACGGGTGTGATTTCATTACGTCAGACATTACGTCAGACCACAGCTGATCAGTCTATATAAGACCTTACACCACTCAGTTCACACAGGTGTGATTTTGTTTTATTTTATATATATATTTGGGGACCCCCCCCAGATGCTCACTGGCGTTTGAAGCACCCGGAAGAACGTTCTCCTTCCGCATTTTCTGAGGAAGTTCTAACCTCCATGAACGTGTTCTAACCTCCATGAACGTGTTCTAACCTCCATGAACGTGTTCTAACCTCCATGAACGTGCCTGAATCCATTCATGAACGAACGCTCTTGTAAACCCCAGCTGCGCACTCTTTTGCTCGTTCATGTGCTTCAACGTTTCCCAGCCGCTCTGGGGGCCTGGTGTGCGTTGATGCACAAGGTGTGTATAATCACAGGCCCAGCTCAGTCTAATTTGTTTAACTCAAGACAATCAGCCATCACCTTTCCTGTACTACAGTTTACTTTTGTGGGGACTGTGATTGGATTAGCAGTGTCAGCTGAGCTGCATTTATATGTGTTGCCGTTTCCTGGGAGCATGCACTCAGAGGGCATACTACGACTGGTAGTATGCCAGTAAGTCATTGGAAAGTGTAATGTGGCTCCGTTGGTAATCTTGATTATTCAATACGCATCTACATCTAACAAAACAGGTTACTGTCTACAGTATATATATATATAACCTGTTTATAGCAATTAAAGGAGCATTCAGTGATTTGGGTGATTTGGAAAACCACCCAGTCTGCCCCGGTAACAAAATGTGCACATGCACACGCTCTACAGTGGGGGGAAGTGCAACAGCAAGTGCACCAAGGCCCGCCCCCACACATGATTGGAGGAAGGCCCCTCTCATCCATTGGATGAAGACTTTGCCACCCGCCACCAAAACTGAAACTAGGGTTTTTTGACCCCAGGGGCTCACTGGGGACAGGGAGGAACTCCTTATATGGTCAGCACACTCTATAGTAGGGAGGATTATCCAAATAAAAAGAAAAAATAAGTGATATTTGAATGAAGCGAAATCACTGAATATACCTTTAATTACCAATCATTTCAAATAAAAGACAAAAATGGCAACATCAGTTAACAAGTACAGTATCTGCTCTGACCAACTGATATCAGAACAGTCTATGACATTATCACCAGGGCACTTGGAGACACAACAAGCAGACACATCTCTAGATGGCTACAGCGCCTTTACTGCCACATCATCTTCAGCTGAGATCTAAACATTATTTAAGCTTGCGTTAGTCGCTGCTCCAGACATTCAAGGTATTATGTCAAGTGTAGAATTAGATCAAAACTTTTAAGTGGAAAAATGCTCAGCCATCAGAAAACCATACACAGAAGTGTATGATGGCAGTCCCAGTGTGAAATAACTTTGCAAGATCTGGGTTTTCTAAGATTATACAGCATGTTGTTGGTGCTTCTGAAAGAGGCATTAGTAAAGGAAAGCACTCTGTCTTTTGTGTCCTCATTACTCTGATGACTACTTTAACTGGCATTAGCCGGTAGTTAACCCACTTCCATATGAATTATTGAGATCACTGGGTGCACACGCCACATGGTTTCGCCATCTGTCCCGACTATGGATGAAATGGAATTTGAGTATGTCAGAGGAGCTACAGTACACAGCACACTCTGGATGCATGGATCAACAGAACAACTCCGGGACATGTAAGAGGTTACTCTCAGGTCACCGTCCTGCGGTACATCGTGAGGACTGGCAGGGACGTGCCAAGGTAACAGAACTGGCCAGGAAAAGAGCGATAGCGTTTGGCGACAAATGAATACAATGTTTTTGCCACGATATGAAAATGTTTCAATGTATTATTTCCATGCGTGGATAGACAAATTACATGCGGTAAATCGATGTCGAATCAGAGTGACAATCAGCCAATCGTGTGGCAGGAAGGTTAGCAAAGCACCACATCCTGTGTAACTGTTTGGAATGTTTGATTAGCAAGACTGGAAGCACAAATGAAAAGAAGATCAATATCCCTAATAACGATAACTTTCTGCTTGCCAAGCCTTAACCCATTTTGGGGCGGGAACCCCTTTTGGTGTTTTAAACATTATGTTATAATTTAGCTATTGAAAAATAGCAGATCTACAAGCTCATAGCGCGCCACCGAGTGGCGCGCTATGAACTTGTAGGTCTGCTATTTTTGAAAAATCGTTAAAATGTGCCTCAAATCTTTCAGAAAATTGTCATGATTTAGAAAACTTTTTTTTTTAATTTCGACGTCAGGCCTGAATGGTTAACCCATTCAGGCCTGACGTCGAAATTAAAAAAAAAACAGTTTTCTTGGCGGCGTTGTAGTTTTTGAGTATGTCAGAGGAGCTGCACGGCACACTCTGGATGCATGGATCAACTGAATAACTCCAGGACGTGTAAGAGGTTACTCTCAGGTTACCGTCCTACATGGTGAGGACTGGCAGGGACGGGCCAAGGTAACGAAACTGTCCAGGAAAAGAGCGATGTTCTGACAGCGCCACAGGGCATGTCCACCTCTCGAACCCATTTGGACCTGAGATCAGATTCTAAAAATGTCTTCTACATCCTGACAGTTTTCTGAAAAAGCTATGTTTCTATGTCAGTCGTTCCTCGATTTTTCAAAAATAGCAGACCTACAAGCTCATAGCGCGCCACTCGGTGGCGCGCTATGAGCTTGTAGATCTGCTATTTTTCAATAGCTAAAGCATAACATAATGCTAACACCAAAAGGGGTTCCCGCCCAAAATGGGTTAACCTTCACTGATGACTTCACTTTGGAATGGGCGAAGTCTCAATACACGAGATGACCTGCAGGATAGCTTCTTGTGATATCCATCTCCGCTGGAGATTCGCCACTGTGACGTGTACACTAACAAGTACAAGTAACTAATTGCCACAAGCGTGTGTGTGTGGTGTGCGGTGTGCGCGTGTGTGTGTGTGTGTGTGTGTGTGTGTGTGTGTGTGTGTGTGTGTGTGTGTGTGTATATACATATTTCATAAAAAGTCCTTGAATTCTGTTCTACTGTTCTGGGGTTAATTCAAATAATTATATTCAAGTCTGGTTTGATCTATTCCTTCCTCTCCGGTCATACTAAATTCAGTTCATTTATATTCATGGACATGAAATGCACTCATAATTATTGCTATTACTATTTCATCCATATTCAACAGCATACATACTTGTACATACTATTTGTATTCATGTGTCATTTGGCAGATGCTTGTGTCTCTTATCCCATTTTGGGCGGGAACCCCTTTTGGTGTTAGCATTATGTTATGCTTTAGCTATTGAAAAATAGCAGATCTACAAGCTCATAGCGCACCACCGAGTGGCGCGCTACGAGCTTGTAGGTCTGCTATTTTTGAAAAATCGAAGAACGACTGACATAGAAACATAGCTTTTTCAGAAAACTGTCAGGATGTAGAAGACATTTTTAGAATCTGATCAAAGGTCAAAATGGGTTAAGTCCATGGGAGAAGATATAAAAGGTGTCCATTTTGTCCAAGCAGGGCCTGTAGCCTTATGGAGATTACTGTTACGTCACATTGAACTAAAGAGCACCTTTAGCACATTTGTTCTTCGCCTCTGTCACATAGACAGCTAGACAGCTGTTGGCTGTAATCAACATAGATGAAATATGGTGTTTGTCCCACCCATAAAACATTCCACCCACATCTTTACACCGCCTTGCCACTGGGGCAGAGCTTTATCAATGTACACCCATCATACCATTATTATGAAACCCATATTATTACACCGCCTTGCCACTGGGGCAGAGCTTTATCAATGTACACCCATCATACCATTATTATGAAACCCATATTATTATTATCTTGTACATGTTTTGTACCTTGAGGACAATGTAGTTGTGTGTGTGTGACCTACTACAGTAATTAAACACTTAACCCTAATCTACAGTAGACTTCATCGTGCAATGATGTTCGCACAGTATAAATAGCGTGTGCCACGTTGTCAACTTATACATGGGCTATTTTTGCTGCACAACACCAGAGTATGATGGACTATAGTAATAAGCATATAGAGAGCCTAAATCTGCTGAATCCTGGTTACAACCTGTCTGGAATGAGGAGTGAGGACTCTCTTTTCACACAGGTGACATGTTTCGCTCTTCCGAAACATGAGTTCCAGACCCACAGGAACGCGCCCCGGGGGGCCGGGCCGGTTCCGACGTGCCGCCCCGTGTCCGAAACGGTTGAGAAATGACAGAGTTACTGTGTGCCGGGCCCTCTACTGTACCCTCTACTGTACTGTACTGTACTGTACTGTACTGTACTGTACTGTACTGTACTGTACTGTACTGTACTGTACTGTACTGTACTGTACTGTACTGTACTGTACTGTACTGGCACACCCAAAATCATCATATATACAGTTAATATGTGCGTGTGTGTTTGTGTGTGTGTTAGGTTGCGCACAGGTGGTGAAAAACAACCATGCTGTTTTCATGCTCATACCTACCTACCCAGCCAGCCAGCCAGCCAGGCAGGCACCCACACACATAAGTCCGTAAGGGAGTGGTTGCACCACTCAAAAAAATGCTGGCAAACAGCAACGTTTTAACTCTGGCAGTTAACCCATTCTGGGCGGGAACCCCTTTTGGTGTTAGCATTATGTTAGGCTTTAGCTATTGAAAAATAGCAGATCTACAAGCTCATAGCGCGCCACCGAGTGGCGCGCTACGAGCTTGTAGGTCTGCTATTTTTGAAAAGTCAAAAAACGACTGACATAGAAACATAGCTTTTTCAGAAAACTGTCAGGATGTAGAAGACATTTTTAGAATCTGATCTCAGGTCAAAATGGGATAATTAGTTAATATGGGGGTCCTTGACATGCCAAATGTTTGAGAACCACGTCTGTAGATACTGAAAGCATACAGTACCTCCAGGGACTGCAGGTAGCCCTCCTGTGGGTCACAGAGCAGGGAGGGGATGCGGTGGTTGTTTCTCATGCAGCGGGTCCCAGTGTCCCTCCACACTGGGAAGATCTGTCGTATGATCGTCATCCTCCCCAGAGAGCTGTGAACCAGCTCCATGATCTCTGCATCACTCACCTCCTGAGGACGGACACACACACGCACGCACGCACGCACGCACACACGCACACACGCACACACACACACGCACACACACACACACCGCATGACATCGATTTAGATCTAAGCGATTGCAATCAACTCACAACGACGTCAAGGCGAGACTAAGAGTAGTCATCACTTGTCATTATGGCACTATTTTTTTCGTATTTTTTAGTTGTACCCTTGTATGTTGAGTATTGTATTTCTTCTTATTATTATTATCATTGTTTGCATGCATCTTGGGAGGCTGGCTGGCATAATAAATCACATTTCAGCCACACCAGTGTTTACAATGTAGGCATTTAGCAGATGCTCTTAAACCGGAGCGACTGTGGGGAGTGTTGATATGGACATTCAGGAGTTTCCAGTGTATTGCAGCACTGATGAGTTGAGGCATATTCTGTTTTGATTTACTGTATTGCGTGGTGAAGAGCTCTTGACCTGAGTGGGACTTGGGATACGGAAAATAAAGACATATAAGATCAGAACCCATGTATGAAAAAATAATAATCCAACGCATGTTTTTTAATGACTTGAACAGAATGCGCCTGATTTCAGTTGCCATAATAATGACTAATGCATGCATAATTAATCAGGCACACAGGTAGACCAAATGCAGACGAGGTGCTTCGCACAAGATGCTATCGTAGGCCTCCTGCATATTTAATGCCATTTGTGTGATCTGGTCCAGAAAGCAATACATAACAACATCCCAAAACTCTCTTCCACAATGTTATTCTTTGGAGTTGTTGTTGTGACCCATAGCCTGCGCGTCTGCATGCATGTACATGCCCACCTGGGGCAGGGAGCGTAAGAGTTGAGTGGCTGTGTGAGGTCTGCCCTGTGGAGTACAGATCAATAGCGATGAGACACCAGGCTGCTGGCTATAGTCTCTGGAGCCGGACAGTGGTCATTGTTTAGGCAGACAGAGGGCCCGCCTGGAAACACTGAGGTCACATGCTGTCTGACAACAAAGCTCGCTGTGAGACTCTCAATATCTCTCTGGGGTTGATATCCGCCTTCGCCACCGATACTGCCCTCCCTCTCTCTCTCTCTCTCTCTCTCTCTCTCTTTCTCCCCCCCCCCCCCCCCCCCCCCCCTCTCTCTCCACAATTTGTTTAATTTCACTGTCCGTTTCTCTAAGGTTTTCTTGTTTTATTACAGCTCCTGCACTCTCTCATGTACTGTACTTTATATTTCTTCTACTCTCTCTCTTTCCACCCCCCCCCCCCCCCCCCCCCCCCATCTGTCTCTCTGCCCAGTGCCCACAGAACATTTCTCTGCATGCTTAATCTGCTCTTTTACTCATTTCTTATCTTTGTACCCTCTCTCTCGATTTGAGTCTAAGTTTTTCTCTGCTCCTCCCTTATATGCTGGCACATTCAGTCTTGGCCTCTGTTTTTATCTCACATTCTTTTGTGTCTCTGCGCTCTCTCTCTATATTCTCTGTATGTCTTGACTCATTCCTGACAGCCTTTTGTCTCAGGGCCTTATCATCCAATGTCATCGGAAATACAAATTTCAAGGAGTGTAGAACATGAAATTGCAGTAGACACGGTCGATAAAGAGGATATACTATTCCCACAATGTCTTTAACTCCTTTTGGGCGGGAACCCCTTTTGGTGTTAGCATTATGTTATGCTTTAGCTATTGAAAAATAGCAGATCTACAAGCTCATAGCGCGCCACCGAGTGGCGCGCTACGAGCTTGTAGGTCTGCTATTTTTGAAAAATCGTGAAAATATTTATTTCAGAAATCTGGAGGATTTAGAAGTTTTTTTTTAAATTTCGACGTCAGGCCTAAATCGGTTAATGTGTGCACAAACAAACCCCGGCTATGATTATATGTGCAGATAATTTCTCGTCCAGGGTGATTCTGTTTGCTCATTTAGCCTCATATTTCTCTCTAAACTCCTGACAGTCAGTCAGCTGTTAAGCATGAATATTCATGAGTGGCGGTGGCACATTAATCAGGCGACGTTTTAACCACACGGTTCACAGAGCCACAACCCCACGTCCAAGCTAATAACTTCCTGTGCCAAAGTGCCGACACATTCCGAGTGCTCGTCCACCATCCAATGGGTGACCTCCGTCACGTGTCACGACCTGACACGGACCAATGGGATATGGCCGAACAAAGAAAGGCAGCCCTTTCAACCTCCTTTTAGTTGTTTTGTTTTTGAGGAAAAGACCAGATCATTAAGCTGTAGAAACAGTAGATGTGGTTTTCTTTGTCCACGTGTATACAGAAATAGATTTAACCCATTTTGGGCGGGAACCCCTTTTGGTGTTATAATTTAGCTATTGAAAAATAGCAGATCTACAAGCTCATAGCGCGCCACCGAGTGGCGCGCTACGAGCTTGTAGATCTGCTATTTTTGAAAAATCGTGAAAATGTGCCTCAAATCTTATATGAATATATATTGTTACAGAGTGAACATTTTAACTAAATTCTTTGCTTGGGGTCCCTGGAACAACATATTTTCATATGGGGGGACGGAGGCATATTACATTACAATTTTTGGGGTCCTTGACATGAAATATTGAGAACCACTGATACAGAAACATGATGTTTTTCAGAAAACGGTCAGGATTTTGAAGACATTTTTTAAATTCCGACGTCGGGCCTAAATTGGTTAAAGTGTAACCATGGCCAAGGAGATTTACCGTATGAAGGACAACAACAGAAAGCTGATCTGATGGCACTACCCATCCCACATACAGTGCACTGCCCATCCCACATACAGTGCACTACCCCATCCCACATACAGTGCACTACCCCATCCCACATACAGTGCACTACCCATCCCACATACAGTACACTACCCCATCCCACATACAGTACACTACCCCATCCCACATACAGTACACTACCCCATCCCACATACAGTACACTACCCCATCCCACATACAGTACACTACCCCATCCCACATACAGTACACTACCCCATCCCACATACAGTACACTACCCCATCCCACATACAGTGCACTACCCCATCCCACATACAGTACACTACCCCATCCCACATACAGTACACTACCCCATCCCACATACAGTGCACTACCCCATCCCACATACAGTGCACTACCCATCCCACATACAGTGCACTACCCATCCCACATACAGTGCACTACCCATCCCACATACAGTGCACTACCCATCCCACATACAGTGCACTACCCCATCCCACATACAGTGCACTACCCATCCCACATACAGTGCACTACCCATCCCACATACAGTGCACTACCCCATCCCACATACAGTGCACTACCCATCCCACATACAGTGCACTACCCATCCCACATACAGTGCACTACCCATCCCACATACAGTGCACTACCCCATCCCACATACAGTGCACTACCCATCCCACATACAGTGCACTACCCATACAGTGCACTACCCCATCCCACATACAGTGCACTACCCATACAGTGCACTACCCCATCCCACATACAGTGCACTACCCCATCCCACATACAGTGCACTACCCATCCACATACAGTGCACTACCCCATCCCACATACAGTGCACTACCCCATCCCACATACAGTGCACTACCCCATCCCACATACAGTGCACTACCCCATCCCACATACAGTGCACTACCCCATCCCACATACAGTGCACTACCCCATCCCACATACAGTGCACTACCCATCCACATACAGTGCACTACCCCATCCCACATACAGTGCACTACCCCATCCCACATACAGTGCACTACCCCATCCCACATACAGTGCACTACCCCATCCCACATACAGTGCACTACCCCATCCCACATACAGTGCACTACCCCATCCCACATACAGTGCACTACCCCATCCCACATACAGTGCACTACCCCATCCCACATACAGTGCACTACCCATCCACATACAGTGCACTACCCATCCCCCATACAGTGCACTACCCATCCCACATACAGTGCACTACCCCATCCCACATACAGTGCACTACCCCATCCCACATACAGTGCACTACCCCATCCCACATACAGTGCACTACCCATACAGTGCACTACCCATCCCACATACAGTGCACTACCCATACAGTGCACTACCCATCCCACATACAGTGCACTACCCATACAGTGCACTACCCATCCCACATACAGTGCACTACCCATACAGTGCACTAGCCATCCCACATACAGTGCACTACCCATCCCACATACAGTGCACTACCCATCCCACATACAGTGCACTACCCATCCCACATACAGTGCACTACCCATCCCACATACAGTGCACTACCCATCCCACATACAGTGCACTACCCATCACACATACAGTGCACTACCCCATCCCACATACAGTGCACTACCCCATCCCACATACAGTGCACTACCCATACAGTGCACTACCCATCCCACATACAGTGCACTACCCATCCCACACATACAGTGCAAAGCCAATGCCTGTCAGTGACAGTCTGGAAGGATGCAACAGACATTCATTACCATAGATATAAAAGTATAGATAAGCCATGATGGCCCTACTTCCATATTCACAGCTCACCTACTGCAGGAGGATCCCATTACGATTATTGCTATGGATACCATAACCAAAGCATCTTCATATTGAACAAATCACTGCGACCCCCATGGATTGATTACTCCATCTGCTGTGTTTGACATGGAAGCTAACGTTGCTATGTATGGAAATGTCACTTCTTTACATATATATTTATTAGGGTCATTACAATATGGGACGGGCTCAGAGGACAGAATGACAGCATTTATATGCATTTGGTAGGCATTTGCATTTCTTTTCATGTACATAGGTGAAAACTATTTCCATTTCTTTAACCATACTGTATGTCACTTTAACTTTCATGACACTGTCTGGGATATTATATACCGGTACCTGCTGCTATTTTATCTGCTAGATATGTTTTCCACCTGAACAAAAATAACGTCTGCTTTCCATCTATCCAGTGCTATTGTTTACATTTGATTTGACTGTGCCTTCCTGTTTATTTGAATTGTTTTGTGGTGTTCTATATTCTCATTGTCTCCACCAGGCCGAAGGCATGGGGAGAGAGTATGTTTTTCCGTGTGTGTGTGTGTGTGTGTGTGCGTGCGTGCGTGCGTGCGTGCGTGCGTGCGTGCGTGCGTGCGTGCGTGCGTGTGTGTGTATGTCATTGTCTGTGTGTGTGTGTGTGTGTGCATGTGTGCGCGCGCGTGCACACATTTTGTTTTGTTGCTACATGGCGGGCAGTGATGTCTTTGTCGTTGTGGGGTGGGGGGGGGGGGGTGCGTAGGGATGCGAAGGTTTTGAGAGACATGCAGCCTTGAGCGTTGCACAAGGACTCTGCAATGTAGGGGGCTTTAGGGAAAGATAACTGCTTCCTCACAACATTGCGCTGGGAATCTCATCACTTACAAAGCATTCTTCATGAAGCAAACTCTATGAACTTCTTGTTGTATAAAAAATATTGTTCCAGGTCCAGTAAAATAAGTTATACTGAGTTATACTGTGTGTGTCCGTGTGTGTGTGTGTGTGTGTGTGTGTGTGTGTGTGTGTGTGTGTGTGTGTGTGTGTGTGTGTGTGTGTGTGTGTGTGTGTGTGTGTGTGTGTGTGTGTGTGTGTGTCCGTACAGCTACGTTGCCAAATTTTGCACACACACTCCCTGGATGCTAACGATGAAACTCTGCCCCAAACCTTCCAGAACGGCCTGTTATAGCGCCACCAGGAGGCTGAAAAACACATTTTTTGATATTGCTCCTCCAGATTCTGTCCAAAAATCCCGCAAATCGTTACACACTATCTCTATAGTCATGTGTTCAAGACCTCAAATCATGAACGCAGCGTGCAATTTACGTGAAATCTTTCACATACTTTCTTACAAGGCTGATGAATATATCCCACCCTTTTCACATTGGCCTGTTATAGCTCCACCAACAGGTGGATTTTTGGACAAATTTTTGGAACAAAATGCATCAAATCATCCAAGGCGTGAAAGAATCACTTATACTTTGAAGAATAAACAAAAGATGTTTGATAAAATATGGGGACGGTTTATCCAATATATTACGGTTAATGATGTATCTTATTTAATGGTGGAAACTGAAAATGTCTAATTGTATTCTCTGCAGCTGTTTGGTCTTGTGGCCATAAGGACTCTGTTGTTGTTACCAGTCTAAGTGCCCTTATTTTAATATACTGTATTTATATGTATGTACTGTATGTTTTTGTTTTTTTTGTTTTGTTTTTTAAGTAATTGTATTGTTCTGATGTATTGTCTGTTTGTACAAAAAAGGAAAAATACAATAAATATATTGTTAAAAAAAAATCATCCAAGGCGTAAGAAGAAATGGCACCCTTTTCACATTGGCCTATTATAGCGCCACCAGGAGGCCACAACCTGACCTGCCCTGGTGGAGACCTGTGCCCCGAGGGGCACTTTTTCTAGTTCCTTCTCTGCCTATTCTAAGTCTTCCTGTAACAACTATTAATATTAAAGAAAGAGAATGCACAAATGATGATGATGTACAGTATAGACGCACTAACCACAGTAACCATGCTGCTACAGACTAATAGACACCCATAAACGACTAAAGCCCTAACCACACCAAAGGGTCGAGGCGGTTTAAGCGCTGTCCTAGCGGTGTGATATGTCCTGTGGCACGTTGACCCACATCGTCCCACGTCGTCCCAAGTGATTCAACTGGTTGAATTCAACAGCCCAAACCACACCAAAGGGTCACCATGCAAATTCTTGCAACCGTTTAGACCCAAGGAGTTGCATGGCGACCCTTTGGTGTGGTTAGGGCTTCATAGACACACATACACAACTAACAGACACACATACACGACTAATAAACACACATACACAACTAACAGACACACATACACACAACGTCACATGTTGGATCGGTTAGCACTGCTCAAAAAACACCCTGTAATCACATGATGTGACAATAAAGTTGATTGGCATGCCCAGTTAATGTGGATGCCAGGGTTAAACATAAAGTGTCCTTCAGATAACACAGAACAAATAAACAATAAAACAACCAGACTGGTTAAGCTCAAACAAACAGCTAGGTTAACCCAAATCACCTCTCAGGGAGTCCAGGGGCATAACCCACCTGTACATATAGACATAACAGGCTTATAGGGCCGACTGGGTACTACTTAAAAGCTCGGCATCCAATCAATTCAATTAACCACAGGTGTTAAACTGCTGCTCTGGAGCGCGCCCATGTACTCTCGTCAAAGCCAATAACAAACCATTCCCCCAATGAATCCCCACTGCCACAGATAAGAGGCATACAGCTAGAAACAACAAGTGACACAACCTGAAAAGTTCTTCAATTCTATGGTTCCCTTCACCCAAAGAACTTTGCAATGTCTAGACTCTAGACATTGCAAAGTTCTTTGCATGACATGGAGAGGCTAACCATAGTTGTTACAGCTCAGTAGAGTTTAATTTCCCTTAACAAGTGAGGAATATAGTCTACTTACACACGATAGTCAAAGCAAAGAGATGCAATTTGCCATTATGGATATTTTTGATAAAATAATGATTGCATTTGTAACAATTTCGAGTGGTTTATTGGGTCTTTTTTCCACCTCTCATACCAAACGTCTTGTAGCCTACAACTGTAATACAAATAAAGTCAATTTATGTCAATAAACAGTCTAGAAAACAAAGCCAAGTGACAACTGTGTAAGTCAGCGCACGTGAGCTGCAACTGGCCGCGCCCCTCATCAAGTCACCTTTCGTGCAATGTGGCCCTTGCCCCAAAATGAGTTTGACACCCCTGGTCTAGAGGCAACCATGGAAGGCACCTGCATGCAGCCTGCTCATCGGGAGGAGTGATATGAGGGGCTTCAGTGCCTTGCTCCAGGCCATTTCGACGTGAAGCAAGGAGGAGCCGGGGATCAGCTGCTCTACCTCCTGAGCCACACCCTTGTAACAGTATAAAAATCGTGAGCCACTTTCCATACCAGGGGGAGACCAATCACATGAATATATTTACACATACGCATGCTTATAGTATTAATCCCAATGTTGTAGTATTAGTGATTCATGGTCATCATGACATCAAGGTTGTCTTTATTGGTCAAACAGTCGTATCTCCATATTTCATCTTTTTGTTTGTGGAATGCCCAATTCCATATTTTAACCCATTTTTGGGTGGGAACCCCTTTTGGTGTTAGCATTATGTTATGCTTTAGCTATTGAAAAATAGCAGATCTACAAGGTGGCGCGCTACGAGCTTGTAGGTCTGCTATTTTTGAAAAATCGAAGAACCACTGACATAGAAACATAGCTTTTTCAGAAAACTGTCAGGATGTAGAAGACATTTTTAGAATCTGATCTCAGGTCAAAAGGGGTTAAAATATGTGTTATATGTATTTATACTTTAAAACTGTTTAAATGCCAGGGACGTTAAGACGAGCTGAATCTAATTATGCACTGATTGCCAGGGACGTTAAGACGAGAGAAAAAAAAATTATATTCTTTTTTTTGTTTTGTTTTTTTAATCCATATTTAGAAAATTCCTCTAATCTGGTGTGCAGGTGATGACATGCACATGACATGCACAATAGCATTACATTTTCTTTCTTTTATTTATAATGGGCTTCGGTGGCACCGGTTTAACACTATTTTCATATCCTGAAACGTAACATGGACATGCACGGTTTCCACCTGACCATATTTGTGCGGTAAACGTCCCGGGGGTCCTGATCTAAACTACTCAATCCTAGAAGTGCCAGATAGCACACAGCGATGTTTCAATGACAGACAAGCACCAAAATACATTAATCAAATCAGGCTTGGCTGACAGATAGGGTAAATTATCCTCTTTGTGCTGCTCAGTCAACGTTATTAATCTTTCAAGAGAAATAAATAAAGAATTTACCGGTAATCACTATGGAGATTTAATTAGAAGTTAAGGTGGTCTTTAAGCTAGAGGCGTGTATGCTAAGAAACTGGGAGTCTCGGAGCAAATAGTAGATGTACTGTGTGTGGATTAACAGTTATTCTTACAATAGTAGCAGGAAAATCTTTGGAATTAATGCGTGTGTGTGTGTGTGTGTGTGTGTGTGTGTGTGTGTGTGTGTGTGTGTGTGTGTGTGTGTGTGTGTGTGTGTGTGTGTGTGTGTGTGTGTGTGTGCGCAATTTACGTGAAATCTTTCACAGACTTTCCTACTAGGCTGAGGAATATATCCCACCCTTTTCACATTGGCCTGTTATACAGTAGCTCCACCAACAGGTGGATTTTTGCAAAACACATTTTTGGAACAAAATGCATCAAATCATCCAAGGCGTATAAAGAAATTGCACCCTTTTCACATTGGCCAATTATAGCGCCACCAGGAGGCCACAACCTGAACTGCCCTGGTGGAAACACTTTTTCTAGTTCCTTCTCTGCCTATTCTAACTCTTCCTGTAATAACTATTAATATTAAAGAAAGAGCATGCACAAATGATGATGATGTATAGACGCACTAACCACAGTAACCATGCTGCTACTGACTAATAGACACCCATAAACGACTAAATGCCCAATTCCATATTTTAAAATGTGTTATTATGTATATATACGTGTGTGTGTATGTGTGTGTGTGTGTGTGTGTGTGTGTGTGTGTGTGTGTGTGTGTGTGTGTGTGTGTGTGTGTGTGTGCGTACGTACAGTATATGAACGAACGAACAAACGATATAGATAGATAGATAGATAGATAGATAGATAGATACCCCCTAGCCACCCGGGGCGCCTGATGGAGGGGAAAGGAACTGGTCGGAATAACGTGTTCCTTCCACACGCTACGTCCGGCCGGGGAAACTCCCAACTGTCAGGTGAAAAGAAGCAGCTTGGACTCCTCATGCATAGAAGGAAGTATGAGGTCATTCCACTGCCCTCCCCAGGTTGGCAGAGGAAGTGTATAGCGCCCAGGATTACATTAGATAATTGACACTGGGTGAAAAAATTGTGCGATAATTCTTTTTAAAGAAAAAGATAGATGGGGGTAGAGTGGCCGGATGGTAACCGCAAGGTTGCCAGTTCTGACTCCCCCAGAGTTAGTGTCGAAGTGTCCTTGAGCAAGACACTGAACCCCTAATTGCTCCCGATGTGCTGGTTGGTGCCTTGCATGGTTTCCTCTGTCATTGGTGTTGTATGTATGTATGTATGTATGTATGTATGTATGTATGTATGTATGTATGTATGGTCTATGTAAGCACCTTCGATAAAGGCGCTAGCGCTATATAAGTTTACCAGAGATAGAGATAGAGATAGAGATAGATAGATAGATAGATAGATAGATAGATAGATAGATAGATAGATAGATAGATAGATAGATAGATAGATAGATAGATAGATAGATAGATAGGCTATATCAAGATATATCAAGATATATCAAGATATAAATCATGCAAAACCAAAGAGATTTACATTTGTCCAGTAAAAGCTGGTCAGTTTTTACTCCTTGAACCACACAAATCGTGCATAATGAGCAAACCATGAGCATAATAACAAAGAATGTTTCAATTACATTTTCATCTCCATAGCGGGGACAGACATGACTTGTCATTCCTGTGGAACAAAATTGATGCAGAAGAGCATGACGGCAAAGGCAATTAATACTTCTGACTTTAGCCTACGGCCAAATAGCTAAGACTTTTAAATTGCTTTTACTTGTGAAATTGGATATGACAAGAATTGCTCTTAATATTCTTTCAATGTTATTTGTCAGTTGAGATTGTGTTGTTTTTCTGCATGGGCATTAGAAATTACAAATGAGTAAGTCAAGCTAATGTTATATCCATGCACCGGGGCTAAGACTAACAATAATATATACTTTTAAAAAGTTGAAAGTGTGCACTTCACCCAGCATAATATAACATTATATTTCATCATATTACTTAACCCATTTTGGGCGGGAACCCCTTTGTGTTTTAAACATTATGTTATAATTTAGCTATTGAAAAATAGCAGATCTACAAGCTACAAACTTGTAGGTCTGCTATTTTTGAAAAATCGTTAAAATGTGCCTCAAATCTTTCAGAAAATTGTCATGATTTAGAAAACATTATTTTTAAATTTCGACGTCAGGCCTGAATGGGTTAATGGAATTTTTAAATGGATCATAAAGAAGTGTAAAATAGCCATTAGAGTATAGCCTATGTAATGGGCTACCAATTGCAAGTATGTACTGAAATAGATAACATGAGATCCTCTTTCAACTCTGAGTTCAACGCTAAATGGCTCTTCAATGACTAAAGGTAGAGCAATGAGGAATATTATACAGAGCTGATTTAATAGTAGTGTATGCGTATGGGTGATGGATTGGCCCTGAGCTACTGTAGATAGGCCAAGTAAGTGCATATACCGTAGCTGTAGCAGGTTCAATTTTTATGTGATCTGATAAAATGGCCATGAGCGCAAGGTACTGAATGTCAAATCTGTTCTACGGCTGCTACACTGCATACTGCACATAATCATAATCTATAATATTACAGTATGTATGTAGAATGAAAATACATCGCTTGGATGCAACTGGGACGTATACTCAGTGATGTATCCCAAGGTCATCGGGGTTTCGGGTCTCGCGAACATCATACCGATCACTCGGGTGACCCAGCCGGGGTGATCAAGTCCCGACTTAGGGGCGATTCATACTCGAATTATTCGAATTAGAGCCGAATAAAAGTCGGTTCGGCTCTGTAGAGCCTACAATGTGATGTCATTTGAGGTTCGGGGGGGGCGGGTACCGTCCTAAAGTCGGCTCTTCGGTGCTACTGAAAATTTCTGACGAGCCGAAATCATTTCGGCACTACAGCGCCGAAACAGCGGTAAAATAGGAGTATGAATCGGCCCTTACTAGCTACCCTCGATCAGACCCACTAGGGAAAGACTAGGGCCACACAATCCGTTGGAGTAATGTAATGTGCCAAAAAGTCACCTGACAATGACTCCCAGTATACGTTACAATACTGCCAATCATGTACCAAAGCATACAGTAGTTACTTTCCAGGAAGCCATTGGATTCCATTCATTTCATCATTATCTGAAAATGAACTTGCTTGAGCACAGTGGGTGGATAGTTAATCCATCACTGTAAATTAAAGTGTGCCTAATTCTCGTCAAAGTTAGAGATCATTGTGTTTTAATGCCCTTAAAAGTGCAGACTGATTTAAAATGTTCACGCTAAATAGTCTCTGGAGCAAAGATTGATTGAATTCAATGTCCATGACTTCTTAACCGCACAATTATATTTAGCCAACATTGACTTGAAGTTAATGGTAATGCTTTTCATGACTATTAAATGGTATGGTCTTTTAAGTTTGTCTTGATAACCCTTGACATACTATACAGGAAAACTACAGTGTGGTGAGCAATACCAATTCAGTGCAAATGTGTTAAAGCCCTACAGTACTATACTCTGTTTTCAGTTGTTAAAAATGCTAAAATGTTTATTTTTTTGAGTGGTGCAACCACTCCAAGGAACAGCAATGTCCGTGACGTTCAACTATGTGTGTGACGTTCAACTATGTGTGTGACTGTTTGTGTGTGACGTTAATGAGTACCAGTACCAATGAGTACCAAAAGTGGCGCTGTTGTGCCAGAAACAGAGAGAGAGCGATAGTGCTGCGCTGTTGCCTGCTAATGAGAGAGAGAGAGAGAGAGAGAGAGAGAGAGAGAGAGATTGGGGGGGGGATTTGCACCACTCAGTTCACACGGGTGTGATTTTTTTGTTTTTTCAGGTCACCTTCCACCTACCCGCCATATCCTGAAGTAAATAACCCTGCAACTATTGAATAATAAAATATACAAGTCTTTCTCTACAGTACAGTAAGATATGCTTTCTTTTCCAATCTGCCCCCCTCCTCCACCCAAGTCTGGTGGTGCGGAGGAGATAGTGTCAACAGGATAGGGTTCTATCTTTGACGGGCAGTTACCCCAGACATCAGTCATATCACGACTGTCCTCCCCAACTCTGTCTGTCATGCAGGGTTTCTCGCACCTAATCCATCACACATTCTCAGGTGTCACCCTCCTCTCTTTCAGAGGGGGAAAAAAAATCTCCCAGGGTGCACCATCCATCCAGACCCACTAGCCCATTTAGGCCCGACGTCGAAATTTAAAAAAAAAAGTTTTCTAAATCATGACAATTTTCTGAAAGATTTGAGGCACATTTTAATGATTTTTCAAAAATAGCAGACCTACAAGCTCATAGCGCGCCACTCGGTGGCGCGCTATGAGCTTGTAGATGTGCTATTTTTCAATAGCTAAATAAGCCTATCTCACAGAATTTCCCCGCCCCCCTAAATACGCCCCCTTTTGGGGGTTAGTGGTGATAGCGTGACGTCACTCCATAGACGCTACATGTTAACAGAGGTTATTTAAGAAGTCTACAACTTTTGTTTTCTCAAGGTAAGGTTTGTTCTATCTGCTCGACCTGATTTACCATCTTGTTTGCTTCATAATAATATTGGTCTGTCACATTTTTACATTAGAAAATGTACTTAGATTCTCCAGAGAAAAAAACGTGTAAATGCCCATGTTAAAGTCACCACTATTTACCGGAAGTGGGCGTGAAAAACGGGCTGTGAGATAGGCCTATTATAACATAATGTATGTAACCACCAAAAGAGGTTCCCGCTCAAAATGGGCTAGACAGTGTCAGATTCTGACGCCAGGCTGTGCGCCAGCAGCAGCGGCGGCACTATAGCGCCCTAGTTTAGCCAGTGATTTAGCGAGCGGGATGCCTGCCTGTCACTTAACCCATTTTGACCTGAGATCAGATTCTAAAAATGTCTTCTACATCCTGACAGTTTTCTGAAAAAGCTATGTTTCTATGTCAGTCGTTCTTCGATTTTTCAAAAATATCAGACCTACAAGCTCGTAGCGCGCCACTCGGTGGCGCGCTATGAGCTTGTAGATCTGCTATTTTTCAATAGCTAAAGCATAACATAGGCTAATGCTAACACCAAAAGGGGTTCCCGCCCAAAATGGGCTAAATGCCCTCAAGGCTGTTCACAGCTAGTGCTGCGCTGCTGTCGCGCTGGAGGGTTCTTTTCTTTTTTTTTTCATGTTTTCCAATTTTGTTCTTGAACCAAAATATATCACATGGTCTCTTTGTGTACGTTCCGTGGCCCACAGGTTCACAGAACCCATTCCAAAGCCATTGGAGAGTTTTAAAAATGCATGAGCGGCGCGCCAATCTGAAACATCTCCTTGCAAAGCCAGACAAGTTGACCTTTAAGAGATCCAAGGTTATTGACAGAAATTGGACTGTGGTGGCTACGATAGGGGGAGAAATTCTTGGCTTTTTGGTGGCGTGGCTCTGCAGGAGGGTAGTCGTCTACGGGGGTCTGTCTGTCTGTCTGTCTGTCTGTCTGTCTGTCTGTCTGTCTGTCTGTCTGTCTGTCTGTCTGTCTGTCTGTCTGTCTGTCTGTCTGTCTAATGCTTTTTGACAGTCAATAAAGCAACCAAAGGTGTGTTTTCTTTAACTGTAATCTATTTCTAACCACTGTGGTCACAACATCAATATGATCCAGGCGTGCTCTTCCCTTCCTGAAACCATTTTGTTCTTCTTCCAGTAAATGATTTTGTTCTAGAAAAGTAATTAATCTATTATTTAAAACAGAGGAGTACAATTTGTATACAGTGCTCAGTAGGCTAATACCTTGATAATTTAGTGGGATCTTGGGGTCATCCTTTGCTGATTTTGGGATTGGGGTTATAATTGATTTAAGCCAAGTAGAAGGTATGATGCCCTGATCAAAACATTATGTTCAACAAATAAAATAGTGAATCAAACATATTTGGAGCTTTCAATACTTCATTTGGTAGTTCATCTACGCCAAAAGCCTTTTTTGCCTTCGCAGATTCAATTGCCTTTTGCACTTCCTCTCTACTCAGTGCTCTATTTAAAGTATCACTACTGGGATGTGAGCATGTCTCTGATAAACAGGGTGTATAGTCAAAAGAAACGTTATCCATACTCTCTTCTTGTCTTGAAAATAAACCAGAAAAGGCTCCCTCCCATTCCCTTAATACTTTAACCCAGTTTGGGCGGGAACCCCTTTTGGTGTTAGCATTATGTTATGCTTTAGCTATTGAAAAATAGCAGATCTACAAGCTCATAGCGCGCCACCGAGTGGCGCGCTATGAGCTTGTAGGTCTGCTATTTTTGAAAAATCGAAGAACGACTGACAGTCAGAAAACTGTCAGGATGTAGAAGACATTTTTAGAATCTGATCTCACGTGAAAATGGGTTAACCTGGTCAGATGTAATGACCCCTTCACTCCACACTTGCATAGGAATCTTTTTTGGGCGCTTAGGACCCAGATGTTTTATCTCATTCCAAAATTGTTGTGGATTCTGTGTATTATGTAGTTGTTCAAATTGTATGATTTGTCCTCTTTGATGTCTGCGTTAAAAAAAGTTTTTTGTCAAAGCAGTATTGTTTTTGCTTATAAGTAGCTTTTAGCTGCCTTCTTAAATTACGATTTTTACATTTCAAAAACAGACGTTCAGCGCTGCACATATCTGACCATAAATAGGCCAGGTCGCTATTCCAGTAAGGGTTACTCTGTTTAGATTGTCTAAATTTGGATTTATCCACATTATTATGCAATTCAGACTGTACCAGAACACAAAACTCATTATACCAGTTATCCAACTCCTGTAGTCTGTAGTCGGTTAATTAATGTTAACATAGCAGTACTTCTTCCCTGAAGAAGACCTCCTAGGTCGAAACGTTGGATTCTTGTCAATAAATATACAGCATCGTGGCTACGTGTGTGCAGCCTTTTTCTCATTTTTACTTATTTACTGCCTTAGGCCAGCACCTCACCAACACTGGTGTGTCTTATTTACTGCCTTAGGCCAGCACCTCACCAATACTGGTGTGTCTTATTTACTGCCTTAGGCCAGCACCTCACCAACACTGGTGTGTCTTATTTACTGCCTTAGGCCAGCACCTCACCAACACTGGTGTGTCTTATTTACTGCCTTAGGCCAGCACCTCACCAACACTGGTGTGTCTTATTTACTGCCTTAGGCCAGCACCTCACCAACACTGGTGTGTCTTATTTACTGCCTTAGGCCAGCACCTCACCAACACTGGTGTGTCTTATTTACTGCCTTAGGCCAGCACCTCACCAACACTGGTGTGCGCCCTTTCCTGTTTTGTCAACATAGCAGTACGACCCATATCAGAATTTAGGAAAGTGTCTGGTACATCTCGACTCACCCTCTTTTTGGTGTGTCGAGCTGTAACAGGCACTTCATGCATTTGGGGCATTTCATGGCCAGCCCTAAACTTTAGCCACACCATTGAGTGATCTGGTAGGCGACAGTTATCTCCCATTAAATTAAAAAGAGCTCTGTCCTCTACCATTTGTGAGGCGAGCAATACCTTAAATTCCACACAATTTTCTAAACAGTCAAAAGGTGCTACAATATAATCAACCACAGCTTTACCCTTTGGTGACACTGACGTATAATTATCAAATAGTGGGTCAATCCTACCATTAAGTATACACACATTCTGGAGTCTCAAAAATTCTAGGAATGTTTCCCCATGTTTATTACCATAATCATCAATAGCAACTCTCTGGGGGATAGTGTCAATAGTTGGGATAAAATCTTCCAGATTTCCAATTCTAGCATTCATGTCCCCCCCTATGTAAATTGCATCTACTTCGGAAAATTGATAAATCAATCTTAATAACCGGCAAAAAAGGCTCTTCCCCATGGGGAGTTTTCAGGTGGGAGATAACAGGAAAATATAACAAAACTATACTCTGATAATGTACAGTATGTTGAAATAATAAACCTATAATCCCATCATCTTTTTCAATTATTTCAATTCTGTAAATTAAAAATAAGCTGGATCTAACTAAAATCCTTTTGTAAGAGTTTTCCTATTTAACCCGAACCATACGTACCCATCTCTCTGCTTCAATAACATGTTCCCCTTGAAGATGTGTTTCGTTTTAAAGCAGGGCTTTTCAACCTTTTTATACTGAAGTACCACCACAGAAAATATCTGGCACTCCAAGTACCACCGTAATAACTGATGTTAAAATACAGGAGCGTACGTAGATCTGCCCCATCCTATTCAGCTATTATTAACCCAGGAGGAAAATGTAATTTATTCTTGAAATTGTTTTGCTTTTGTTCCATTCCTAAAACAGTTTTGCTGCTGCTCTGATGCACAACTGATATATTTCTAATGGGATTAATCCGTCCTACAATCTTACGGCTAGGTCATGCTCATGTCATGCTCATTTCAGCACGGCTGGAGAGCCTATTTCAAGTTGCTTGGTCAGAACAACTACCTCCTCTGAGTACCACCAGGAGGAGGCCTCAAGTACCACTAGTGGTACTAGTACCATTGGTTGGGAACACATGGTTTAAAGCAGGGGTTCTCAACCCGTGGGTCGCGACCCCTCGGGGGGTTGCCAAATTATTTTAGGGGGTCCCCAAATTATTATTATTTTTTTCACGGGTTTTTCAAAAATAGCAGACCTACAAGCTCGTAGCGCGCCACTCGGTGGCGCGCTATGAGCTTGTAGATCTGCTATTTTTCAATAGCTAAATTATAACATAATGCTTAAAACACCAAAAGGGGTTCCCGCCCAAAAACGTCAAGTACCCATGGTTTAAAGAGACCACATCTGCATTCAGAGATTGTAGAATAGATAATCTGAGGGCACAGTTTGCTGACGTCCAACCATTTATGTTCCAATGTACGAATGAAATGTGCTCACGTGTGCTACAGATATGTGAGGATGGGAGACCTCATTTTGTTGTTAAAGCGGGCCATTCATCCTCTCCCACAGCTGCTTCACTCGGACTCCTGTTGCGTCTCTCTCTCTCTTCTCTCCTCCATACCGCGCCCGGGCCCCGCGTCCGTCGCCGGCATCCGCCGATCCATTTTCATGGTATCGCGTTTCGGCCGTGAGCTTATAGCACCTGACGAAGCTCACGGCGAAACGCGTCGTGCTGATAAATAAGTTGATGCAGTAAGTTGTCCGTCTCTGTTCCCTGCAAGGTATTTTCTCTTTTTGATGTCTATGCCTGATGTCTATGCCTGCTAACTGGACTTGCACCTCCCACAGGTCTTTTTGGATGTGCAGGAGTCCCTTTTTTGTCTCATATATATATATATATATATATATATATATATATATATATATATATATATATATATAAAAAGAAGAAAAATAATATATATATATATATATATATATATATATATATATTATTTTTCTTCTTCTTTTTTTTTTTTTTTACAATATAAATGCTGGCACCTGGCCAGCGTTTCTATTGTAACAGGTAGCATGGATTGTGTTTAACTATCTTTCTCTCTGAAAGTTCCTACGCTTTTTTTTTTCATCACTTGCCAAGAAGCCGCCGGCCATGCTTGACCACATCTCTTTTCTTTGGAGACGTGCATGTTGTTGCCCCCTTATTATGGTCGATTAGCATTGGAGGCTAATTATGGGAATTTGAATGAAACATGAGGGCTCCTCCTTGAGCTTTCCTTGTCCTTGTTAGCATCGTTGAGGCATGCTGGCTAATGGTGGCTGGTCTCCTGACAGCAGACAGCTCTGATGCATGGCAAAAGCCTGGGGGGTGCTAAGGGCAAAGCATATACTGGCCCTGAACATTATCTTGTTAAAATAACTGTCACAAGTCATAGGGATCATGTTGCCACATGTCCAAGCAGTTGAGTCACAGCCAGAAGTACAAATCGACTACTGGCTCATTCAGGGTACAAAATAGATAATACAGAGAGACAAGTTGTTTTTCCTGGCAATGTTTAGTGTTAAGACTCAGAGTGTTGTTGGAATATCTCCTTTGATGTGTTGAGGCCACCACAAATTGCACCCGTTTGATAATGCTAGAATCCTTCTATCCATGTGATTTTCAGTGGCCTCTGCTCCTCTGTCCTGGCCTCTGTCCTGGTAGAACCAGTTTGAAAGAAACATAAACAATGCAATACAACACGACACAAAACAAACCTGATCATGGTATCTTGTTCTACAATGTATTTATCTTCTCTCAGCAGAGAAAATAGATTCCATTACAAAGGTGAGAACAAACAAATAGGGGCGACAGTCATGTGAACAGATTATGAGCTTATGAGGAATCAAATCAAATAGTCTTTAGAGCTCCAGAAGCATGTTCCTCCTTTAGAGCTAAACTGGAATTTGAGAGAAGATTACCTTTATTAATCCCCATGGGGTTTCCCCCCCCCCCTTGCAGCACAGATACATGCTGGGAATAACTTATAATGTACATGGTGACTCCTCTTTATGAATTGTTAGGAACCTTAAGTAATGTAATGAAAGCTATATGATGATGGCACCATATTTGGCGTACGGCTACTACTTACTACACACTGCAAGATATTTGCTCCGATAATGCTGTCAGGGACCTTTTTTAGGGGCTGGCCTGCAACTACCCCCGTCTGACGCAAGATCGGGCTTTGCTCAATGTGTGTGAAAGGTCCCAGCATTCGGCGATGCCTTCCCGAGCATTTCTATATATCTACGTAGCACGTTTGATATTTGGCTTTGTCGCCGACATCATACAGTATGAAAGGTTTTACGATCACTCTGTGAGGAGATCCGTGCAGCCAATGAGAGCCCAGTGTGTGTGTGTGCGTGTGTGTGTGTGTGCACGTGTGTGTGTTTTAACAGACAGATAGATGGATCATAGATGAGAGTACTGATTTCACCACGAGTTTGAGTCAAATGGTCACGCCCCTCGCAGCTTGGGAGCTTGACAAACATGCTCTCTCAGTATCCAGTCTTACAGTCTTATCATAACATAGCTGTTGTTGAAGATTAATTGAGTACAAAGGACCTCAATGGAAACAAGCCATGGGCTTTCTTGGGTTTAAATCCTCTTATTGAACTGTACTTTCCTGAGCTTATTTCTGCAAACTGCTAATAAAGTATTCAATCAATCAATCAATCAATCAATCTTTTTTGCCAGTTTTCTTTTTTTTGGAAATGCTTCAAAATCTGATCAACCCAGACCACTTTAAAAGGCATACAATGTGTAGCTGCCTTAAGGGAAATACAGATGAAGCTGACATGATTATTATTTATTTTTTTATGTAAATTAATATTATTCAGATGTGTGGAGTGGAATCTTGGGCCAAATGCCTGCATGCAACTCCAGATGAGTAAACATTAAATTGTCTTTTCAACATGCCTGTCTCATTCCCTGTTAACACATTGAGAGCCCACGCAAAACTGCCCAAAATCACTTTCACCTAGAAAATCCATTCACATGTTTTATAATTCAGCTGACTGTGGAGACACATGCTGGAACTTTTTACTTTGAAATGTTTTATAGTTTCTGAGTTATTTAATTTAAACGCCAAATGCATTCTCAATGGCGAAAACACAAACTTTGGCACCGCGTAAAAAAAAAGAAAAAAAGAAATGGTTTTGATTTTTGTGATTGTTTTAAATAAAAATAAAATAAAAATAAAAAATAAATAAAAACATATATATATATATATTTTTTTTTCAAAGACGTCCACAGACGTCTTGGGCTATGCACGTGCGGTAATACCCAAGACGTCCACAGACGTTTTGGGCACAAAATGTGTTAAAGGTGATCCTCAACTTTATGAACAATTTGCCTTTAGTGATAAATGTATGACTGAAGGACAAAGGAAAATAGTTGGAGTTAAGAGAGAAAAGCGAACACATGCATTTCAAAGCACAGACACAGACAAGTCATACATCCTTCCCCATTAACAGTGTACTAGAGAAAGATAACTGTACAATATGCCAGACCACGTCAAACCATTAAGGGAGTGACTGAGATATTAACATGCCATTAGCCCATACTATCCCTGACGCTATTAAATCTAATGACACAGTGGCACTCTTTGGTAATTGTCCATAAGCCATGCGATGTGTTTGTGCGTATACCTCTTTGAATTAACCATGATATTCAATATCTACGAAAGCCAGTTTTGAAATGTTCTCACACATCTGAATGAGATGAGCCGTACTGCACTTGAATTAAGCTGCCGAACATGTGGGGGGGGGGGGAAAGGGCTTCAGAAACTCATTTGCTGGGATAAAAATCAATATTTCTGTACGTGCCAAACAGCTGAAAGCTGAAATACTGGGCCACATCCCATTTACTGAACATAAAATGCTTTCCACATTTCCACAAAATATAGTTACGGTTTAATTTCCAGTTGATTAACTCCTATCCTAAAACTGATTCTATAGACATTACAAAAAGATCCAGATTATACACTATGGTAGATTATCCTTTGTTAGGAATTGTTACAAATTAGAATCATTCTTTCACCGATGCAGATCAATACAATTGGTGTGTGTTTCTTAACCCATTCTGGGCGGGAACACCTTTTGGTGTTTTAACTAAGCATTATGTTATACTTTAGCTATTGAAAAATAGCAGATCTACAAGCTCATAGCGCGCCACCGAGTGGCACGCTACAAGCTTGTACAGTTGGAGGCCATCAATATTGTCCTTTTCTTTTTGCTGAGGTTTGCGTGATCTGCGCAAAACCCCTTTTGGTGTTTTAAACATTATGTTATAATTTAGCTATTGAAAAATAGCAGATCTACAAGCTCATAGCGCGCCACCGAGTGGCGCGCTACGAGCTTGTAGGTCTGCTATTTTTTTTAAATCGTGAAAATATTTATTTCAGAAAACTGGAGGATTTAGAAGGATTTTTTAAAAATTTTGAGGTCAGGCCTAAATGGGTCAAATGATAAGGGACAATATCGGTGGCACCCAACTATAGGTCTGCTATTTTTTTGATATATTCTTTCAGAGCGAACGTTTTTTTTTATTTCGACGCCAGGCCTAAATGGGTTAAGCAGATTCCATTGGGTATGAATCATATTGCTTAGATTAATAGCAGATCAATACATGTCATGTTTAGGATTTTGTTCAAAGTTAGGAGGTGGTGGGTTGACATAAATCATATAATGAGACTTAATTAAGATGCATAGACACAGCCTGGTGTGTGTGCGTGTGTGCGTGCGTGCGTGCGTGCGTGCGTGCGTGCGTGCGTGCATGCGTGCGTGCGTGCGTGCGTGCGTGCGTGCGTGCGTGCGTGCGCATTTGATCGTAAAAAACTGTGCGTGTGTGTGTGTCTGAAAGTGCACAGGCGATAGACAATGAGAAAAAGGACGGGAGGGAGAGAGAGCTGCATTTGTGTGATGATGAGCAATATGTTGCTCCAAAGTGCTCCGATACTGAGCGGCGAAAAACAAATATTACTGGAAAAACCACCTGCGCACATCCTTTCATCTCAGGCCTTTTAGCCAATGCTTTTACCATTTGGCCAATCTGAGCTCCAAATCAGAGAGAATCAATGCAAATGCAGCAGCATATTGAAGCACTATGGCGCCAGGGAGAGAGAAAGAGAACGCCGCTGTGTTTCTGCATTCACAAAGTGTCCATCAGCGCATGTTATGCTGCTAAAGCCACTTGAGGAGCATTTAGGCCTATGTCAGAAACAGACACAGAGTAGGGAAAGGCATCCAACGTTCAATGTGAATTCAGTTAACCCATTCTGTCCTGACCTCAAAATTAAAAAAGAATCTTCTAAATCCTCCAGTTTTCTGAAATAAATATTTTCACGATTTTTCAAAAATAGCAGACCTACAAGCACGTAGCGCGCCACTCGGTGGCGCGCTATGAGCTTGTAGATCTGCTATTTTTCAATAGCTAAAGCATAACATAATGCTAACACCAAAAGGGGTTCCCGCCGAAAATGGGTTAAAGAATATGAAACAAAGCCTATACAACGGGGAGATGAGTAGCCCGCTACAACACAAACGTACACTGTAAAAAGAAATCCGTAAAATGAAGGACAATAATTGTGAAATTGTGCGTTTTTATGTCTTATTATGGGACCTGTGTCCATAAATGGTACAGACTAAAGTCTTGTAAATCTACAGAAAAGGGGTAAATCTACGGAAATAGGGTTGACGGAAATGTCCAACTTATAACTTACAATGTCCCACTCTCCTATTTTACCACAGAGTTAAATGAATGTAGGATTTGACTGCGTAGTGACGTGTTTCTCACACAGTGAGTGACAGCGTTATTGGGTTTCAGCCGTGTGTATGTCTCGCCAGCGAGACGTTCCGAGTTTGCTGAGTGAGTGTGTTCTGCTGCAGGAGTGAGTGTGTGGTTGGCCTCACCTCATTGGCATACACCCAGTGGCTATCCTTGGATGCCAGGTTCGTCTCAACGGCCTGCAGTTAAGAGAGAGACAGACATACAGAGAGAGAGAGGGGGAGAGAGACGAAGGGAAAGGAGATGTCAGAATCATTGAAAGCCAGTTAAAGTAACCTGTTTAATCGACTGACAGCCTTAAATAGTTCCACTTGTCTGCATGTGCAGGTGTCCCTTTGTCTTTCTCGCTGACCAAACAAACATTTGGCGACAGCTGAATGGGGAAAAGGTACCTCCAACAGTAAAGGAAGCATTTCAACATATAGCTTCTACCTGTCACACTTTTGACATCTTGCTTACCATCTCTCAAAGCAACCCCCCCCCCCCCCCCCCCCCCCTTTAGGAGCCAAAACAAAAGGAAAACAGTTATCATATAGTGTCCAAATGATATAGTGACTTTTTCACACAAAGCAATGGAGACTGATTACTCTTCGTTGTACCAGGACCATAGAGTTTTTATAGCGGCCTTTCCACTGTAAAGCACCACATTCATCAGTAATAGCCTGCGTGTAGAAGTACGGCACCAAAAACTCCACCATCGATCTTCTGACCTTGGAGGAGTCCTGCTTTGATTTGTTATGCCTCCCCCTCTCGCTTATCTCATTAAAATTTAAGAGGGCCCCTCCCAAGGCGTCGGCGTAATATCTACCGCACAGTTGAAAACGCAGCACATATGTTCAGTACGGTTCTCCCATTGTGAGTAACGGAGAAATCACAATATAGCAAACAGCTGCTGTGTGCATTTTTTTGGAATTGTGGATTGATGAGAAATGATGTGTTTGTACGGCATGTGCTGCATGTTACTTTTTGTGTTTTTGTACAGCAGACGCTGTATGTGCCCAAAACTAATTTCCTTTGGGACAATAAAAATATATATATTCTTATAGCTTTCAGGGTCCAAACCCTTTAGACAAGTCCATTCACACTGTACACCGGTAATCACACACCATGCCTTTTGATGAACTATATGACATACAGCAGTGGTTCCCAAACGTTTTCGTGTCAAGGACCCCCAAATCAACATTTATTAGGCCACGGACCCCCATTTGAAAACATATGCCAGTGACCCCGATAAGGGAGGATTGTTACGGCTCTATAGCAGTGATTCCGAAACATATTAATTTCATGGACCCCCCCGTTTCACACGCATTATGCTACGGACCCCCAATTTAATGGCATTTCTATCTCTGGTACTCCAATTTATATTGTAAAACTACTGTTAATTTAACTCTGAGAGTGTACAAATGGAACCAAATGGACCCGCTAGGGTCCATTTGGTTCCATTTGTACACTCTCTGAGTTACAGACCCATAAGGGTCCATTTGGTTACAAATTATCATTTAGCTGGGTCCCCCCTGGAACTCCCTCAAGTACCCCTGGGGGTCCCCGGACCCCACTTTGGGAACCACTGACATACAGTATGTTTCTAAACAAGCAAGTTTAGGGAGAGAAAGCACCAAACGGAGTTTGATTTAACCACTTGAAGCCTAGTGAACCAATTCTGTGCCAATCTACATGCTCACAACCTGTCGCCTTGCAACGGGGCATGAGCTGGTAGATTGACTATAAGGGGGGGGGGGGGGGAGTATAGACCGCTAGGGTCAACAAAATAAGGTTTAAAGGTATATTCAGTGATTTCACTTAATTCAAATATCACTTCTTTTTTCGTTTTGTTGTGATAATCCTCCCTACTATAGAATGTGCTGCCCATATAAGGAGTTCCTCCCTGTCCCGGTAAAACAAAACGTAGGTTTCGTTTTTGGCTAGGTGGCCCAGCTTTCATCCAATCAGGATAGAGAGGGGCCTTCCGCCAATCATGATCGAGCGGAAGGCCCGGTAACAAGATGTGCATGTGCACATCTTGTTACCGGGGCGGACCGGGGGTTTTTCCAAATCACCCAAATCACTGAATGCTCCTTTAAATGGTTAATACCAGCATTATTTCTGCCACTGAAATGTCCATAACTACCATCATGGTTCAATTCTATATGTGTTTTGCTCATAATGTTTTCAAATGGAAATTCTATTGAAATCCTACACCGACATATTTTCAAAATAAACCAAACCGGGTTTAATTTCTTTAGATTAATTCCCCTTCCAGGCGCAATAAGAGGTACATAACATCTTTTACATCGGGTGAACAGAGTTCACTTCGCTATAAACTTGTAACTCCACCAGGCAAAAACAACAAAAGCATGAGAAATCGTATAAACGGCACTGTAGAGAGTTATCCACAAATGCCTTGTTATGTTATGTGCCTTGTTGTGTGTGTGTGTGAACAATCCATTTATTCAAATAGCATAATGTGTGTTTGCTTGTGAGAGTCTGACAGCGGGAACAATAATGTCTGCCTTGAAGGATGACCTTGATGATCAAAAGAAGAGACCGCTGGTAGACTGTAAATACAGTGTCCCAGACAAACGCACACCATAATGAATATGACAAGTCAAGTAGCAAGGCTCGGTTAATGTGTACAAGCCACGAAAAGAGTGTTTTGATTAAGCCATAGGCGCGTTGGAGCACAGCACAGCACTCCGGAATTGGTTTAGTGCTGGAAATAGCTACGTTAAAAACGGTGATGGTACTGTAGCTGACAAAGGAAACCAACCTCATTAGACTGACTCACTGGGAGATGGGGTTTGTGGAGAAAAGCTTGCCATGTATCATGGCAAACTGAAATACTAATACACTCTTCATTTATAGGTCACTGTGTTAAAAATTTAAAGTCAGTCATTGTTACATCTCTCCGCAAAGCCGTCAAGTCGCTGTCAGAGGCTGCCGAACGAAGCAGCAGCTGGCTATGGATCAAGAGAAAGGACCCCAACTGGGCTGCAAAATGAACATGGAGGGGTAAAAGCTGAGGGGGGGGCACACCTGGGACGCCAGGTGTCGCCGTTGAGCCCTTTGGAGGTGTCGTGTAACCTGACTCCGCCAGATGGGGCAGCAGAGAGTACACTGGGTTCCACCCCTCCTGCTCCCATCTGGGAACTCTCAGGCAGACTTGATGCTACGGCCACCAAACGGCCTGGCCAATCAGCGGCAGCTAGAGGCGGGATCAAGGCATACACAGTGCTGCCTTGATTCCCAGATGGGAGCAGGAGGGGGGGAGCCCAGTGTACTCTCTGCTGCCCCATCTGGCGGAGTCAGGTTAGGTGTCGTGGGCCTATCAACGAAACACCTATGAAGGAGGGTGCCCTCCGTGAAGCTCAGTGAAGCTTTTACCCCTCCCTACCCCACTCGATGCCAAGTTCTGATTATCTAAGGGATTGTACTATCTAGTCCTATAAGCTCAACTCATGTTCACAAATCTAAATTGAAGAGTGACATTTTTTTTACACTTTTTTTAGACATCCTATGTTGTTTGAAAGTAGACATGAAGTCCATATACCCCGGGCTCATGGCACGATGGGGCTGTTCAGTTATGTATGACTGACATAAGCTTGTTTCTGCACCGCCGCACTTAAATCACGAATTAAGGTTATAATTGAACCGGGCATGGCAGCTGGAAACTGAGAATCTTTGAAGGGACATAAAAATCCAATGCTTATGGTACTTAGGGGACTTGCTCATTAGGATTCAAGACTAGCCATACTTAAGCCATTCTGTACGGGAACCCCTTTTGGTGTTTTAACTAAGCATTTATGTTATACTTTAGCTATTGAAAAATAGCAGATCTACAAGCTCATAGCGCGCCACCGAGTGGCGCGCTACGAGCTTGTAGGTCTGCTATTTTTGAAAAATCGTGAAAATGCGGCACAAATCTTTGGATATATATTCTTTCAGAAGACTTTTATTTCGATGTTAAAACACCAAAAGGGGTTCCCGCCCCCAAAATGGGTTAAGTACAAAAAGCCCCTTGTGTGCCAGTTCAGCTCCGATATTACTCTGCCTCAGCATTCCTTTTTCTAATTACACCTAGACCTATTTCACTTGAGCTAAGCTCGTCTTTTTTTCTCCCGGTCTAAAAATGTGTTATCACACCAAAGCCTCAAAATCCATTTGAGGCCTTAAATGTTATCAACGTCCTGGAACAGAACAGGCAGTGTAATTTCAGTTTTATTATTTTTATTTTATTCTATTTCTCTCTCTTTCTCTTTCCATTCTCCCTCTCGGCAGAAGATGTAATAGTGAACCTCTAGAGAGCGATACATTTTTTTCCAAAGAAGGAGCGATAGACAAGAGGCAGGAGCGACATCAAAGGAATATCCTTTAACCAATTTTGACCTGAGATCAGATTCTAAAAATGTCTTCTACATCCTGACTTGTTTTCTGAAAAAGCTATGTTTCTATGTCAGTCGTTCTTCGATTTTTCAAAAATAGCAGACCTACAAGCTCGTAGCGCGCCACTCGGTGGCGCGCTATGAGCTTGTAGATCTGCTATTTTTCAATAGCTAAAGCATAACATAATGCTAACACCAAAAGGGGTTCCCGCCCAAAATGGGATAATGTTGGTGCCGACAAGGCCCAGCAACAGTCAGATCTATAACCAGAGAAGCGAAAGCAGCCTTCCAGGCATCATTCGTACTGTAGCACTGCAACAGTGCCACGGAGAGTTGAAGACTGCCAGAGAACGCCACCTCCGCCAATTCAAACATGACAGTTAAAAAGAAGGGATTGCAGATTTTAAGAAAAGTGGTGGGTGCTGAAATTAGAATCATTATGGTATGGATTTTTTTTCTCCCATTGATGCAGATCAATGCAATTGGTGTGGGTTTCTTAAGCAGAACAATTCCCTTTGGTCTGAATCACATTGCTTAGAGTAATAGCAGATCGATACATTTCATGTTTGCGATGTTAAAATGTCAAAGTTAGGAGGTGATGGGTTGCCATAAGTCACATGGTGAGACTTAGTTACGATGCATGGCCTGTGTGCGTGCGTGCGTGCGTGCGTGCGTGCGTGCGTGCGTGTGAGAGACAGAGAGAGAGAGATTTAAGTACTTTGTTTGGTCCCCAGAGGAGGGGTGAATTTTTTTTTGCAGCTTGCCCCCAGCTGATGACTCAGATGAGCGCATGCATGGGCGAAGCATTTAAGTGTCTTTGTCAGGGACACTTTGGCAGGCCCACTAGGCAAGCCGAGGGTCAAACCAGTGACCTTCAGACTCCCAGGCGGCTTCTGAAAAGATGAAACTGCTCTACAACAAAATATAATCTCATTTTATGCGTCTGATATTTTGACATAAAAAAAAAAAAAAGATTAGCCGAGAGGGCACGTTTGAAAATAGGAGTGCGTTGCCAGTTTGCCACCTGTTGCGGCACTTTCAACCTACTAGTGCCTTTGAAATGTTCATTAGATCGGTTCAAAGACATATTTTGACATATCTTGATGCAATAACTTGCAGTAAGTGACAGAGCACATGACATGTATTACACGGACAACTCTATCTGTCAGGCGGCCCATTTTCCCTATCTATCTCTCGCCTTCCTACTCTCCCCGCCTCTGTGTTGCTATTTTTTGAACCTCGATGATGAGTCTCCCAGCAATGTCATCTGATATGTTGAAGGCGAGTAATGTGTTGAACGTGATGTATTGAATGTGGCTCTCCGTGAATTCGGATGGGTTTTGATGGCAAGTAGAGTAGGCACATTGTGAAGCTCCCCATGTTGCCATGCGCCCCACCCGTTTGTATGCGAGAGCTGGCAAGAATTTCTGGGAACTCTGGGATTAATGTTGGCACAGACGTACTGATTAATGCATGCTTTAAACAGCAGGAATATACTGCCCTGGGATGTAGATCAGGTTATTGTCGGCCCACACACACACACACACACACACACACACACACACACACACACACACACACACACACACACACACACACACACACACACACACACACACACACACACACACACACACACACACACACACACACACACACACACACACACACACACACACACACACACACACACACACACACACACACACACACACACACACACACACACCGCCTCATATAAGAACTGTATTTGAAAATAAACAAATCATCCAGGCCATTTCACTCATATGGATATGTAGAATCAACTGACTGAGAGAAAACGCTACTGAGAAAACGCTATGTTACTGCTGCTGAATTAGTTACATTTTCGCTAGAAACAGACTGTATCAAATATGACGTAAACGTAAACGATACAGAGACACCTCCCCGACAATTTCGCCAAGACAGTTTGTTTATTTTTGGACCACAATGCTTATATGAGACGATTTTAAGATGAGCCCATGTTATTCTCCATAGAGAAATTACCTCCGTGAACCAGGGGATGAGCGAGTGACTTCGGCACTCTATTTACATCTGTAGTCACTGAGCAGGCTCTTAAAAATGATAATAAAACTATACATACAAAAACACATACAGTAGAATACAATACAATACAATACAATACAATAACAATAAAACATTGCACAGGGGACAGAACAACCGCAGAGTGAAGTGAGAAATGACACCAGTGATAAATAGGGATGATAATTACTCTCATGATTACATATTTGATTGTTTTTAGCCACCTCTTCAGGTGGATTTTGAAGGTCAAATAGTTGGAGGTCTCTCTTACTTCTGTAGGGAGACTGTTCCAGTGATGGGAGGCTCTAACAGAGGAGACTGTTTTACCAAACACACTACTCTGGTTGGCACTTCACACACAGTCCCCTCTGGTAGTTGCCCTTGTTGCTCTGTCACCACTGTACCTCAATTCCATCTATGGACTGTTTCAATGGTGGAGGTGCAAGTCCATTTGACCCATTTTGACCTGAGATCAGATTCTAAAAATGTCTTCTACATCCTGACAGTTTTCTGAAAAAGCTATGTTTCTATGTCAGTCGTTCTTCGATTTTTCAAAAATAGCAGATCTACAAGCTCATAGCGCGCCACTCGGTGGCGCGCTATGAGCTTGTAGATCTGCTATTTTTCAATAGCTAAAGCATAACATAATGCTAACACCAAAAGGGATTCCCGCCCAAAATGGGTTAAGATCTTAAAAATGAGACAAGCATCTGCAAAATATGCTTCTGTATATGAAAGATATTTGTTGTACAAACATAACCATGTGTACTGTAGTTCAAACATCTTGAACTTATGCCGCTTAGCTTGTACTTTCAAAGAACCATTAGATGTAGCCTACCGGATTTGATTGTTCTCATTACGGTCGAAGTAATGACAACAATTTTGATAATTAAATGCAGTCCGCTTAATCTAATTGGAATGCAATCAGGATCTTGAAGTTCAATCTACTACATCACAGTTTATACACAACACCAGCGTATTAATAACATGCCTGTGAAATGAGTTAATGAGCTTTAGTGTTTTCTCCAACTGAGGTAGAAATAGTGTGATAATATTTTGTCACATTATCGTGGAATGCCGAGGTTTGCCTAGATACCTGCCTTGGATACAGTGACTGTGATTAAAGCTGTGTTGTATATGCAAAATAAGGCAGCTTATAGCACATTACACCGTTATTTTTAGAACATGCCCTTGTGTTGGAAAATAGCTTGTCCTTCACAATTTAGTGGGAATCCAGGATCCAGGATAATAATACCGATTATAATAATACTGTCACAATATGGCATCACATCCACTGATGCGTTCGGCTGTCCGCACAAGCCATTGCATTTGTGGTCGGTTCAGCTGCCATACCAGGCAGTGAAGCAGCCAGTCAGGATGCTCTCTGGCCCCTTTTCCACCAGTTGGTTCCCAATGGGAACCGGTTCAGTTCTTTTTGGTTTTTAGTCCATGAGCCAGAGCTCCAAAATTGAAACGTTAATTATGAATTGAGTGGGCAAAACCATACCTATATTAGATTGTTATCACCATTAAACTTCCCCAATTGAGTACTTACACGAAGACAATGATTTATTGTATTACAAATTTTACATTTTGAAATATGCAAATGAGGCATTATGTAGGAAAATATGCAAAATAATCGAAAATATGAAAAAGCTACTACTGTGGAAGGGTTATCATGTATTCATTTACTTGTATTGATCCTATAAACAATTTAATATAGGTCTAGTTTGCCCACCAATTTTGGAGCTCTGGCTCATGGACTAAAAACCAAAAAGAACTGAACCGGTTCCCATCGGGTCCCAGTGGTGCCTCTGGATGAGCATTGAGAGCATTATATGGCAAATCAGCCCCATCAACCATGATTCTAAGACAGTTATGGAAATGTATATTATTAAGCATTGGAACACACATTTTATTTCACTTTTAATATGTCCATTCATTTCACATTAAAATATGAATCTCATGGGGCCAGAGCCCTCTATGTGTCGTCCGTCAGACTGCAGATGGACAGAGAGACTCTTCCGGACTCCTCTAAAATCTCTCTGGGATAAAGAAAGGTTGATAACAAAGTAGATTTTCTCCTGATTTGTCTTGCTAAACAAAAAGTAATTTTAGTATGAACATCTTGGAAATATTGTGTGCCTTGTGATGATTGGGTCCAGTATTTAGTTCAGTGACCATGGAGTTAAGGAATGGTTCAGAAGCTGTGTTCACGTTCACTCTCCCATTGGAAATGAATAGACTCCAACCTGCTTCCCGTCTCCTAATAATGTGTCCGCCCACTTCACGCAGATACGGGAAGTAAACCGAAGATCGCGACTCTTGCTAAATCTCTTTGACCAAACATAAACCGGCATTGGTGATTGGTTAGCCTGATCACATGCCGATCACGTGACGCACATACATACAGTCTGCAGTGCGTGTCTCTGTGAGATACAAACACACTACATGCCCGTCACATTACCCACACTGTACATCATTTGGTATTCATATATTCGAACGGGTAAGGACTAGTTGTACAAAATGCAAAAGTCCATATACTGGAGAATGGTTTGGCTATGTAAATGCCCAGAACTTACCACCTTTTTTGTGGAAAAAAATGATATTTTCTTTCTCCCCTTTTCCAGTTGCACCCCCTGGTGGCCCCACATTGAAAACCTATGCACTTCATTGCTGTATGTTCCATAAATAATTAACATTGCGGGATCGGATGCTTGTTGCCACAGCCAATTATTACACTGAGCACATGAGTCCCTTGTTAGTTGCAAGGACGAGAAGTTTGAATCTGACAGTCATGTCATGCATGGGTTGCATTGCAACCCAGCAGAGGAAGAGATCCGCAAACAGCGTTGGAGATGGATAGGCCATACTCTCCGGTAAACCAGGCTCAAACACCACAAGACAGTCGCTCAAGTGGAACCTCCAAGGGAAAAGAAAGAGGTCGCCCACGGAACACCTGGCGCACAGAGACCTGGAGGCAGATGCCAAGAAAATGGGCCACACTTGGGGACAGCTGGAGGTGTTGGCTCAGGACCGAGATGCTTGGAAAACTCTTGTAGACAGCCTAAGTAAGCCCCAGAAGGCGTAATAGGCATAAGTAAGTAAGTTATACCGGGCTTCATAAATAGTATTAGCTATTAGCTTTCTATCTTTATAGCACACCAATTTCTAAGCAGCACTGCCATCCCCAGTGTTCATTTAACTTACTGAGAGTGTAAAAACTGACCCTGGTACATGTGTGTCCACACTCTAAATCCCCACTACAAGCTTCAGATGCATGCGTTATCAAACGCACCCATTGTTTGCAATAGCTGCAGGCGATTGGAGGCATCAATTGGACACATCAAAGCCTGTTGACGTGTCTCTTAGAGCTCAGTTCTGTTTTGGAGCGACACAGACAATCTGAAATTAGTTGGAGCAACACAGGAACGGAACCACTTAAGGCCATTTCTTATACTACATCGTATGATGGAGTTTAATGACTAAAATATTGGATCTATAAACTCACAGCTGCGATTTTTCGCCTATAATGACATGACCAAAATAGGAATGAGATTTGACATGATATGAAACCCTCTCCAAAGAGCACCGGTCTACAGTTCTCTCTACATATAAAGGACCCACGTAGCACTTCTTCTTCTCTTTTTTTCTGAGATTTGACATGTGTAGATGTTCATAGCTTCTATTCCCAGACATACTGTATAGGAAAGATAAGCATGAATAGATCTATCCATTCTTCAGATAAGGAGTGGCACTCACCAGGGAGGCATTTGAAAACACTGTGTGTTCGTCTTACAGTAGTATGCTGCCTCACATGTTCTTCTCCTGTGTTTTGTGCGTGCGTGCGTGCGTGCGTGCGTGCGTGCGTGCGTGCGTGCGTGCGCGCGTGCGCGCGTGCGTGCGTGCGTGCGTGCGTGCGTGCGTGCGCAAACTCTAACAGAGAGAACGGATAAATACACACCAAAGTGTTGGAGGTCAGGTGTGGCTGCATATACCGTAGCAACCAGAGGGTTCAGTCTGTTTGAAGAGGGTGCCTTTCACACGGAGGCTTTATAATCTGAAATAAGGGGGTGGACAATAAATGGTCTTTTTGAGCTGTCATACCTTCTGTGTTCCATCAGCGCTGGGCTCGCACAAAGGGGCTGGAGAGGAGTAATGAGGTCTGTCATAAAATATTCACAATGGTCTCGCGTAACCCCCGGCTCTATCACACACACACAGAGCATGGTTGCTGTGGAAACGCAACTTCCCACTCTGCCACAGAGGAGAAACGAGGGACGAGCTTCCATTGCCCGCCTGTAGAAAAAGCCTGATTCATGCTCCGAAAATAGTTGACCGACAAGCTCACAACGTGTAGCGTGTGACGGGGCATACATTTGTCTTAATCCATTCAGGCCTGACGTCGAAATTAAAAAAAAAAAGTTTTCTAAATCATGACAATTTTCGGAAAGATTTGAGGCACATTTTAACGATTTTTCAAAAATAGCAGATCTACAAGTTCATAGCGCGCCACTCGGTGGCGCGCTATGAGCTTGTAGATCTGCTATTTTTCAATAGCTAAATTATAACAATGTTTAAAACACCAAAACGGGTTCCCGCCCCAAAATGGGTTAATGGTTAATGTGGTTAAACGCCAACGTGACATGGATGCGTTCCAGGTCTCAATGGATTAACACGGTGCCGTACTGAACGTGTGGAATGCTTGACATGTCATAGGTCATTACAATGTGTCACTACTAGCCTGGCTCCAGCCCCTGAATCGCTAGCCACGCCCATTCAAAAATAGGTTCTGGGCGATTCAGGTCTGTTGACTCTATGGCAGCCTCGGTTGAAAATCTGACACCGCGGCTACGGCCAATCAGCTCCATTTCAACTCGATGATGTCAAAAAACATGGCTGTCCCCGCTGTTTTAACATGAGACCGTATCGATCTGGCAAATAAAGGGGAGGCGTCCAAAGGCGTCCTGTGGCACTGAGTGAGTTAAATCGGCCTATGAAAAAACTACAGGTTTTAGAAACATCATCATCTGACATATATTTTACCGTGTTTGTTTACATGCTAGTAGCGGTCATTGGCCGTGTTTGTTTGGTTAGTAGCAGCCGGGTTAGCCACATTGACAACAACGTCATCTGCTTCGCTACAATTTTGATTGGTTGGTTGAGAACCAATGGCCAAAGACCGCTGCATTGGCAACGCCCATCACAGAAACTGCTGTCATGGGAAGGGCTTTCAGGCTGAATAATGAAGTGAAACGAAATGAAAATTCAACCTTTTTATACTGAAGTACCACCACAGAAAATATCTGGCACTCCAAGTACCACCGTAATAACTGATGTTAAAATACAGGAGCGTACGCAGATCTGCCCCATCCTATTCAGCTATTATTAACCCAGGAGGAAAATGTAATTTATTCTTGAAATTGTTTTGTTTATTTTTGTTCCATTCCTAAAACCGTTTTGCTGCTGCTCTGACGCACAACTGATATATCTCTAATGGGATTAATCCGTCCTACAATCTTACGGCTAGGTCATGCTCATGTCATGCTCATTTAAGCACGGCTGGAGAGCCTATTTCAACCAATTGCTTGGTCAGAACAACTACGTACCTCCTCTGAGTACCACCAGAGGAGGGCTCAAGTACCACTAGTGGTACTAGCACCAGTGGTTGGGAACCCATGTTCTGTACAGCAGGGGTTCTCAACCCGTGGGTCGCGACCCCTCGGGGGGTCGCCAAATTATTTTAGGGGGTCCCCAAATTATTAAAAAAAAAAAAAAAAGATTTTTAAATTTTATTTTCACGATTTAAAAAAAATAGCAGACCTACAAGCTCGTAGCGCGCCACTCGGTGGCGCGCTATGAGCTTGTAGATCTGCTATTTTTAAATAGCTAAATTATAACAATGCTTAACCCTTAGAAGATGAAAGACGCCAATTGGCGTCTTCATCAGAATTCCGTAAATGATCAATGACGCCAATTGGCGTCTTCGCCGTTTTTGATTAATCTAAACATATTAATATGCTCCGAAGCGCTGTTTAAATTCCTGAGCTTATATTCCAACTACATTACCCAGAAAACCCGTGTCACGTGACACACGTGTACGTGTTGCCATTGGAAGCTGGTCCCACCCCCTGTAAACAGTGGGGGCAGAGGGAGTCTTCATAGTTTTCATTGTTTTGCCTGTTTACCCGTCTCGCCCGAGCGATTTTCTAGCAGAAAAAGTTGAAAGCGAGTTTTGTGGTAGTAGTATTGATCCATACGCGTCCCAGTCGCCTTCTCCAGGCGGAGTAGCCCTGGTCCAGTGCTTACAGCGAGACTCGCTGCTCCCTCCCTCCTTTTTTCATTGTCTCCCCATCGTCGTCCGATGAGCTATACCGGGAAACCATTGAAGAAGACGATCAACCCGGAATGTTTTGAGGTAATCTTATTGTAGAAAATGCCCTTCTATAGTGATCAGAAATCATAAGATGATCGCTACAAATAGATGCTTGGATAATTACTACTACTAGTCAGATCATGACGCCAGAATGACTCACCACGATGCCCCCCAGCCATTAGCCAGCACCAAAGGTGCTGGCTAATGGTGTCGATCGGTTGGTCGGTGCAGTACAAATGTATCGTAGCAGGCATGCACGCATGGCAGTACAAGTATTTTATATTGTAGCGTGCCTTATAGGCGATCTGATCTTTAGAGTAATGTTCGCTCCTTTTATTTACTGTCTACAAAGACGGAGAACAAACATGCATCGTTTACTGAAGCAACGCGTGTTTATGATGACCTTGCTACAAGGATCGGAGGGGGGACGGGGAGTGAAGCTAACAGTAGCGTATTATATAAGATCTGTATGACGTTTCATTGACGTCTGAGCTTGCATGATAATCGCATTCATTGAATATTGTATACTATCATGATTGTACATTGTTTAGTGTGTCTCCGTGTGATGATGATGATGACGATGATGTCAGATAGCCTACGTCCCCCCCCCCCCCCCCCCCCCCAACTGGCTATTGGCCGGGCTGACTACAGCTAAATGTTTATTTTTATATATTTAGAACTGGCATCAGATGAGGAGGAGGATGATGATGATGATGATGATGATGATGATGATGATGATGATGATGAAGACGAAGAGTCAAGACTGCGATGGAGTTCTCCGACACTGAACCGGATGCATTCATTCATTTCAGTTGTTGTTTTTTTTTAATTTAGCCTACACACACACACACACACCGTCAAGAACAACTGGAATGCAGTGGTTTGGGGACACTGGGGAGTTTGGGGACAACTGTTTTGTATGTAGGCCTATTTATTTTCTGTAATATTTATTATAATTGTATTATGTTAGTAGTCATAAAAAATAAAAGACGCTTTTACAATGAGTTAGACCTGTCATGGCTATTTTGTTCACTATTCTGAGGTTTATGGTTTGACTAAGCGAGTTTCAACTGTGATTTACTTTGTAACGGTAGATGGTAAGAACCCAATTTTTTGTTATAATACAGTATACATTCAAGTCTATATTTTGATACATATCATGGGCACAAAGTCATATCAAAACAATGTCCTTGGATGTGTTTTTTTATCAAAACTGTTTCTTCACAACAGGTTTTTGAGATACATGCATGAATAGACAAGGTACTGGTAAGACTATGTACACATGGTATATATCAAAATGTGCGTTAGAATGTCTAATTTTACCCCAAAAAAGAATTGAGTTTATATGATGTTCCATTTCAGAGCTAGGGGGACTTTTAGCTGGATAGGTCAGATTGATCATGACTGACCATGCTATTTATAGATGGCAAAATATCTACAGTGGTACATGTGAGAAACTTTTTATTTTATTTTAATTGAACTAGACAACTCACCCTTTAAAATGAGATATTGCATGGCTATGTACGCCCAGCAGAAAAAAAGTTATTTAGAAAATAAAACTTCAACCGGGCATAACTTTTTTTGTTGTCCTAGAAACACTACCCAGTGTAAATGCAGGCTCTTTTAAATGGCTTCCAACACAACAACTAAACATTTTATCAACTCAGTTCATTTTTTTCCTGGAAGCAGACAAGCCAAGCTTTCTCTGAAGGTCTTTCGTTGTCACACATTCACAACAGAGAATTTTCAATAAATCATTCAAAAACGCCATTCTGCCATAGAGAAGTCTAAAAACTATATAGAAATCCTTGAAACTCTCAAAGAGTTAAAACACCAAAAGGGGTTCCCGCCCAAAATGGTTTAAGGTTATTGTAGCAGTCAATTTATATTGGGGGTCGGGAGGGGGCGGGGCGGGGGTCCCGAGACATTGCCAAAGCATTTCCGGGGGTCCCCGGCCAAAAACGTTGAGAACCCCTGCTGTACAGTACAGAACAAGTGACACCATCATACGACGAATTATAAATGAAGCTTGAGACGTGGACGAACATGGCTGTTGCAGTGTTGCTTCAAATGCGCATGTAGTTACACGTACATGTGAAAAAAACATTCCAAATGCTCTGGGCTCACTCAGTCACTCCAGTTCCTTCTATCCTCCCATGATCAAAGCAGGGCCGGGGAGTCTAGCTTCTGTTAGTTATAACGATTGATGAAGCCGAGAGGGATGCTTGCGTCGTCTTCAGTCAGCTTTGAGTTAGTCACAAATGATAGCTGTCAACTAATGACATATCTCTCCCTCCCCTTCCTCTGTCAGGCGGGCCCCAAGAAGACGGCACACGTGTGTGACATTAAACAGAATCACTGCTTCCATCTGTCATGGCGCCGAGACCACTAGCTCTTCTCAGCTTGCGGTTGGCTTCCCACAGGCTGCACTAGCCATGAGTGGAATAGCTAATGCCTCCACTTGGAAATTCACCAGTTGGCACATTGGCCTCATCATATGAAACAAAATTAGACGTAGCCCCAGGGTGAATGCTGGCTGGAGATGCCTTTGTGTGCGTGTATTGTGCATTATATATTGTCACAGTCCGGCGGAAACCTTGCATGTCCAAAACCCTTACTCTTCATGGAAATGGAAAACAAAAACCTGTGCTTCAATGAATAGTTATTATTTAGTCACAACAAGCTCTTGTTGATACTTGAATATTTCTAAAAACCCACAGTCAGACTTAAACACTAAAAGCTATGTTTCTATGTCAGTGGTTCTTCGATTTTTCAAAAATAGCAGACCTACAAGCTTGTAGCGCGCCACTCGGTGGCGCGCTATGAGCTTGTAGATCTGCTATTTTTCAATAGCTAAAGCATAACATAATGCTAACACCAAAAGGGGTTCCCGCCCAAACCTGTCAACCCATTTTGGCATGGTATAACAGGCGATCAAGGCAAAACATTAAAACGTGACGAAAATAGCAGATCTATAAGCTGACTGCACCTGTAGATTGGCTATTTTCCATTCTTTTGCTCGAAACTGTAAGCCAAAGTATAAAATAGGACGTTAATGCATGAAGAAAACATAAAAAGTATGGAGATAAAAGGTTTCTGCCCGACAGTGATAATGTGAGTGGACGAAAGACACCAAACTCCTCTGACGCCGTGTAGCAAATCTTGGATTGAATAGAACATTCACTCCCTCAAACAGATGGGAGGTCAGCAACCTAAATTGGCGGGTACATTTGTGTATATTTCTTGCTCCAATACCTGTCTCCTTCTTAATGGGTGTCTATAGTGCATGAATATTCATCTTCCCCTCCTGTTCCGTGGCTGTAATGTTGTCATTGAGATTCTTGGGGAGTTCTTGAAAAGCAGTAGGCTATGACACTTCATGAATATATACCACTGCAAAGGTTGAAGAGTCTTCGGAAACTAAAAAAAGTACTTCTGTGCGAGTATTCCCTTTGCATTTAAGATGATCATTAGAAAATAAAAGTCTTCAGGGAGAGGGGGGTTTCTGAACAGCCTCCTTGCTGCTGCTTTTCTAATAAAGCAACTGTCAACCGGGCAGGCCCTAGCTTAGATTTCATTACATCACAGAAAGGATAGGCTTCTGTTTTATTGCATGTAGGTTGCCCTATACACTCCACCTGTCAAACGCACCTGAAGCCTGCAGACTGAACTCATTACCACATGTCTCCCAGCACATGATCACAGCATTTGTTAAGAATAAGAATTGATAATAATACTTTTTAAACAAATGCAAAGTAATTCCACTGAACCCATTGTATTTCATCTGACACTAGTCAGATGAAATACAATCCACAGCCATTCGATTCCATTAAAGTGCAGCATGAAAGAACAATTTTCAGGGACTTCAAACCTGCTTGAGATTGTAGTTAATCCAATCCCTTAAATATCATTCCACAAGACATCAAATAACAAGACTTGGTGATCCAAGGCAAGATTGGCAACTTTTTAATTTGGAGAGACATTTTAAAAAGCCATTAAGTCTAAAGTAATCTATGTGTGATATATTGTATCACCGAAGCTGTGAATAGACAATTACATTTTAAAAAGAGAAAGATCCTTCTCTTTTTATCATGTATTGATCCCGTTTTTTGATCCATGTGAGCACCTTTTTATCATTATCACATCCTGCTACCTCCATTGAGCACCTGGTTAGTTCCTCTTGTTTCTCAGAAAATTACATTTATTGACAGTGCAGCAGTGATATTACCGTATGGTCCTTCAAACATTCCCTCCTTACAGGTTTTTAAAAGCTTTAGGACACAAATGGCTATAATGTACATACAGTACATGGGGCAGTAGTGGCTCAGGAGGTAGAGCGGCCGTCTGGGAGCCAGAAGATTCCTGGTTACTCCTGGCTGTGTGTCAAAGTGTCCTTGGGCAAGACGGTGAAACCCTAACTGCTCCTGATGAGCAGGTTGGTGCACTGCATGGTTGCCTCAGTGCTGTCGGTGTGTGTGAATGTGTACCGCATAATCATATAATGTGTAATAGTGTATCTGTGCTGTTGCGGTGTGTGTGTGTGTGTGTGTGTGTGTGTGTGTGTGTGTGTGTGTGTGTGTGTGTGTGTGTGTGTGTGTGTGTGTGTGTGTGTGTGCGTGTGTGTGTGTGTGAATGAGTGATTGTGAAGTACATTGTAAAGTGCTTTAAATAGTCGGAAAGACTATAAAGGAAGCTGCTATATAAATGCAGTCCATTTACCATTTGCATACACACTCAGCCACCATTTTAACAAGGTGCCAAGGTGCACACCTTGAACAATACATCATTGTACATAGGACATTAAACATTATTTTTGCATTTGTACGAGGTGCCCTTCGGTTAAATCTAACAGCAGTGCCTGGAACAATTCTACGTTGATAACTGTAACTGAATTTTTTATTGTCCAAGCGATGAATGCAATAGCCGAGAGTAATTAAGAGAAGAAACTGATTACTACACTAAACATTCTGTTCTGCCACTATGACTATAGCGCTGCAACACAAATACACTGGAAAGCTACTGTATAGAACATCCACATTAATATCAAGAAAAGGGAAAAAATTATACTAGTGTTATTGTACTTTGACGCATTAAGGGAGAGAACATTGCAACCATTATGCAGACATTATGTAACCTTATTACAGCCTTTATGTTACATGAACAAACCCAGTGACTGTACCCTTGCAGTAATGGGAAGATTATGTTTAATAATTCCATGCGGTATATCATGTTTCTTGCAGGTCACACACACACACACATTAAAGTGTGTGTGTGTGTGTGTGTGTGTGTTTCAGCTTGCTCAGCTGACTGAAAAGCATTTTTAGGCCTTCCGCAGTCTAACACTTGAACCCTAGTGTCTCTATTCTGGGGCAAACATTCAGCAAAAATAGCACATTGAAAAGCTCACAACATGTGAGCTTTTTTTTTTCTGCCTTTATTGATAGATTGTAGACTGACAGGAAATGGGGAGAGAGATGGGGGGGGAAGACACGCGGCAAAGGCCGTCGGGATCGGGAGTCGAACCCGCAGCACGCCGTCAGGCTGGCTCCACGGGGAGTCCCCGGGGGGGTCCCCGGAACATCCAGACCCCGAGGAACGCGCCCAGGGAGCCGGGCCGGTTCCGGCGAGCCGCCCCGCGTCCGAAACGGTTGAGAAATTACCGTGTGGGGGTCCCTCTACTGTACTGTACTGTACTGTACTGTCACTGTACTGTACTGGCACACCCGAAATCATCACATATACAGTTAATATGTGCGTGTGTGTTTGTGTTAGGTTGCGCACAGGTGGTGAAAAACAACCATGCTGTTTTCGTGCTCAGACCCAGGCACCAAGCCACCCACCCAGCCACCCAGCCACCCACACACATAGCTCCGTATGGGATTGGTTGCACCACTCAAAAAGACAAAGAAGTTTAGGGACGAAAATAGATCCCTTGGTGTACAGGGAACAAAACGAGAGCCCTGCAGGATACCGGTCAACTAACTACTGTATAGGTTTTAAGGTTTTAAGCCTAAGGGGTCCTCAGCAAGACAAAAAACAGGTTAATTTCACTATTATTTCAGGTAAAAGATGACTATTCAGATCATAGGCTTCACTCATCTACAGTAGACAGTGGTAGAATTCTGTTCTAAATCTAATCTAGCGGGGGTCCCTAACACAAAATCTTTTCAAATGGGGTCTGTGGCCAATATGTCTCAATGTGGGTGTCCTTGAGAACAACAGGTTTAAGTGGTTAAGTAGACCGACTATGGGGTCATTTTCACTGACACTCACTCTTACCTGCTCAGCATAGCTTGCCACTACCACTACTGCCAGCTTGTCAGTGGACACCACCCTAGCTCTGGTCCAGAGCGTTAGGAGTTAGTTAGTTGTCAGGAAAGTAGACTTACAACATCTTAAAACCGTATTTGTTTTGGTGAGTAGCGAAAGTGTATTTTTACTACAAGGAGCTGTGCAGCCTACACTACTGTGGGTGTGCACTGTGCAGGCAACAGCTGAAAAGTAACATAGCGTTAAGGAGAACTCCATCTATACACTCATCCCACCTCCCCAGCATCCTCCTCCACACCACAAAATACAATGCAATGTCATTGCAATTCACGTTTTTGGGGAGATGGGGAGAGTATGTTTTGAACTCCGAATGTCCGTTCGTCCGTCCTAATCTCAGGCACCGTTAACCCGGTCTATGCCAAACTTTGCGCGCACACACACTCCCTAGATGACAACGACGAACCTCTGCCCCAAATGTTCCTGTTATAGCACCACCATGAGGCAGATTTTCACATTTTTACCTATAACTGCACCGATCTGTGTGAAACGTTGCATGCACAATCCCTATAGGCCAAGAAAAAAACCTTTGACCTGCATTTTTCACATCTGCCTTTTATAGTGCCACCATTCATATACGACTGGGCGACTGTGGCTCAAGAGGTAGAGCAGGTCGTCCAATGATCCATGGGTCGGCGGTTCGAATCCCGGCTCCTCCTGGCTACATGTCGAAGTGTCCTTGGGCAAGACACTGAACCCCAAATTGCTCCCGATGTGCTGGTTGGTACCTTGCATGGCTTCCGCCGCAATCGGTGTATGAATGTGTGTGTGAATGGGTGAATGTAATGCACAATCTATGTAAAGCGCCTTGGATAAAGGCGCTATATAAATGCACCATTTACCATTTACCATTTAGCCTACCTGTTTCTGCAGTGCATATCTGAGTGGCGACTGTGTGTATTTTTAAATGCTCCAGCACACGACACCGCACACATGGGAGCAACTCTTCGCAGTACCCAAACACTCTGCAAGTGGAGACGGCAATGAAGGGAATTAGATTGTTGGTTGCAAATCTTTGGACTATTCTACTCCGCTGAAAAAGCCTCCTGATTGTATTGACCATATGGCACCATGTGATTGATATTACTCTCAGTCGCTGCACAAGGTGGGCTTCAATAAACAATTACTGTTTCCATTTTTGCATTGTAAGCATTATACAATGTTTAGGTTTTCTTAATTCAGTAAGTGCAACTGCTGCTGAAGGGAGAAGTAGTAGCTATGCTAAGTAGTAGCTATGCTTCCGAGGCCCTCTCATTATATTACAAAAGGTCTTAATGTCCAGAAATAAACCAAAACTCAATACTCAAACAATACTCAAACATTCACCACATTTATGAATAATAAACGTGAGGATAAAAAACGGTCTGGTGCATATACTGTAGCAGTATAACTTATTTTACTGGACCTGGAACAATATTTTGTATTCCAACTCCATGAACAAGAGTGCTTCATGAAGAATGTTTTGTAAGTGATGAGATTCCCAGCACAGCGTCAAGTGCTTTTGTTCTGCAGAAGGAAAAACAGCAATGCTTACATCAGACTGATGCATGGTCCTTTTGTATCGCTTGAGATGGAATAGTATCTCGGGCCAATCACACTGTGAGGAAGCAGTTATCTTTCCCTAAAGCCCCCTACCTTGCAGAGTCCTTGTGCAACGCTCAAGGCTGCATGTCTCTCAAAACCTTTGCATCCCTACGCACCCCCCCCCCCCCCCCACAACGCTTCCGAGAAGACATCACTGCCCGCCATATAGCAACAAAACAAAATGTGTACACGCACACACGCGCGCACACGCACACGCACGCGCGCACACACACGCGCACGCACACACACACACACACACACACAGCTGTAATCCAGGCTTCAGGCAACACATTCTCACACACCTCCAGTGGAAGCACAGTCTGACAGTCAATATTCACCTGAGGGGTTGTCAGGAGTGGAGAGGAAAACAAAAATAAGCCGAGAAACTGGAAGAAAATTGACGGTGGTATTAAGATGAGACAGCTTAGTTGGGGCATGATGAGGAGAGGAAAGCCTAATGTATGCTCGGTCGGACAAGAACGGCTGAGAATAGCCACCATACAAGCTCACAACATGCCGTGTCGGGTGTGAATCAGGTGGAAGAGTGTCAACTCCCCAAGTGCAGCATCCACACCTTACGCCTTTCTCTCCCTCCACCCCCCAACTCCTCTCCTTGAGACAAAACTTTTGGGATGTCCACGATAGCTAATCTAGTAAGATACATTGGCTTGTCTCGCAGAATTAATGGAGTGCAAGTGGATGGTACTATTAGTGCCTATCGATGGTACAGTCATTAGGCCCCAGCCCCTGCTTTTCTGGGGACAGTTTTCGGCATAGCGGTAAGATAGTTATCTTTTTCAGTTGGTATCCATTTCAGCAAGGGGAAAGAGTATGGCTACCCCTTAAAATGAGTCTAAAAGTAAATTAAAAGCCCTGTTTAGTGACCCCTAGAGGCATAGAACAGTATGGCTGCTCGTTGAAAGTGGTTTGAACAGACCAACAGAAGGACATTGCCATCCATGCTCTTGCTAGCGGGACTAAAAAGTCAGAAGCTAGTCTATGTGATAGGGGCACTTGGGGCCAGGTGCTATGTGAAATTTGAACAAGCAAGGGAAAAAGGCATTGTGTAGGCATAGATTAATTACAATCTTTGACTAATCAGCGTTAATACTTTGGCCTCTGTTGGTTTTTATAGTGCCATGACATTTTAGTCCACTTACCCAGTGTGAACCCAGGCATGTTGAGTACACCAAAGTTTTATGTTAGAAATGTTGAGTATGGCTATGGGTCCCCAGCATGTAGAAACTGCCGGATGCATGCTACCTTGCATATGTTTTTCATAATTGGCATAATATGTGACCATACCATTAACAGCCTATAAGGAAAACATTAAAACAATCTAAATTTCATCATGCTTTAAGTAGCCTGTGACCTGTCAAACTAGGGGTTTTCTTGATGTTGAATCCATTCCAAGCATTAGTTTTGCATAAAAAACACTCCTTGGGCAAAAAACATGGGATAAAAGTGGCTATGGCCGTTTTTAGCCCAATGACATCAACATGTCAACATCATGAAAACCCCCTTAGCATTTGGCAGTTTCTAAATGCTGGGGAGTCGGGACCCCATACTCAACATTTCTAACATAAAACCTTGGTGTAGGGCGTACTGTCACAACCGAAATCATCATATTTCTGTGTGTGTGTGTGTGTGTGTGTGTGTGTGTGTGTGTGTGTGTGTGTGTGTGTGTGTGTGTGTGTGTGTGTGTGTGTGTGTGTGTGTGTGTTGTGTGTGTGTGTCACAGTGAAGTGAGGGGCGCTCTTGACATCATACATCATCTAATTCTGGCCAACCACAATTTGCGTCCTCACTCAAAACACTCAAAACTAGCCATAGGAGGTCGAGCCCCTCAACAACATAATAATAGCACCGTTATCTAACCTTTATTTACCTAAAATATTTGAACTTCAATACTGAATCCACTTCAGAAAATGTGAGGTCCGCTGGAAAAACACATTATCAGGATTGATGATGACCGCAAGCTACTAATGAAAGGAGAAAAAAACATTTTCCCCACTTCAAAACATAATGCCTTTATAGTCACCAAAACTGTTACGGGAGTAAACAGGGAGCTTGAGTTCATTTGACGATATAAATGAGAAAAAAAACAAGACAAGAGGTACAGGAACCCAGTCCATTACAAACGAGTACATCGGGAACATGGTGTACTGCTTTGTTTTGTGCCTAGAAAAGAGACCTTGAATCCAACATTAAAGCTCCATTATAAATCACTGTGATGTGACCTGCAGGTCTACATTAATGCTATTTCTCCTCTCTTCTGAGAAATCATGGATTTCCTCATGCTGGCAAGTATTACACAGGTCAAAGCAAGTAGGCAGGACGTGCATGTCAAACGTTGCCTGATAGGCGTACTAACCAAGCAAGAAATAAGTATGCAGGCAAATAAAAAGGGGAAGACGGTAACGAAGAAATGACTGAGCATGCAGGAGAGGTAACTGTGGGAGGCCAGCAGGGCCAGAGATTCACATGAATCTTATCCTAATTAACCCATTTTTGGCGGGAACCCCTTTTGGTGTTTTAAACATTATGTTATAATTTAGCTATTGAAAAATAGCAGATCTACAAGCTCATAGCGCGCCACCAGGTGGCGCGCTACGAGCTTGTAGGTCTGCTATTTTTGAAAAATCGTGAAAATGTGGCGCAAATTTGGAATATATATTTTTTCTGTTTTATGTTTTTAACTCAAATCTTTGCTTCTGGGGAGGACATATTTTCAGATGGGGGTCAACGGCCAAATACATATAGTTTCTGGGGTCCTTGACATGAAATATTGAGAACCACTGATATAGAAACATGAGGTTTAAAAAAAAAAAATTTAATACATTTTTTAAATTTCGACGTCAGGCCTAAACGGGTTAATGTCTGCATGGCACGAGACGTGTGCTCTCTGATCACTGCAGGAAACAGGCAGTATAACTGGAGGCGGGTGGGGGTGTGTGAAAGTTAAAGTTCTCACATGTGGAGGCCGAGGAGAAGGTCCACAGGGGGGCGATATAGGGGCACGGAGGAAGGGAGGTTATAGAGCCGTTGGCACCCTGCCAGTTACAGTGCCCGATGGTGTTAAGAGATGGCCCACATCCAGCCTTTGAAATAAATGTGTTTTACGAGTTTCTTTTTCGCTTCTTCTTCTTTTTGAATAAAGTGGGGGTTGTGCGCCGGGCTCTCGTTTTGGAGAGTTCTGTTGAGTCACCACCACTGACTGACCGTGCAGATAGGGGAGGAAGTCTAGGGAGAGCCACCCTGCCACGAATGGTGCTTGTTCAAGGCCATGAGCACTCTTACAGCCCTTTTATGGACATATTAGCCTCCAGCAAACAACACTCTGGGGCAACGTCTGAACGAGCCACATTGACACAGGCATATAAATGAGTGGCATATAGATAGACCCTTTTGTGTGCAATGTGTGCTTTGCTGTATTCCCCTAAGGCGGCCATGTTGTTCTGGCTTGTTCAGAAAATAATTATAATTGCAGTGTGTTTGTGGTGGAGGTAAATAATGGTTATATGGCTGGCAGAAGCCTTTTCAATACACCTGAGGAGCACTTTAATTTAATCTTGCTCAATCAGGATCAATAAATGTGTCTGAGCTGTGTCTCCTCAGGACATAGTGGCCCATAATGGGCCACAATGCTTTTAGAGTGACCATTTGCCGCAAGCCCACATATGCACTGTATTCCCCTGCACCAATCAACTCCAATTAAGCAAATGGCCACACAAGTGCAGGGTGCAGCATAGCCATCCCCCACATTCAACAGAAACTCAGAAGAGTTTAATACAAAGAGGATTTCACTCTAATTTAACAGTTAGTGTACAAAGTGACCCAAATGGACCCATACATTAATTGTACCAATTTTTAAAAAAAGCGTATAACATATGCTTATAACATATCACTGTGACATGTAGTGAGCTTGTACATTTTCCGGATTTTTTGGCTACTGACTGTATATGATATGCCCAAAATAGTGGACATAGTTAATGTTTAAGTGAAATAAGTGACTCTCATGATACTGTACATAATTTATACTGTACTTAATAATGTGCATGAGGAGCACGTGAGGACTGAGTGGGAGAAAGAGAGATTGGAGGGCAGGGAGAGAGAGTTTGGGAGGCAGGAGGAGGAGAGTATACGTTCTTAAGGTGTGGGAGCTGAGGGAAGGGTGGGGGTGCTGGGGGAGGGCGGGGGGGGGGGGGGGTGGGTGCGTGATCAAAGCCTATATTTTGAAATCACTTACTTCTCCATTAGTTTGATTAATGGGTCCAGGCTCGCAGTCAGACATAGGCGAGGGCCTTGAAAAATGATGCAATTACTGCTTTTTGAATAGGGGGCTGAAAAAAAGGGGCCCCGTATGAGAGAAGGATCTGGAGGAGATTCTACGTTACGTGGGGCATCCTGGACAGCGGACTTCCCCTATCCCTCCTCTTCATCCATCTCTCCTCACCTCTCCCTCCTCCTCCCATCCCTCCTGCAGCCCACCAGCGGTGCCCCCCCTGCTGACGCTCCTGCCACCCCATCTTTCCCTGCGAGCCTTCTCTTTCATCATGCAGGCTCGCCGGCATGCTTGACTGGTCCTCCTAGGCCAGGGGACTGCATTCTAAATAGTGATGAATATGTATCTGCAGCCTCTTTCCCGTGTCTCCCATTTTCATATTTACATACACATCCACTCCCATTCCCTCAACGTTTGCTTTATTTACTCGACTTTCTTCCCCCGTAGTTATATGTGAATGTCATTTTGGCATCTGTAATTTTACTGGTCCTCCTGGGCGACTAGATGAAATCCAAGGAGGAAAAAAAGATGGTTCGTGCTCGTGCAGATGGCTGTATTAGTGCGTTTCAAGTGTTGCTTAATATGGACAAAGACGTAATGAGACATAATGACAATTACTGCATCTATGAAGCCTTTTCAAATCCTTTCCAATTTAATTGGGCGGAACTAATTACATAAGACATGCGACAATGGAAGCTGCCACACTCACTCGCATTTTTCATTGTTGCATCCAGAGCCATCATACTGTATGGACACAATAAAGGAACTTTGTAAATAATACTTGGTGTTAATTTAACTCAGAATAGGATACAAATGAAACCATATATGGACCATATGGAGTATTTTTTATCGAGTGCGAGTTGAGAGAATCGGTGTGCGGCCGGTGGGGGTCCAGTGTGCTCCTCCAGATAGAGCTGACCCCGCAGTGAGCGACTGAGTGAGTGAGTTAGTGGTCGAACTGCCGCAAGCTGTAATTACTACAAAGGAACAAACCAGGCGTGTGCTACCTCATAAAAAGACAGTGTGGGATGAAGACCGTAAAAAAGAAATGTGACGGCCCCTTCTGGACAGTCCCTTTATAGACTTCCAATGTATCACTCAAAGGAGCCTTGTTTCCCCCCCAGGCATGACTTAAGGTACACTTTAGAATAAATATTGTGCCTCGGGTGGACAGTAGCAGAGTAATAATATCCTGTTTTATAGTTCAGCTCTGAATGCCAGAGCTGGGCTACGTGGGAGACCAGCCAGACTTGGGGGCGGGACACACTAAAGGCTACTGATCATGACAGGGCTGCTACTATAGTAAACCCTGGAATGGGGCTGGGCAGAGACAGGAGGAGATGTTGGAGAGGGAGAGAGAGAGAGAGAGGGGTAGGTGAGGGGGGAGAGAGAAGCAAAGAGAAGATAAGTGAGACTAACATACTGTAATAATTATAAAGGAATAAAAAAAAGATAAACAAAACACAATGTTACTTAGTTAACAAACCCAACTTGAATGTTTTTAAGAAGTGGATTTACCCTGGATTTACTCCCATGCATGAATGCATTTAATTTCTTTATTTACAATCTGTTGGTTAATCTTTAATTTGGGGCCAGCTCCAGAGAGAGGGGAAAACATCTCAGTTGTGGCCAGTATAATGATACATTATACAAATATGCAGCTCAGGATCATGATACAACTCAGACAGGTGGTAACTAATGGCTCGTACACACTGCACGATATTTGCTCCGATTATGCTGTCGGGGACCATTTTTGGCGCTTGCCGACAAAACTCCCGATCTGACGCGAGATCGGGGCTTTGACTCGCTGTGTGTGAAAGGCTCTGCGAGAAGTTATAGCGCCGATAAAAGTGCTCGCGGACGCCTCCCCGACCGTTTCTGAATATCAAGCAGGTTTGATATTTGGCTCTGTTGCCGACTGGACATCATACAGTATGAAATGGGTTGCGAGCGCGTCCCGAGAAGTCCTGTATTGCAGCCAATGAGAGCACTCACTGACACTGTCTGTCTGTCGGTCGTTAGCCTGGGGTCCACCTAAGCTTTCTATGGCATAGGCAGCTCCCGGCAGGATCCGCCGGGAGAATCTAGACGCAGCTGTGAGACATGAGAACTAATTAATTAGAGCGACAGAGAGAGAGAGGAGTGTGTGTGTGTCAATTAAACAAAGGTGCAGACGATCAGAAATCAGCAGAGAGTGATCAACGTTTGCGCTACTCTATGCCGAATTAAAGTTGACTCGATCGGCCCCCCAAAACGTCTGGGTTTCCGAGGCTAGTCGGTAGTCGACTGTATCGATAGATGATCAGATGATAATATATATGTGTGTGACGGAGTTATTTCATGAAAATCAAGATTTAGCGTCCTGTCTCGCTGCATCCCACATAGGCTACACACTATCACAAACATTTCGCCCTGTGTAGCCTGGCTATCCTGTGTGTGTGTGGCGTGCATGCAGAGAGAGAGAGAGAGAGAGAGAGAGGGGGGGCCGGGCCGGTTCCGGCATGCCGGCGTGAGAAATGACTGAGTTACCGTGTGGCGGTCCAAAATGTGGTGCGTGCACCCCTTGTGGTGCGCGAACGCCCTCTAGGGGGTGCGTGACATGAAAAGGGTAATGGCGGTTTTATGGTGTTATTTAGCACAAGCGGCAAAATCCGGTAAACCACTGCTGTAAGGAGATGTATAGAGCAGCTGTGGCAGTATACAGCAGATGCATGTCTCTCAGTGCAGTGACATGCAGCTGGGGGGGGGGGGGGGGTCAGCTAGGTCAGGAGATAACAGGAGGCGCATGGCCAAAAAGGTTTGGGGATCGCTGCTCTACTG